>NW_026000108.1:14443676-14462959 GCF_001458135.2 Marmota marmota marmota
TGTGTGTGTGTGTGTATATATATATATATATATATATATATATATATATATATATATATATACACACACACACACATATATACATATGTATATATAATATGCATATACATGTATCACATGTGTACATATGATCAAAATTTTATATCAATTTGACTATATGTATATATAATCAAAGATTTCAGCTTAGAAAAATAAATTTGAAAATGTATTTTTTACTAAAAACAGATTTATTTATTTTTAATTGCTTTTATTTTTTAAATACGTGACAGAGGAATGCATCACAATTCTTATTGCACATATAGAACACAATTTTTCATATCTCTGTTTGTATATAAAGTATGCTCACACCAATTCATGTCTTCATATGTGTACTTTGGGTAATGATGTCCATCACATTCTACCATCATTGCTAACCCCCTGCCCTCTCCCTTCCCCTCCCACCCTCTGCCCTATCTAGAGTTCATCTATTCCTTCCATGCTCCAGCTCCCTATCCCACTCTAAGTCAGTCACTTTATATCAGAGAAAACATTCGCCATTTGTTTTTTGGGGGATTGGCTAAATTCACTTAGCATTATCTCCTCCAACTGCATCCATTTACCTGCAAATGCCATGATTTTATTCTCTTTTATTGCTGAGTAATATTCCATTGTGTATATATGCCACATTTTTAAATCCATTCATCTACTAAAGGGAATTTAGTGTTTTTCCACAGTTTAGCTATTGTGAATTGTGGTGCTATAAACATTGATGTGGCTGTGTCCCTATAGTATGCTGTTTTTAAGTCCTTTGGGTATAGTCCTAGGAGAGGGATAGATGAGTCAAAGTTTTCATTTCCAATTTTCCAAGGAATCTCCATACTGCTTTCCATATTGGCTGCATCAATTGGC
Organism: Marmota marmota marmota; assembly: GCF_001458135.2. Classification (NCBI taxonomy): domain Eukaryota; kingdom Metazoa; phylum Chordata; class Mammalia; order Rodentia; family Sciuridae; genus Marmota; species Marmota marmota. Next base: position 14,444,565 of record NW_026000108.1, read on the forward strand.
AGTCCCACCAACAATGTATGAGTGTGCCTTTTTCCCCACATCCTCACCAACACTTATTGTTGTTTATCTTCATAATAGCTGCAATTCTGACTGGAGTGAGATGATGTCTTAGAGTAGTTTTGATGTGCATTTGATGAACATTTTTTCATATATTTGTTGAGTGACTGAATATCCTCTTCTGAAAAGTGTCTGTTCATATCCTTGACCCATTATTAATTGGGTTATTGATTAGGTTAATTTCTTTCATCTGTCTAATTGCTCTGGCCAGTGTTTCAAGGTCTATGTTAAATAGAAGTGGTGAAAGAGGGCATCTCTGTCTTGTTCCGGTTTTTAGAGGGAATGCCTTCAATTTTTCTCCATTTAGAATGATGTTGGCCTGAGGCTTAGCGTAGATAGCCTTTACAATGTTGAGATCTATTCCTGTTATCCCTAGTTTTTCTAGTGTTTTGAACATAAAGTGGTGCTGTATTTTGTCAAATGCTTTTTCTACATCTATTGAGATGATCATATGATTCTTATCTTTGAGTATATATATTGATGTGATGAATTAAGTTTATTGATTTCCTTATGTTGAACCAAACTTGCATACCTGGTGCATCTTTTTTATATGTTTTTTAATTCGATTTGCCAGAATTTTATTGAGAACTTTTGCATCTATACTCATTAGAGATATTGGTCTGAATTTTTGTTTGTTTGTTTGTTTGTTTTTGTTTGTTTGTTTTTGATGTGTCTTTGCCTGGTTTTGGAATCAGGGTGATATTGGCCTCATAGGATGAGTTTGGAAGTGCTGCCTCTTTTTCTATTTCCTGAAATAAATTGAAGAGTATTGGTATTAGTTAGTCATTAAAGGTCTTGTAGAACTCGGCTGTGTATCCATCTGGTCCTGGGATTTTCTTGGTTGGTAGGCTTCTGATGGCGTCTTCTTTTTCATCACTTGATATTGGTATATCTTCCTGATTTATTCTGGACAAGTCGTATGACTTAAGAATGTGTACATGTGTATATCTTCCTGATTCATTCTGGACAAGTCGAATGACTTAAGAAATTCGTCGATGCCTTCAATATCTTCTATTTTATTGGAGTACAAATTTTCAAAATGGTTTCTAATTATCCTCTACATTTCTGTAGTGTCTGTTGTGATATTACCTTTTTTATCACATATGCTGGTAATTTGAGTTCTCTCTCTCCTTCTCTTCATTGGCATAGCTAAGGGTCTGTCAATTTTATTTATTTTTTCAAAGAACCAACTTTTTCTTTTATCAATTTTTTCATTTGTTTTGATTTCATTGATTTCAGCTCTGATTTTTATTATTAGTTGCCTTCTACTCCTTTTGCTGTTGATTTTTTCTTTTTCTTGGACTTTGAGGTGTAGTGTTAAGTCATGTACTTGTTGACTCCTTCTTCTTTCAAGGAATGAACTCCATGCAATGAACTTTCCTCTTAGAACTGCTTTCATAGTGTCCCAGAGATTTTTATATGTCATGTCTATTCTCATTTACCTGCAACATTTTTTTAATCTTCTCTTTGATGTTTTCTGTAACACATTGTTCATTCAGTAGCATATTGTTCAGTCTCCAGGGGTTGGAGTAATTTTTATTTTGTCATTGATTTCCAATTTTATTCCATTATGATCCGATAAAATACATGGTAGTATTTCTACTTTTTTGTATTTGCTAAGAGTTGCTTTGTGACATAGTATATGGTCTATTTTTGAGAAGGATCCCTGTGCTGCTGAGAAGAAAGTGTATCCACTTGATGCAGGATGAAATATTCTATATATGTCAATTAAGTTTAAGTTATTGATTATATTATTGAGTTTCATTGTTTCTTTATTCAATTTTGTTTGAAACAATGTATCCAAACAAGGTGAGAGAGGTGTGTTAAAGTCACCCAAGATTATTGTGTTGTGATCAATTTGTCTCTTGAACTTGAGAAGAATTTGTTTGATGAACATAGCTGCACCATTGTTTGGGGAATATATATATTCATGATTGTTATGTCTTGTTGGTGTATGGTTCCCTTGAGCAGTATGTAATGTCCATCTTTATTCCTTTAGATTAACTTTGGCTTGAAGTCTACTTTATTTGATACTTGGATGGAAACCCCTGCTTTCTTCCGCAGTCCATGTGAGTAGTATGATTTGTCCTAAAATTTTACATTCAGTCTGTGATTGTCTTTTCCTATCAGATGAGTCTCCTGAAGGCAGCATATTGTTGGGTCTTTTTTTTTTTAATCCAACCTGCTAGCCTATGTCTTTTGATTGGTGAGTTTAAGCCATTGTCATTCGGGGTTACTATTAATACATCATTTATATTCCCAGCCATATTTTTTTTAATTTTTGTTATTGACTTGATTTTCTTCTTTGATTAGTTTTTTCTTTAGGGAACGAACTCCCCCTGCTGATTCTCATTGTTGTTTTTTGTTTCCTCTTCATGGAATATTTTTTCAAGGATGTTTTATAGTGTCAGTTGTCTAGCTATAAATTCCTTTACCTTTTGTTTATCATGGAAGGTTTTTATTTCATCTTCAAATCTAAACCTTAATTTTGCTAGATATAAGATTCTTGGTTGGAACCCATTTTCTCTCAGCACTTGATATATGTTGTCCCAGGATCTTCTAGCTTTCAGGGTATGTGTTGAAAAATCTGTCATTATCCTAATTTGTTTTCCCCTATATGTAATCTGATTCCTTTCTCTTGTGGCTTTTAAATTTCTCTCCATATTCTGTATGTTGCGCTTGTGCCTTGTTGTGGATCTGTTGTGATTTTGTACATTTGGCATCCTGTAGGCCTCTTGAATTTGGATTTCCAATTTATTCTTCATGTTTTATTTCATTGAATAGATTGTTCATTACTTTGGTTTGAACCTCTATGTCTTCCTCTATCCCAATAACTCTGAAATTTGGTCTTTTTATGCTATCCCATATTTCTTGAATATTCTGCTCATGGTTTCTTACCATTATCCCATTATCGCTGTGTGGTCTATGTTCTTTTCAAGATTATATATTTTGCCTTTATTGTCTGATGTCCTATCTTCCAAGTGGTCTATTCTGTTGGTGATGCTTCAATTTGAGCTTTTAATTTGGTTTATTATTTCTTTCATTTCAAGGATTTCTGATTTTTTTTAAGAACCTCTATCTCCCTGTTGAGGTGATTGTTTTCTTCCTGTATTTGTTTACGTAGCTCCTTTTCAAAGTGATATTTCACTGCCTGCATTTGCTCTCCTTTTTCTTCCTTGAGCTCACAAAACATTTGAACCAGGTACATCCTAAACTCCTTCTCCATCATTTCTTCTTCTGTGGCTGCCAATGATTCTAATGATGTGGTGTCTTCATTTGTTGGGGCACTTGCTCCCCTTGTCTTTTCATGTTGTCCGTGTGTCTTCCTTTCCAGCTCTATGGGTCTAGATTGTTATGGTTTTTACCCTATAGCTTTGTAGTGCTCTTGTAGCGTTCCAAGATCCCTCCTTTGTGGGGAAGAACAATGTTAATAGATCCCAATATCAACAATATACCACCTATGAACAATGTGCTGTTATTAAGACGTTTACCGTTTAGTCTCAATGTACAGAAATGTTGGATTCAGTTACTATCTAAAATATAATCAGTAGTTTTGGAAAAAGGTTTACATTTTCTATGGTGGACAATAAACTGAGGTGGGACTTAGGAAGATATGCCGAGGAGGTAGGATGTGAGGATATGGAGCTAATATATCTTAGGAAGTGTGTAAAAGAAATCTAATGAAGAGGGCTAGTAGCAAGAAAATAGACAGGAAGTAATTTAGGGTAGGCTAGTACATGGTATGACAGTAGAGTACATAAAACACACACACATATGTATTTAGAAAAATACAGATGTTAAAACAGTAAAATTTGGAGAGGGAAAGAAAAAATTAAAGAATAAAAAGGAAGAGAAAAAAGGGCATATTCAACATGTCTATATTATATTACTCAGATGACTCGGTCCTCAAAGTCCTATTTCATGCAAAGTTCTTGGTTTCACATATGTTGGGAATGTGAGGGCCTGAGGGTAGAGGGGTAGAAGAGAAAAAACAAACAAAATTCTCAAAGGAAGAAACCAGGATTGTAGCTAGCTTTAGAGATCCGTATCTTTCCTGCTTCTCTTCTCATCCAATAGGTGGGTTTGTCTGTTGTAAGCTGGTGTCTCTGCCCTCTGGATGGTGGAGGTAACCAGGGTGGGAAGACTGGTTTTGGCGCAGGGTGCCTAGCTGCAGGGAGTGGCACCATCCAGTCCCTGCAGAAAGACTGTACCTCACGGATCTCCTCTTGGTACCCCTCGAATGACTTGAGTGCCTGGTACTATCTTCCTCTCTTGCCTAGAGATTTCTCAGTTCCTGGTCTCTCTGTTAGGTTCTAGACTTTAGCCCTGTCTCCCTCTCCCCTAGCAGCTCTCAATTGAGGAAACTCTCACCCCGGGGCTCCCATGGGTGACTCCCTGGTCACACTGCACACCTGTGTTGGGCAGCTACTGTGTTGGGTTACCTCCGCTGTTGGCGGGGGGGGGGTCTGGTACCTGGCGGCTGGAGATCTGATCTTGGAACTGCCCCCAACTAATATGGTGAGAATGTTGAGCCAAGATGGCAGCAGTCTGCTTTCAGCGCCCAAGTGCCTGGTGAGGTGGGGGGAGCCTGGGGAGGTGGGGGAGCCTGGGGAGGTGGGGGAGCCAGGCGATGGTGTTGTGCTGTAGGTAGGTAGCAGCTGAGTGACTTACGTGGGAGCAGAGCAAAGTGTTGGCGATCTGCAAATGTGTTGATAGGTGATTCTGCCAAGGAGCCCTGGAGTCTTGTGTGGTCTAGAACTTCGAGCTTTGGGTTATGGTCCAACACCAGAAGTCCTACATGAATGCTGAGGCCCAGAGCCCCGTGTGAGGTCACAGTGATTGTGATTTCTGCGGAGAGCAGCTGGATAGGGGTCCTCTAACACTCTTAGAGATGGAGCATTCGGACTAGGTGAGATCTGCTGGCACTTCGGGGCGCTGAGCAGTGCTGGCATGGTGGCCTGTGGCGGCTCACTCCCTTCCCGATGCCATGTTTTCCTCCTCTCTGAAAAACGTATTTTAAAATACATTAAAAATAACTATTAGCTTAATCCAAAATTTTCAAATGAAATATATATTTTACAAAAACATCATAGACACACACATATGTATGTCATATTATGTGTGTATATATAATATATATAATAATGCAAAGAAACATGGTTCATAGAATTGAAGAATTAAGGTTTGCAAACCATACATTTTTATACTCTTTTTTTTATCTAAAATATATATATTTTTTTATTTCTTAAAATATTAAAGATCTGAGACCAGTCAAATAAACTCAAAACAGCAAAGGAAATAACCTATCATAATTACCTATTAAAGAACAAAGATTTTTCACATTGAGGTAAAATATAAGAAATGAGCAACACCACATCTAGGGTCCTAAGACAGCTCTTACTCACTGCCATGCATGTTGCAAAAGTTCACATAATGATTTGTGTAGTTTTTGCAGAAAACCTTCCAAGCAATATGACTTTTGTCCCAATTTTACTGATGGAAGCAAGATGTTTTAAAACAAAACAAACAAACAATAAATAAAAATAGTTTGAGATGCATCTAAGCTTCACAGAAAAGTTAAAATTAAGAAGAAGAAAAAAAAAACTATTTGCCAAAGTCAAACAGAAATGTATTAGGGATGGTAATCCTGGTTTCAAGCACTCGGGTACTGAATCACACTCAGAACATTGTATGATTTTCATTTAATTTACAATCAAAATTTAAGGTGAACAGACATCAATCATTTTACTCTAGATATCAAAATATTGTTGAAAGTACTGGAAAAAACTGAGAGTTACTAAAATCATAAGAAGCTTTAATATACTTTTCGTAAACTTTGACAAATCACATTGTCAAGAAATAAATATCAGAGACTTTTTGATGATCATAATGCAAACTATCACATCTAATCAAATCCCACTCTTTCCTTTCAAATATATTTTTCAAAGAATACTTTTAAGATCAGAACTTCTTTCACATCTCCTAGAATACATTGTTTCTTTGCATTTGTACATATTCAAGTGTATGTGCTGAAAAGTATCTACAATGACATCAATTAAATACTGTATGTTTGATTTGCTTGTAGGGGTTTGGGTAGATAGTAATTGTCTTCATTGCATTTTTGAATTCTCTAAATTTTTAATATGTCCATAAAGGACTTCTATAATCAGAAAATTTGTCCATCTAATATTCATGCATTCAGAAGTGTCTATTAAACATTTAATTAAGTGTCTGGATTGGTGTTCATTAAGTGATGACTATCCCTGAGGGAAAATATTAATAAGCAAAGGAAAAACTGCACATTTCTTTATTGTCAGGAAAGAATTCATGAACTTGACTCTAGGAAAACAGCTGTGCAAACCAGGAGGCTGAGTGGGACGCGATTTTTTTTTCTTTTTTGTGGAGGGGGTGTGGGGGATACAAACAGTCCTAGCTTGCAATTCCCAGGAAGGTACAGCACTTCAATCTCTGCTGCATGAATGTGGTGAGAATTTCATCAGGTGCTTTGCAAAGCTCAGTTTTCCATTCCCATGGGATATTTTCATGCCCTCTTGGCCTCTCCCAACTGCTGTGTAGATTCTATTTGCCTATCTGCCCACCAGGTGAAAGTAACTGTCAACAACTCCACAGCTCCCGAAGTGCTTCCTGCAAAAGGCTAAATCAAAGGGAATCTTGGGGGCCCTTCTTGAGGTCTGTACTTCTCTGGCAGGCCCAGGCTATAGGCCTTTGTGAAATCTGTTTCTAAAATTAGATGCTGGTAATGCAACAGTTAAAAAAAATGCATATATCCCTCCCCTTGTGGAATTTATATTGTACAGGAGAGACAGTCACCAGATAAGGAATTGCTGGTGTGGTGACTGGAACCAAGATAGGGACTGGATGCCACTGAGATCTCTATTTTCTTTGTCCACTTCCCCCTTGTGCACAGCCTATTATCCCAGCGTGGCCTGTGTTACCTTTTGTTTTGTTCTGTGCTTTTCTGTGAACACATCTGTTTTTCCAAGTAGTCAGTTTCTTGCAGGAATCTGCACACTGCCTGCCTTAAATTAAATGCTCAGAGATGTCTTGCTAAAAAGAACAGATAGAAAGACTTAGGTCTCCCTTTTTCAGTATTTTCTATTTAAACACAACTTTTCCCGCTGGGAGGCCTGCTGATTTGATTAGCTTAAATCTTGTAGAAGACAATTTTCTGGACGTTTTTTGTTTTTGTTTGGTTTTCCTTGATATCACTTAACCTAAAACAATGACGAGGTGACAGTAGTGTTTACATACAGGAAGAATAAAGTTGGCTTTGTCCTCACCTACAAAAATACATAATGGGCCTAGGTGACACACTTTAATATACCTAAAAGACCAAAGTATTTATCTTTTCTTTTCTCTTGGGAGTTTGGGATAGAAGGGTCTGGGACAAGTACCTCTGGACGCAGGAAGCTTTGGGATGGCTGTACTATGAGAAGACCAGACCCTTGCCAGTATTAGGGAAAATATTCTGTTTCCTTGAGTGTAAATTTTAAACCCACAGAAACACCTGCTTTCCTCTGTCTAGCAGTTTACTTGGGGTCACTCTAACCAGCCATATCATATGAGAAAGTATAATCATCTGATCCATATGCTCGGACTCTGAAAATGTGCTCCTTTTGTACTGATAGTGGGTAGTTAGGGTCACTGGGGAGTTTTTGCTAGTTCTTCTTTGCCCACATGTAAGAGCCTAGGCAATAAATGACTTACATCAGTTATGAAATTCATTGACTTGCATCCATCCCATAGAGTGGGTTTATTCATGTGAGTCAATTAACCTAGGCATCTGGGATGGTTGGATTCAGTTGTATCCATTGAAGTATTGGTTAAGTCATCCTGTCTACCCAGTCAGTGCCTTGCAAAAGGATTGTGTAATGATGAGATACCTTGTAAAGACAAGGTTGCAGAGGTCTGGGCCAATACATCTGTGTAGACTGTCAACTCTACAATGTGACCTGAGCCTACATCAGGTGGAAAGCAGAAAGCTCTTCTGGTTTGTGGGGCAGGTTCTCAGTTTTCCTCAGGAAGCAGTCTATTAACTGTTCTGCTCCTACATGTCAGTCCTCTGAATCAGGGACTCCCACACATCCTCCTCTCAGGAGACACATGGTGTATTATTGCATACTTAATAGTCCCATATCCATAGGAGGTTTTCAAAAGTACCCCTCGCTAATGATGACAGTTAAGATTGAGTTTCAATTCTGGCAGGATAAAATTGGGAATCAGAAGAGGTTACAGTAGAATATCATTATAAACCTGAAATGTGACCTCTAATCCTTCTGTTATCTGGAATAATTGAGTAACCCAGATCATCAATAGCCAGAGCCTAGGCTCAGAATATTTTCAAAACTGAAAATATAACTACTGGTTCCGGTCAATGTGGTATATTCCCACAATGGTAAAGTTACTGGAGGCCATGCAGTCATGAGTGCTACCAAAATATTTCAAGCTCCATTTCTGTGTTTATAGTCAGAAATTCCTGCTATGAGTCACCCTCAGCTATCAGTGCATTAAGATGATCTGCCCTTTCCCCATGGCTACTCTCACAATGCCTGCTCCCCAAAGCCTGCAACTTAATTGAAAATATGCAGCATCTATTCAAGAACCACATGCCAAGCACCATGCCAGAGTGATCTCACTTTCCTTCATTATTGAACCCCATGAGAGAAGGTATTATTCACCTCTCAGATGGTAAAATGCAGGTCCATACTAAATAACAAACTTAAGTCCACATAGCTATGAATCACATACAGAGAAACGTGTTGGAAATAGACATGGTGGTTCAGAGGAGAAACCACCACTTCTGGTTGGAATGTGATGGAAAGTGTAAGGTTGGGCTTGTTTGTGAATGAAAACTGGGAGCGATGATTTGTGTAACCAAAAGAAGTAAACTATTTACCCTATGACCAAAGAGTTGGATTTTGCCCCAGCACTCAAATGTATTCATTTATGAAACATTTATTGATATTTACTCTGTGTCAAAAACTGTTCTTTGCACTGGAATCCAGTTTATACTAACAGTCAACATCTGGATCCTCATAATGCTTCTCATAGGAGAAAGGAGTGAGACACTATGCAAATAAACACATAGCACATTAATTCATAAGTCAAATAAAGATAAAAACAGTGTAGTTCTCCCTTGTTTAGGAGTGACATTCCAAATGCCCCAATGGATGTCAGAAACCATACATAGTACTGAAGTCTATATATCAATGTTTTTCCTATAATACATATCTATGATAAATTTAATTTATAAATTAGACATAGTAAGAGATAAATAACTACTTTTAACAATGAAATAGAAGAATTATAATAGTATACTATGATAAAAGTTACATAATTTTTTTCTCTCTCTCGCATACCTTAATGCATTCTTCTGAACCTTCTCAGAATAATATGAGATGATGCAATACCTACATGATGAGATAAATTGATGTGAAGAACAGACATTGTAATGTGGCATGTGGTTATTGGGTAAGGGTACTTGAATACAATCACTGCAGTACTGCAATAGTTGATCCGATAACCATGAGGGCTAAATGACTGACAAACAGGTAGCATATACAGTGTGGGTAGACTGGACGGGGGATTTTTTGTGTCCCTAATGGGATGCAGCAGGACAGTAAAACATTGCATCATACTGCCGCAGTCTGGCTGGGCACGAAATCACGAGCCACTCAAGCAGGAACAAAGTTTATTTTTTGAAACTGCCGCCAATGTCCGGTACCGCCCGGGCAGATTTTTTCCACCCACGCGGCCTCCTCCCGGACCGCAGAGAGAGCTCCTCCCCCGGAACTCCCTCCTACTGTACTTCCCCAACCAATGGGAACTCTCCAGGAGTCCCGTAGCCGGCCTAGGTGAACAGCAGGAGTCCAATATCCATATGAATGCAAATCTTAACATAATCATATCATCTCAATGGCTAGCTGGCGTCACCTTTCGACCAAAAATGCCATGCATCATATACTTGGCTCTTAGCATCTCCCCCCTTCTGTTTAAGTAACAAGCAATCTGGCTAGGGACCGTGCCTGTTAGGTTTGTCCAATTCAACATATGGTTCTTACCCGTCATCGGAAAACTGACTTTTAGGCGTCAGCCTCCTGTCTTAGGTTGATACCACTGCAATTGGATCATACCCGTCACTGACTACCGGTCCAGCATATAGCCATACTTGTGGATAGGCCTATGTACCAGTGGGGGGGTGAGGTTCTTTGCCTCACCTCTGTTGGCCCCCAAATTTGGCCTTGGTGCCGGTGGGGGGGTGAGGTTCTTTACCTCACCTCTGTTGGCCCCCAAAATTAGACCATCACTAGTAGAAGGGAGGAGGATACAGAAATGTCATGACACCAAGTCAATTAACGGCTCCTAGGAAAAATTGCATCACTGGTGACACATCAGCAAAGATACGCTAGCACTACCATAATTCGCTGCATCAACAAATAGATCACAAAGCATACAAGTGATACATAGTCCAGGCAAGTTCTGTAAGCAGTTCAAAGCAGAGGAATCTATCAATATGTCCATATCCTCCCAAAATAAAGCATACAAGTGATACATAGTCCAGGCAAGTTTTGTAAGCAGTTCAAAGCAGAGGAATCTATCAATATGTCCATATCCTTCCAAAATAAATCGACTCATTGATTGAGCATTACTTGTTGAGTTATAAATCATTGATGTATCAGTTTACACGGTTTGTTGTGATAACTCTCGAAGAAGTTGTAGTTTGGTTTTATCTTTGTCTTCACCGGCACTGGGATGAAAATAGGAATTTTGACAATGATGCTAAAAAAAAAATATGTAACATTTCAACAGGTACTAAGAAAACAATATTTAGAACAATTTACATTATCCTGAACAGAATTATTAAATATAATGAAAAGGAAAGGTGAAAGTAAACAAACAGATCTGTTAACCTTCTATTTGTTCATATATTAAAACAATCCTCAACAGCTGTTTACCCAAATTAAATTAAACTATTAAAATCACGTGAATAAAAAAAAAAAATTTTTTGGATCCATGTGCATGAGCGCTCCTCATATGTGATATATGGACATACGCACATACAGACATACAACACAAAACAGAAGTGTGCACACGTAACATATAACACATAAGACAATAGTAAAGGCCTTGTAGCTTTACCTAGGTGAAATCTCCATTGCAATGTTCAAAAACTCCACAGTCAAAAAATAAAACTGATCAGAAAAAACATTAACCTAGGTCTGTATGAGCTCAAAAATAAAATAGAACTTTATGATGTGGGAAAAAGCAATAATAAAATAGATATTGAAAAAAGCATCCTGGTTAATCACTGTCGCAGATGTAAGAATAGCCAAGCTGGAGATCTGGATATCAGCTGTTATGGATTTGAGTCGAATCATTTTCCTTTTGGTCTGTAGAAATTGTTTTAGTTAATCTCTCTGGAATCCAAATCGGCTGCTGTTCTTCCTGTGGAAAAACACAAACAGAGCCCCGACTCCAGACTATCACTGGGTCAGGACCTTTCCATTGTCCTGTTAGAATATCTTTCCAAAGTACCTTAGGCTTATGTACATTTTTTGGATACAAATGTCTTTCCGCAGCACTAAGCCCTGATGAATCCAAATTTAAAAAGTTTAGAGTAAAAAGGGTTATTTTAAGTTTATCTTTGGGGGATATATACCCCTTTCCAATTCCCTCCTTTTGTTTTAATAAGTACATTTTAATAGTTTGATGAGCTCTTTCAACTATGCCTTGTCCTTGTGGATTGTATGGAATTCCTGTTATGTGAGTAATGCCAAATGATGAGCAAAATTGTTTAAAAGAGGTGGACGTATAACCAGGACCATTATCGGTTTTTAACTGTTTTGGAACGCCCACAGTGGCAAAATTTTGTAAGCAATGAGCTATAACATCTTTAGTTTTTTCTCCGGCATGAAGGGAGCCCATCAGAAATCCGGAAGAAGTATCAACTGTAACATGTAAATATTTTAATTTTCCAAATTCTGGCAAGTGTGTGACGTCCATCTGCCAAATATGGTTAGGTATCAGTCCTCTAGGATTGACTCCAAGATTAACTTGTGGTAAAAATGTCACACAATTTTGACATTGTTTTATTATATGTCGGGCTTGTTCTTTAGTTATTTTAAAACGCTTTTGTAAAGTATTAGCATTGACATGGAACCTTTTATGAAAATTTATAGCTTCTTCTATTGTGGAGAAAATATGTATGTCATGTGTAGATTTATCTGCTAAATCATTGCCCAAACTAAGGGCTCCAGGCAATCCTGTATGTGCCCTGATATGTCCTATAAAGAATGGATCTTTTCTGTCCCAGATTAGACTTTGTATAGTGGAAAACAAAGAGAAAACAGTAGAAGAAGGGGAAATCCTACCAGCATCTTCAAGGGATACTATAGCATTAACTACATACTGACTATCAGAAAATAAATTAAATACAGAATCTTTAAACATCATAAAAGCTTGTAATACTGCATTAAGCTCTACCTTTTGAGCTGATTGTTTGGGTACTAAAAATGTAAAAGTTTGATCAGGGGTAACTACTGCTGCTGTACCATTATTTGACCCATCAGTGAATATATTTGGAGCATTCATGATAGGGGTTTTTTTTGTCATCTTTGGAAAAACTACAGGATGTTTAGACCAAAAAGACAACAAAGGATTAGACGGTAAGTGATTATCAAATGAAACATTAGATTTACACATGATTATTGCCCAAGTATTTAACTCATTAGCTAACTCATCAATTTGATCTATAGTATATGGAGTAATAATTTTATTGGGAGAAATCCCAAACACTCCCTTGGCTGCTTTTATTCCTTTGAGTATTAATTGTCCTACAGCCTCAGGATACCTAGTAAGAATAGTGTTAGGAGAATAAGATAAATGTATCCACAATAATGGACCTTCTTGCCAGAATACTCCTGTAGGAATATTTTTTGTTGGCAGTACAATAAATAATAAAGGCAAACTTATATCAATTCTATCCAAATGCATATTTTCCATATATGTTTCAATGATTTTTAATGCCTTTCTTGCTTCAGGCGTCAACATGCGGGGTGAATTTGGATCTGATGGACCTTTTAGAATATCAAATAAAGGTCCCAACTCTCCTGTTGGTATGCCTAGATAAGGCCTTATCCAATTTATGTCTCCTAATAACTTTTGAAAGTCGTTAAGTGATTTGAGTTGATCTACTCGTATTTGAATTTTGGGTGGACGGACCATGGTTGAGGATAATAAAACCCCTAAATAATTAATTGGAAGATTTAATTGTACTTTATCTATTGCTATCTCTAGATTATAATTTTTTAATAAATTTGTAAGTGTGGCATAACATTCTAGCAATGTGTTTTTATCTTTATGTGCCAATAACACATCATCCATATAGTGAAATATTTGTAGTTCAGGATTTTGATTTCTAAGTGGCTGGATTGCTTTGTTAACATAAATTTGACACATAGTTGGACTATTAGCCATCCCTTGAGGGAGTACTTTCCATTCATATCTCTGATCAGGACCTTCATGATTTAGTGCAGGGATAGTAAATGCAAAATGTGGACTATCCTCGGGATGAATTGGAATTGAAAAAAAACAATCTTTAATATCTATAGCTAAAACATACCAGGTTTTTGGTAAAGCAGACAATTGGGGAATCCCTGATTGAGCAGGTCCCATAATAACCATCTCATTATTAATGGCTCTTAAATCTTGCAATAATCTCCATTTACCAGATTTCTTTTTAATGACAAAAATGGGAGTATTATGGGGAGATACGGAAGGTTGTATATGTCCCTCCGCTAATTGTTGTTTGACCAGGTCATGGGCTATTTGTATCTTTTCTTTAGTCAGGGGCCACTGAGGAACCCACACTGGTCTTTCTGATTTCCAAGTAATTTTGATTGTCTCAGTGGCCCTTTCTGAAAACCCAATCCATGTCTATTTGTTTCTTGATCTATTTGAATTGGTGCTGTCATACCTTGTTCTTGTTCTCTTAATCTTTCTTCTTTCCTAAAGCCTTGTCTAGCCCTAGTAGTGGGCGCATTAGGATTGATGTTATTTGTTAATGTCAAACCTAATTGATCTAGGACATCTCGTCCCCATAAATTTATAGGAAGATGATCCAATACATAGGGCTGTATAGTTCCTTCACATCCTTCAGGATCCTTCCAATCTAATACCATTGCACTTCTATGGGGATTAGTTGCCACTCCTAGGCCTCGAAGCGTTTGAGTGGCTTGTTGTAATGGCCAATGTTTCGGCCATTCTTGATGAGATATGATGCTAAGGTCTGCACCTGTATCAAGTAGCCCATTAAAGTCATGTCCTTGAATATTTAGTTTTAGCATTGGGCGAGAATCTAGATTTAAAGACAGCATAGCCCAATCTACACCTGTGGAGCCTAATCCCCTGGAACCTCTTTCTACAGTACGACTGGAAAATTTATCATGTAGGCTGGGTATTATTAATAACTGTGCTATTCTATCTCCTGGTGAAATTACTGATATACCTCTTGGAGAACTAGCTATAATTTTTATTTCACCTTCATAATCGGGATCAATTACCCCAGGACTTATCATAAGTCCTTTTAGTGTTGAAGAACTGCGTCCCAATAATAAGCCTACTGTTCCTTGGGGAAGAGGTCCTTTTACTCCTGTGGGAATGATTTGAACTCCCATCTCTGGAGTTAGTACTGCTCTGGCAGAGGCGCAGATGTCCAACCCTGCGCTCCCTCTAGTTTGTCTGATGAGGGATTTAATGGATAATGCGTCCTGGGCACTACCTTGATGGTGTTGCTGGGTTCCTCCACTGCCCCGTATATTTGTGGTTTTGGGCCCCGGAGCATTGGGCCCTCCAGTCCGTTTTTTGGCAATGGAGCCTGATGTCTTTCTCCACGATATCGTGGGTAAACACTTGGTCCTTGTCTGTTTTTTGATAACGGAATACCTTCTATGGTGGTTTGAGAACGGCATTCATTAGCCCAATGTTTCCCTCTACGGCATCGTGGGCAAATACCCGGTATTCTATTCCTTTGATACCTAGCCTTGTTAAACCCTCCTCCTATGGGGCAACTCCTTTTAAAATGTCCTGTTTGATCACAATTATAGCATGTTTTTGGCCTGGCATCTAAAGCCTGTTGTACTGCTGCTAAGACTTGCCCTTGTTCATTAATGTCTCTACATAATTTAATATATGTGTTTAAATCTTCATGTTTCCATGGTCTGATGACCTCTCTGCAGCAACGATTTGCTTGGTCATAAGCCAGTTGTTTTATAAATGGCATTGCCTGTTCTGTATCTCCAAATACTCTAGATGCTGTCTGAATAAGCCTATCTACAAATTCAGCGTAAGGTTCATTAGCTCCTTGTATTACCTTAGATAATTGTCCTTGTAAATCTCCATGCCCCTGTAAAGTTTTCCATGCCCTAACTGCATCTACAGCAATTTGTGCGTATACGCCAGGATCATATTCAATTTGTTGCCGTTGACCCTCATAAGGTCCTTTTCCTAATAACATATCTAGATTTCTTTGAGGGTAACCGGCTGCTGCATTTCGCCTAGCTGTCTCCATGCAAAATTCCTCATTGGCAACCTTCCATAACAAATATTGTCCTCCATTTAGCACAGATCGACACATGTTAGCCCAATCTGCTGGCGTCATGTCTAAGTTGGTAATGGATTCGACCATGCTCACAGTGAAGGGTGCTTGCGGCCCGTAGGTTGTTACAGCCTCCTTTAATTGCTTCACTGTTTTGAAATCTAAAGCACGGTGAATTCGTTGCCCTCCTGCCTGCTCAAGTACAGGGCATGCTAATCTTTGGGGTCCTGCCTCAGGATTCCGTCCATCAACTACGGGAGTTGAGGGCCGCTCAGCTGTAGATGGAGCTGTTGGTTGAATTACGCCCTCTGGTGATAGAACGGGGTTAGTAGCAGCCTCCTGTTGTAATTCCCCGCCTGATGGTTGTTTTTCCTCTAAGCTTTCTTTCTTCAAATCTTCCTCTGTCTGACTAGCTTGAGAGACCTTCTCTTTCGCTTGACCTAACATGTTTTCTACCATAGTCTGGACCTCTAACAATTTACTTAACAGTCTTTCGGTTTGTTTTTTACTAGTTTCTAATCTACTATAAAGGTAACGCAACCCAATAAGATAGCATAAAACAAAACCGAAACAGAATGAAACAAAAACCGAACAAAGAATAGTTGTATCAATTTTCTCTTTCTCAGGGCCGAACAACTTCAAACCTTGAGCCAACCATTTTTCCCAGTTTGCCTGAGAAAATTCTAGGGATAGGCAGCTTGAAACAAAAACAAGATAAATCAAAACGAGAACACATTGTTTTTTGAAATGGTCACCCATTTTGTTGCCTTCCCTCAGGGGCGAGCAATTTTACTCACCTCCAAGCTTCAGACGTTCCCCGTGCGGGCCACCAGTTGCCACAGTCTGGCTGGGCACGAAATCACGAGCCACTCAAGCAGGAACAAAGTTTATTTTTTGAAACTGCCGCCAATGTCCGGTACCGCCCGGGCAGATTTTTTCCACCCACGCGGCCTCATACTACCCAGAAAAACACTCCATTTAATATGTATGAATTAATTATTTATGGAATACATGATTTAATATTTTCAGACAAGTTTGGGGGACCATAAATGAAACCATGGTATGTGAGATTTCAGATAAGGGGAAGACTATTATAAGACAGGTTGAGGGGCACAAAGAGATATCAGTAGTGAGGTTCCATGTCTTACATGGTCATAAGGGAAGTCCTCACTGTGATTTACCAGCCTGCTAGGGGGAGGAAACATTGGTGTATCTGGGAAAAGAACACTTGCCACAGAGGCAAATGCCAGCCTGAGGTCCTGAGGTAGAAGAGATCAAGGGGGGTTGTGGACCAGGTAACTCAGGATCTTGTCATCAGTGAAAAGTTGGTTAATCATGAGAACATTGTAAAATGTTGGGTAAAAAATGTAAAACATTGGGTGTTATTGGCCAAAAGAATTACATTTAGATTTTAGAAAGGATTAATCTGGCTGCCTCTCGAAGCAGTGAGTCCTGCATTACAATATCGAACCTAAAAGAATAGAAACGGTAAGTTCTACTGCATGGAGGCAGGCTCACAGCACAGATCGTGAAAACCTTATCAGAAGTATTGAACGGCATGTAAATCCTTCAATTCCCAGCAAAGCTCACATAGAGCCTATGAATAATCATGTTCTGTCAAAAGTTCCAAAACCAGTTCAGAAACAGATGAGAACCCAAGTAAATCCAATTGCCTTAGCAACCAAAGTGATGTTTTCTTGAGGATGGAGGCTGCACATTGAACGGCATCTCAGTTAACTTCCACTGGACGTCATACATGTTCTCTGATTTTGTAATAAAGCCCTTGAGTTTAACTAACTAGATATGATGAAGAGAAACATATAATTTCCAGGTTATGATATTAAGAAAAAGGAATGTGTTTGCTATTGTACTTATCCCTCTTTTCTGTTAGGTAGAATGTGGTCATGTTGCTAACATTAGTACAGCAGTCTTGGGTCATGTGGTAGACACCATATGACATACAATAAATTAGTTTCTATATTATTGTGAGGCTCATTATCCTATATATATATATGAGGTAATGCTTTCAAAAGACAGTATGGCAGGAGACACATAGAATTAAATTTTAAAAAGAGAATAATGATAGTGCTAACAATGACAGACAACATGTTGATGCTTTTGGTAGTGGCAACTATGTTGATCATGATTCCTCTACTGGTATTCTGTACTTAGAAATTTGTTTACATCACTTCTGGCTGCAAAAATAAAGCAGCAAGCTTAAGAGTTAAAAGTAACCTAGATTGCACTCCCTCTTCCTTACTGTTTGGAAGAAAATAAAAAATAAAAAACAAAGTCAAGCAGACTTTGCTAGCTCTTTGATAAGACTATTGATGTTATGTTTAAGGGAGAAGCCAAAAACCCATGGGAGGAGACAAGACTTTTGCATAAGAATGCAGAAAAGAGGACTGGACATAGTCACAGAAATTAATTTGATTTAAATTTTTAAAAATTGGTATTTTGACATGAGACTGAAAGACCAAGTAAGGCCTCACAACTTCAGACTAGGGAGATTGTTAGGAATTCCTTCTGATGAAAGCTAGGGAGTAGTTGAGGTTTTGAGGGTTTGAAATGAATGGCAGAGTAAAAGCTGAGACTTTTGGCAAGAATGCTATAGGCTCTGAATTCTATTTCTATATCTTTCTCTCTCTTTTTTCTCTCCTCTCTCTTCTCTCTTTCTCTCTCTCTCTCTCTCTCTCTCTCTCTCTCTCTCTCTCTCTCTCTC
>NW_026000108.1:14462971-14520540 GCF_001458135.2 Marmota marmota marmota
CTTCTTCTCTCTCTCTCTCTCTCTCTCTCTCTCTCTCTCTCTCTCTCTCTCTCTCTCTCTCTCTCTCTCTCTGCTGGGTATTGAACTCAGGGCCTCATGCGTCCCAAGCCAGTACTCTATCTCTAAGCTACATCCCCAGCTCTATTTCCTTCATCTTTGAGAGATTAAAATAAAGATTAGATTATCTTCTTAATTGCTAGTAAATGTTTAGATTGGGATTGTTTTAACATTAATAATGTAGAGACTAACCTTGGCTCACTAGAAACAAAATATATACCTCCAAAATATGCCCCCAGTGACCCACCTCCACCAGCCACAAACTACCCGTCTACAGTTACCACTCAGTTAATTCCTATCAGGAATTAATGCACGGATAAGGTTAAGGCTCTCATAACTCAACCATTTCACAACTGTCTTTTATTGTCTCACACATGAGCTTTTGTGGGACACTTCATATCTAAACCATATCAAGAACAGAGAAGACCCCTGGAACTTTGTAAATGATGAGGGGGTCATCAGACAGAAAGTAGATTGAGAGGGCCTAAGTAACACACCTCAACCTTCTCTCACTTTTACAAAGGACTCCTCTATTACTAGTTGTGGAGTTAGTGTCTAAGCAGCACCCAGAATTCACCTGAACATATGGAGGGGTGGGGATTTGTTTTAGAGGGTGGAAGACCTGAGAAGTCAGACGGGAATCTGTATAGCTACTGAGACATCAGCAACAGCAGCCCAGTAGCAATGAGTTCTCCTGTGCCAAAGGACAAGAGTTGGTGGTGGTTGCAGAAGCCAGATGAAGAGTCACCTGGAGAAAACAAAATCCAGGGGAGCCTGCCTGGTAGAATTTGAACATTAGAAGAAATTCAAGTGGGGTGCAAGAGAACACTAGGAGGGGAGGATTTTCGTTTCTCTCTCCAATGTCCCACAGACCCACCTATTGGTCAATCCCAACCAAAAATTAGGGGATAATACAGCCTTAGACATCCAGCTTGAGGGATCAGAACCACCTCCTCTTTGATTCAGGCAAGAGGAAGACAAGAACCAAAAATGAATCTGAGGGCAGATTGGCTAAGAGGGCCCCCACCAGTCAATTAACTAGTGCCCCAGTTAGTACAGTTCAGAGATGTTTCCTTGGGTTCTGTATAAAATGGACAGCTATCACTTTTTTTTATGATTACACATTTGTAGTGTGAGTTCCCTAAATGACTGCATTTAAGAAAGAATTAGCTAAAATTAATAGTATAGAAAGTAGATTTAGGAAACCTGGCTCATTCAAAGCTCTTGTTACCTGATAGTGAAAAGGATGTTTGAATGATTTTCTTACATTCTTGAGCTTTACCTTCTTCCTTTATTAATGTCTTTTTCAGAGTCATGTTACTGTCGTGAAACGTGTGAGACAGTTAACTTGTGAAGAGAAAAGTTTGGATTTGCTCATGGCTCTGGAGGTTCCAGTCCTCAATCTAGTGGTCACCTTGTTCGGGGTTTCTGGTTATGGTGCCAAATAGCAATAGCAGGGATTATTCCCCTACTGCTTCCTCTAAGGTCCAACAGTATAAAGCTCCACAGCACTTCCCAATAGTACCATCCTGGGTACCAAGCCTTTAAAACATGGAACTTTGGGGTATACTATCTATCTGTGTACAAACCATAACAATAAACAGAATAATGTTTCCTACCTTACTGAGCTGAAATAAATAACAAAATACCTACAAAGCACCCAGTACGAAGCCAGGCCCAGGACAGGAACCCAGTTCTTCCTTTGTCTTCTCCCTTTCTGCTAACAAGTCATTTTATATTCTCATTCATTTGGAGGATTAATTTTCTATGTCTATTCTCACTGCTTCCAACAGTAAGGAGTTTGTGCTCAGAAAAATTCCAAATGCTACCATGGTCCAGGTGCCCTTTCCCATGATCGCCTGAGCTCTTGAACACATCAAATCCTCAAAACCTCGCCTCTCCTTTCTTCCTGTCATTTACAGTCCCAGCTGTTTCAAGCATCTTTCCTGCTGCCATTTAAATTATCTTATCACTAAGCTGTCTTGCTATCGGTTAGTGAAACAATTTTCACAGAAAGCACTAAACATTTTCCCTGGCATTCTCTAATGACAACATCAGTAAAAAATGTGCATGTTCCTGGGAACATGATGATGGAGCAAGGTGTCAGCAGGAGCACTTTCTCTCTTCTGGATAAAAAGTAACAAGTTGATCTATAGAATGAGAGATCCATTTATAAACAAAACAGCCAACAAAAATGAGGTTCCTTCACTCTCCAGATTCTTTAGCTAAGAAAATATCCCTACAGCAATTGTTTCTCTTAAAATTATGGGAAGTGAAGACGCCAGTTCTTATCTGAGCCAGGCTGTCCATTTCCCAAGGGTGAGCAGTGTAGGACATGTTTTCATTTGGAAAGTGTCCTTTTATTAAAATAAATCCATTTACAGAAATGGAATCATCTTTATACTTTTATGATTTTATTTTATTTTTTTTACATGTTTTCTTTGGGAAAGTACCAGAAATTGAACTCAGGGGCCCTGGATCACTGAGCCACATCCTCATTCCTACTTTGTATTTTATTTAGAGACAGGGTATCACTGAATTGCTTAGTGCAGTTTGGTGAGGCTGGCTTTGAACTCGCAATCCTCTTGCCTCAGTCTCTCAAGCCACTAGGATTACAGGGGTGCACCACTGTTCCCTACTTCATGTTTTCTAACTATATGTTCTGTTTTATTTTGTTTTGTAATAGAGATCCCCTGAATTTAAATTTTTTCAGTCCACCTTGAGATTTATTATTGAATCAGATACTTTCAACACCCATTCCAAGTGGTTTAATGGAACACAGAGAACCCAAGAAAAGACCAGAAACAGGGATATGTACAGATCCTGTATATGTCAGGGTCTTTACCTACAGCATTGACTTTATGTCTTATAATTTTCCCAAAATACATACCCTAGACACACAGGGATTACTAGTTTTTCCTCATGCGATTCAAATTTCCTCCATACTTGAGGATTGCATGTATTATTTTCTTCTTCCAGAACATAGGTGTTAGTCAGCTTTCTGTCACTGTAAGAAAATAGCCAAGATAAACAAATTATAAGAAGGAAAGGATAATTTTGGCTCATGATTTCAAAGGGTTCAATCCATGGTCAATTGGATCCATTTGTTTTGGGCTTGAGGCAGACAGAACATCATGTGGGGGGTGTGGTGGAATAAAGCTGCTCATCTCATGGCAGCCAGGAAGCAAAAAGAGAGATAGGAAGTGTCCAAGGCCCCAATATTCCCTTCAAGAGAAAACTTCACTGACCTAATTTTCTACCACTGGATTCCACCTCTGAACAGGTTTCACCACCAAGCCTGTCACATACAGGCTTTAAGGAGATGCTTATCCAAATCAGCAATATTTTTCCCTTTCTAGTTTTATATGCTGCCCCCACCTTTCCATCAGATCTTCTTCTCAGAGAGGCCTTGCCCAAACATCATCTAAAGTAACTCTTTCATCCCATCCATTTTCCAACTTGGTGCTCCAGTTACATCCTCTTCAGAGCAGTTGTCTGGGATGATGCTGTTCTGTGTCAGTCTCCACTCACTGGAATATGAGTCCCAGAGAGCAAAGAGAGTATGGTATCGTCCTACCTCTGTGGCTCCTGGTGCATAGTAGGTCCTCATGAATGATCCTAGAAAGAATGAATGAATAAATAACCACTCAGGAATGCCATTGGCAGCCAGTGAGGGTGAAGTTACAGAGACTGAGTACTGGGTTGTGCTACTCATTCCATGTCTAGCACACAACAAATAACAAAGAAATGTGGAGCTGTGTGTCAGGCCCCAGGCTGGGTGAGAGCGATATACAGCTCAGCCACCACGGAGATAGAAATCTTGTCCTAGTGGAACTTACAATCCTTAGAAAGTCTCAGGCATATAAATAAGTTATTATATTTCCCTACGGTAGGGGTTTTACTGTACAGTCTCTCTGAGATGGTGCAACAGAGGAAGCGGATGATCTAGAGAATGCTGGGAGCTGACAGGGAAGGAGTGAATAAAGTGAGGGAGGCAGAAAGGGAGGCATAAGGGTCAGCAGGAAATGAAACGAGGATGGAGGAAAGAAGAAAGGCAGCCCTCCTGTACTCCTCACACAGATATGAGATTAGAGGTGTCGATCCATTCTCAAAATGCAACCACAAAATAGTTATCATTTTACACTTCATATAAGTGGATAAAAAAGCTCTTGTTGGTCAGAACCTCATGCATAGTCCTGCAAGTTGACTCATAGTGTTAGGACCAGCACCAGCCTTCTTAGATTTCTGTTAATTCCCTACCTCTCAGTGCCTCCTGCCCACAATGCCTGAATAGACAATCTGACTATTGTGAAGGATTCCCTAACTCATGGCATTGCCAGGAATATCAGCATTCTAGGTATGGAAAGAGAGTTCCAGAAAAGTAATTTTGCAAAATCACATGACCAAGTAAGAACATTATTGTTTGCACCGCCCCTTTTTATTGTATGAGTCCAAAACAGAAATTGCTATTGCCAGGACAGGGATAGAGTAGAAAATGTCTATGATGAACTTCACAGGGAAGAAGAAAAGATCTCTCTGATCCCAGTATAATCTAACTCTCCTCTGCCTTTACCCTGGAATTTGAACACTGTTCATGCTAGTGATCCAGTTTAAAATGATTTATAGACTCTTTTGAGCTATTAATAATAGGAATCAATGTTTTGGAATCCTGGATAAGCTAGGAACAACTCCTTACCCCTCACATGCCAGTGCCTGAATTATCCTCTCAACAACCTTAAATGATTAGTCATAGTATCAGCCCATTTTATAAGGAGGGAGACTGAGGTTTCAGAATATCAGTTCCTAAATGAATGGCTAAGTGGCAAAAGCAGGATTCTCATCCAAATCTTCCTTAAAGCAAACATATGGTCTGATCCCCAGAATCCAATACCCTGTGATGCTGTAAGTGTATAGTGAGGTGGATTGTAGAACAAGGCAGTCAGCAGTCAGGAGTTGGAAAGGCCTGGCATGCAGGTGAGGAGCAGAAGACGTGGTTTCCTACATGGAGGAAAAGGCCAAGGACTCATGTTTCTCTGGACATTCCACTTGACATTTTTGCCAGTAGATTTTTCCAACTATTTTACAAACACCTTGGTGTTTATCCTTTTATTGTTTTAAGTTCTGTGTTACTCAAGATAACCTTTTAGTAGGAAATATTTTCCAATTGGTGGACTCTAAGATAAACTCATCATCACTATTATCACTAGTAGTGATTTACCTTTATGTAGGACTATGGGCGACTGCAGTCTTCCCAGGGCTTTCCCTTGCTGAGAGGGAGCAGCTCATTTTGCAACCTAAAGAGCAGAAATGCAGAGAAGTTGAGTGACAGTCCAAACATCATCTTTGAAGTCAGACCAGCATGGATTCCAGCACTGCCTAGCTATTCAATTTGGGGAGGCAACTCAATTTCTTTGGGCTTCAGATGTCAAAAAACAGACAGCGGCATAAGGTTATTTTGAAGACTGAGTACCTGAGAAAGAAATGATCCATGCACAGAAGATGCTGATTTATTTTAATTTTACTCCTTCTCCCTCCCCCACCTCCATACTCCATCTCTCTCTCTCTCTCTGACACACACACACATGCACACACACGTAGATCAAGACTTCAAACACTGAATTTTTTTTTTAATGGTGAAATCTACACTTTTGCCACCACTTATTCTTCAAATCAAAAAGATGTTAGAAATTCATATAAACAAATAAATGAGTCTCAAGGATAGGGGAAGGAACAAAATAATGGCACATTCTACTTCTTTGTTACTTCTTCTTCCTGAATCTTAAATAGTTTCATGGAATTCTGATTGAGAGAACAACCCATATTTCAAAATTCTAGTTTTTGAAAGGCATTTATTTTTTATTGAATCATAAAGCTTCTAGACACCTGGAAGAAAATTCCAAATATTTAATTGGCTGACAAAAGAACTAACATCCAGAAAGATGGAGTGATTTGACTAGATTTCATTTATTTCTTTTAAAAAATGTAATTAAATTGTGTACAATTTCTAGGTTATTGTCATGTGTATTAAATTTACTGTTTTTGTTTTTTTTTTCTTCTGGCATTATTTTTTAAATTTAACTGTGATGAATATACTTTGGCTTCATTGTACCTACACATATAAATGCATCTAAAGGAAATTTTATATTCAGTCCCTTATTAACGCACAATGTAAATTGGAAACAGACTCTAAATGGCCAGCTACTAAATTTTTAAAAAACATGATAGGCCCACTGGAAGCAGGCAGCTGCATTGACATTCCTCCTAGGGCAAAGGAAAAAAAAAAACTACTAAGAAAAAAATGACCGATTCCTGGTTTGGTATTCCTCCATCACCAGATTTATTGACCTGCAAGAGAAGTCAGTGGCTGTTTTGCCCCAGTCAATATTAATTTCTAGGTTCAATAAATCCTGGTAATGAATGGGGAATGTAAGTCAATGTGTGCTCATTAGATGTGTTCACAAAATATGCCATGGCTAAAATAAGAAAATAATAAGCAGTCAACTTTATCAATGTCTAAATACTATTTCTAACATATTTTTGAAACCTCTTTTCTTTGTTTTTCTTGTGAAAGTAACTTAAGATAATTTTGAAAATCACCCTGGAAACGTAAAGATGCTCCCTACATGAGGGTTGCCTGTCTTCTGATGGCCTTTCTTTTAATGTCCCTTAACTATTCCCAGAACGATCCTGGCAGTTCCACAAAAGGAAGATAATTGTCCATTTGGCAAAAGGATTTTGTTCCCGCTGCCTCTTAAGCTAAAGGCCTCACTCCTCTGCAGTCAGAATAGAGATGGCAAATAGCCACCCAAAGTTGATAACAGTAAGCACATTTGGTAAATATTTTCACATGAAGGAGCACACACCAGTCTTTTATAAGCACAAATCTAAAAGTATGTAGGAAACTTGGGGGAAAACAACAATTAAAATAATTACCATTTATTGAGAACCTACAAGTGTCAGCCCTTCTTAATTTTTCTTTCCAGATAGGGTGTCACTAATTTGCTTAGGGTCTCTCAACATTGCTGAAGCTGGCTTTGAATTTGCTATCCTTCTGCCTTAGCCTCCGGAGTTGCTGGGATTACAGGTGTTTGCCACCACTCCTAGCATTGTTCCTAATATTTTAAACAAGTCAAAATATCTCCACATTCCCAGTTAGGAAACTACAGCTATGTAAACTTCCTTACTTTTTCAGGACTACTATTTCATGAAATTCCAAAATTGGGTTCTTTCCACATTGTCGTGCTGCATCTTTAATAGCAAGAGCTCAAGCTAAGAGAGCAAAATTGTTGACAACACAAAAGTATAGTAAAACTACATCACCTTGAAATTTGGTGAGTTTTTTGAAGAATATTCCTTTTCTGTGAATTTTTCAAATCATTAAAATATCATGCTGTTCATATTAATAGTTAGGATTTTTAAAAATTCTCTTAGTTATTTTAGTTTATTCCAAAATGAGAACCCATTTTTTAAGCCAACAAAGTGTACAGTTTCTCCAAATCACTGGGCAAATGCCTGGTGGCATTTGAGAGACTGGAAAAAGGCAAAGAAGAAGATAAAGAAACAATTTTGCTATGACACTTACACTAAAGTATAGAAAAGAATGCATTGTAAAAACCATGCATATTTTCAGAACAATCATGATTGTGTTAAATAAATGTGGCACATATTTTTTGTTAAGTTTTCAGAATTGTGTTTCAAATAAGCATGGTGAAGGATGCTATTTCCTGAGGCCTGCCTTCCACAATATAAAACAGGTTTTGCTCACACACTTCCAAAGTAACTGACAAAACTAATGAGCTCAGCCACGTGAAATAAGCCAAAATAAGCTGTGTTCAAGGTGCAGTCGTATCAGTAAATCATCTCAACCAGGCAGTGAATGAGCTCAGCCATGCGAAATCCTGCACATCCTACTGAATGTTCTTCATCTCCTGTGCACTAATTTTATTTCATGTGGTTCTAATATAGGAATGAAAGATTAGTGAGAAAAATTCTTTCTGGGAATGTTCTGTCATATATTCTCATTTGTGAATTTGATCATTGCAAAAAATACGTATGGGGAGAGGGTGAGATGAAGGAAAAGAATAAAAAGAGAAGATAAAATCATGTGTGAAAGAAAGAAAATTAGATAGCAAGCCACCAAACTGTTTTCTCCAAGAAGGAGGATAATACAAAGAAAGGGAACATAATGTGTATGAGTTCATTTATGACTTTCTCAAAAGATAAGTGAGTGCTTCAGATACCCAGAGCTTCATGTGGGCACATTACTTTATACTGAGTTCACAGAGGGCTAGATTCCAAACCTTGAATTGTCCTGAGAGACATGAAGGTAGTCAGGGCTGGCCACCTGCCCACATGAGTCCCTTTGCACTGCCTGGTCTCCTAAGGGTGCTGTTTCCTTCGGAGCTTCTGGGTGGCCTCCTGAGTATCTCCAACTGGATCATGTTACAGTAATTCAGTCCTTTACTGTTTATGCTTTGGACCAACTCCTAATTTCAATAATAGAGAGAAAGAAAAGTGTTCTGACTTATAGGCGCGAGTGCTTGACTTCCAAACCTGTGGCAGTCAGTTTTTCATCCATGTTACTTTAACCTTGGTTCTCATTCATATTCAATTAGCTTCTCAGTATATTTACCTATATCTCTAACTAAAGAGGTGCATGGAGCTAAATATACACACATGGAGGTTTTTTTCATTGATCTGGTATTTACATATATAGAAATACACACTGATTAGTATCAGAATGCTATAAAGCACAAACATGTGCACATAATTACCATACTCTCTTTCTCTGATTGCAGCAAGAAACAGTGTTCCTTTTGGGCCTCTGCCTGACCAGCTGCTCTGTATTTTCAGCGGACAGCTGTGAGATGTGATGTCTAACCTTGGAATCTACTATATATCCCTTGACCTGCTTCAGCATTTATATCTTAATTTTTTCATGATCTTCCTGCTCAGTGCTACTGTTCTTTATTTCACTGAAAGAATTCATCCAGATTTCATACAAATGTGATATATATATATATATATATATATATATATATATATATATATAAAACATAAAGGAACAAGATTAAGAAAGAATAGTAAAAACTCTGCCATTTCTATGGTTGATTTATTTTCTAATAAAACAACTAACTACCCAAAAAATATTTATTTTGAAATCGTCTCATCTCATCTTATTTATCCTCTTTTATATTTGATTATTGCAAGTTACCAAGTTTTAGGAATTTTAGTGCAAAAATCCCAGATGGAGAAAGTCCATTTTAACAGTCCCAACCTAAAATGGTTTCTGTTTTCTCCCCTATACATCATTTAGTAAATCTGAATTTCTTCTTTTTTTCATGATATCACTTTTTATTTAGCAAATGTACATAGAGAACATATTATGTTAAGCAGGGCGTTGAAATGTGTCATAAATAATGCAGCAGCACATATGTGAATTGAGCGCAAATGGGAACCACTCTTTTATCCTCATTTTTATTGTTGTTATTGTTAAATGTACTAGACCAAAGAGATGGTAATGATAATGAAGACACAACTAAATGGTGGTTCATGTAGTACTTCTGGATGGAACAAGATTTTGAATTGGAGTTTTTTGTTTTTTCTTTTATTCCTTTTTTCCTCCCTTCCTTCCTTTCTTCCATCTTTCCTTTTTGCCCGAGGGGATAAGAAATTAGAGTAAATTAACCAAAGTGAAATTTTGAATACATTTTGAGGTATTATAAAATTAATAAAGTCAACACTTAAGTTGGCCAAAGAGCCTTGACATATTAGGGGACAAAACAGCACCATTCTGAGTTGGTCCTTTATTTTCTATGCCCATGCCCATGTACACCTGGTGCCACTTTAGTTGAAGTTGCCCTCCATATACGACTGAACAGCATGTATTACCCAGATCTTAGGTCTCCCTTATTTCCCACTTTATTGTTGTATTTTTTGTCATTACCCCAATTAGAATAAAGAGAAGAAAAAACATTAGGGTGCAGTTGGAGTAGAAAGAATGTAAGGGAAAGTCTAAATTCTAATGCATGTTCAACTCCGTTTTCAACCAGGGACCTTGTACAAGGCTTTGAACTTCACAAGTCTGAATTTCTCATAGGTAAAAAGAGAATTCTCATTTGCCAGATTGTCCCTCTAAGCATTAAAAAGTCATTTTTAATAACACATCAGAAATTTATTCTTTGTGAATTATAAAGTGTTATGGACTGAATTATGTCCCCTGGAAAATTCATACGTTGAAGTCCTAACCCCAAGGACCTCAGAATGAGACCATATTTGGACGCAGGGTCTTTAAAGATATAATAAAGATAAAACAAGTCTTATGAGTGGGCCCCCATCCAGTATGACTGGTGTCCTTATAAAAACAGTAGAGTAGATTAGAGCAGAGACACAAAAAGGAAAGAGTGTGAAGACACAGTGAGAAAATGGCCTGCAAGTCAAGGAGCAAAGGCTCCTGGTCTAAGACTTCAAAACTAGAGAATCACAGGAAAACAAATTTCTCCTGGATAAGCCACTCAAACTATGATATTTTGTTATGGAACCCTTGAGAAGTCAGACTAAAAGTCTAATGAGAGATTTGCATAAAACACTCTAGGACACCACCTGCTAGCATCCTTCCCATCCTACTGAAGTCTGTAAAATTCTTTTTCCATCTCTTTAAAAAGAATGTGAGTGTTAAGTGTACTGGAGACATTTAAAAATTTAAGATTTTCTGTAGATTCATGAGGCTCCCTTGGGAAGCCTCTACTACCTAACCTTATATATTGATTGTTAAAATGTTGTCGTAAAATAAGAGCTTACAAGCCAGAGGTTTAACACTATAAAATTTACCATGAGCTTGTCATGAAAGAGATCTAGGGGTAAGAAAGAAAATGTACTTGCCAGTGACTTTTATCATCCACTTTTTATCAAAGTGTTCCATGTTCTTTCTCTCAAGTAAGTTTTAATGGGTGATCTATAACCTCCTCCTCCATCATTTGGCCTCTTGCGTTCAGTTCCTTAATCCTGGTGATTTCCTTTCCTGGACTTCAGTACAACTTCCTGCATTCTCACTAGGTCCAGCAATTCCTTTAGTTTCCTTCTGCATCAGCTCATTCACCTACCTTAGAAATCCTATTGGCCTGGTCCTGATATGACCACACAGGTATCCTCTCAAGTGTATTCCTATCTTGTCCACAGGAAACCCTACAGCATACTTGACAATACTGTGGGGATGCAGCCTGATCCAATCCGTCTACCTCTCCTTTGGCTGGTCTATCAGCCACTATATAGGCCTCATGTGAACCAGTAGTGTAATTAGGTTTGATTCTAACACAAAACCTCTATGGGCCTCTCTACAGAAAATATGTCTCAATCTTTCCAAGAGATTTTATTGGGTTGGTCATGAGTCACAGCTGCTGGGTGACCAACTGTTCTTCTTTGCTCAAGACTGTCCCAGCTTTAGGGATGAAAGTTCCTAACCTGGAAAACCAAGAGAGATGTTCATGGTATTTCTTCTTACGTTTTACAGCATAAGTCTCTCTAAAAAAATATACTTTAAAATATCTTAATTCCTCCTTTTACTCTCAATATGGGAAAAGGGGTTAAGAGTTTTATTATTGTTTGTTTCATAATCAACTTCTTTTTTAAAAAAATATTTTTTAGTTGTTAATAGATCTTTATTTCATTTATTTATATGTGGTGCCAAGAATTGAACCCAGTGCCTCACACATGCTAGGCAAGCTCTCTACCACTAAGCCACCACCCCAGCCCCTCATAATCACCTTCTTTTACAAGTTGAAATATATGGCCATTCACACATTTTACATATATATATATATATATATATATATATATATATATATATATATATTAGTATTATTTCCGAGATCGCAGCAGAGACATTTTTTAACACCATGTTACACTTTTAAATATTTTCCCTTACCAACCAAAATATACATGATTATAATAACTATTATGTGCAGTACCTGCTAGAGTGTTTCTCCAAGTTAGCTTCCTGGAACAGCAGCAGCAGTACCAATTAGTATCATCTAAAAATGATGATGCTAGTTATAATTTTAACCCAGTTAAAAATATAAATCCTTGGCCCATAACAAAGACCTCCAATTTCAGAACCCTGATCTTGAGGTCTATGCTTTCAGGAACCTTGCAGGTAACTCAAGATAAACTCAAGTACGAGAATCCACTATTCAGGTTTTGGTTCTCAACTGCATCTGAATATTAGAATCACATGGAAACCTTTTCAAATCAAATGTTGGGGCCCAGATACTCAATTTCATTAGTATATCAAGCAGCAGAAGAATATTAAAAGTTGTTCAGATAAATCAAATAAGTAGACAAGGTTCTAAATCATTCACCTACATCTACAAGGCTTATTGAATCTCTTCATTGGAGAGGAGAACTGTTAGCTGTTTCAGAGCAGTAAGAGCCAAGGACTATATAATTTTTGGATTCTTTACTTCAAGTCAGCCTGCATGCATGTTTAATTATATGTAAACAAAGTGTTCCAGTCCACTCAATCTGTTTCCTCACTACCATATTCCACTTTATTTTCCATTTCTTTGCATTCATTTGTTTAAACTTTATGAAATTTCAAGTTATAGAGATGCCATCAAAATCTGGAATTACAGTTCCTTTTTATTTGTGTGTGGTTATCATCTGTCCTGGCCAGGGGATGCAGAGCTATCTGTCAATGAGCAGCCAGACTTGGAAAGGCATTCACATATGTTTACTTGATGCTATGACAATATGCTTTGAGGAATTAAAAGGGGATGGTATTTATTTCACTAGACTGCAAATCCTGTAACAACTTACAGTGTATATGTTATAAACGATAGAAGGAAATATGATCATTTGCAAATAGGTACATTAATCTGCAAATGGCCACATCAACCCAGCACAAGTTAGGGCTCTTCAAAACCATTAAGGCTATTAGTTCTGACCAGAGATAAGCAGAATAAACAAATTCTTGCTGAACTGGAATCAGTCCTGCTGCCTTTCAACATATTCCAAAGAAGGTTCATGAAGCCCAAAGATTTCACTGATGTTTTCCTTTTCCATTGCTTTGTTTACTCTACTCCTT
Organism: Marmota marmota marmota; assembly: GCF_001458135.2. Lineage (NCBI taxonomy): Eukaryota > Metazoa > Chordata > Mammalia > Rodentia > Sciuridae > Marmota > Marmota marmota. The sequence goes on from NW_026000108.1 coordinate 14,476,110, forward strand.
CCATGTCAGAGGAACTTAACATTTGTGTTGCTAAGGGAGCTTTTCACAGAGTCTGTTACTCCTCTGGTTGACTTTGAAAAAGGGAGTTTAAAATATTCTTGGGTTTTGGACTGTGATAATTTGACCTTGTACATAGAGATAAGCCACATTTTAGCTAGAAGCAATTTAGGTTAAAAAAAATCAGAATAAAAGTGCCTCAATTATTCAAATAAATGTTAATGCTAACTCTGTTCTTCAATCTACAACTTTAAGCAGGCCTTGCCCCCCCTAAATTAAAAGTTAAAATATATCTAATAAGAACATCTTTGCTTTGAATTCAAAGTCCCAAACCAGACAGCAACACCAACAACTCTCAGGGAATATTCATGTCTAGTATTCCCTTTAGGGATTGCTAAATTTTGGTCCTTTTGTTGTTATGAACAGGTGGCAGCTTATGGGGTCATTATAATTCTATATGATAAAAACATGTTTCGAATTAAAAACTGATTTTATGTGAGTTCAGAAGCTAAAAGAAAAATCTACAGGAGAGGCTTACTTAATCTAACTTTGCATAGAAAGCTCCACTAGGAATGTTTCACGACCTTTCCCACTCAGATCTACAGATCTGCAATTCGGTTTTCAAGAGAATTTATAGAAATATTCAGGGTCATGGATTATATTGGTGTTTTCCACAAAAACTTGATCTAGTCAATTCTCCCCTATCATCATTACTACCCTATTCCTACACCTATTACATAAAAAGAAATATGGTTGAGGAGAAATTTCATACTAACTTAACTGCTTTCATTGTGTCAAATGCAGAACAATTATTTTATAGTTGTTCAGAAAGAGTATTTTATCCTTACAGCTAAGTACTATTCCAAATGGGTAACTCACTGTAATGACACCATAAAATGACCCAAAAGGTAAAAGTCATTTCCAAATGTTAATACAGAGTTATGTGACTCCACCTATGGCATCCTGAAGGTCAAGGTACTTAGAGACTGTGCATAACTTTCAACAGAAGATGAAAGCTTGTAGCCTGATTTTCTCTCCTATGGGCTTTAACGTAAAGCCTATAAATCTTACACAGATGAAGAGAAAGAAGTAGCCCTTTGTTAAGGGGCAAAAGGGAAAATGTTCTCACTTTAAAATCCAGAAATTCTGTGGAGGTGCCCTTTGGAGCTAGAATAGGGTTAATTAGGCTATTTACATGAAACTCGTGATAGAGTGTGATATTTAATCATGTCAATGTGACAGATCATTAGGAGATAAATCACTCAAGCTACAGTACTAGTGTTACCTTAAAACTATAGCACAGATATTGTTGACAGCATTTACAATTGCACCTATTCATTTAATTTTTTTTTTATTTAACAGAAAAGAAAGCAGAAGGCAAATTTGTGCACCAGCCAATCTAGCCTGCAACTTCTGGCAAGGGCATAAAATTAGGATTCTGCTTCTCATTTATAGGGTTAAACTGAAGTTGTAAAAAATATGTGATTTGGATTCTTTTCATGTTGACTGATGGCAAATACAAGTCTTAGCATTATTGGGAAGTATCAGGACATGGTTCTAGTCTTCAAGGGTTGTCCTTATATTGTTGTAGGAGCAGTCTCCTAAGATTACACTTGCCCCTCAGAGGTGATTGCATGCCTAAGGAAAAAAAAAAACAATTAAGTGTGCTTAGTCTTATTCTAAAGCATTTATCTTTGAATAAAGCAAAATGAAAACACCAGGGCAATGGCCCAAGTGCATATATGCTGTTCTTAAATGTCCTGTCCCTTGACATTTACAAAAGAATCAGGAGAAGAACTGTGAAGAATATAAAATTTAATTTTTAGTAAAAGGCTGAAAGGTTTAAATTTATGTCATCTGACATATCTATATTTTTATAGTGGCAAGACCATTTCATGTCTTATTTCAAGAGAAAATTAGATACCACCAGACCTAGACTTTGCTCCCAAATTTGAGTATGTGTGTGTGTGTGTGTGTGTGTGTATGTGTGAGTGTCTATGACTGTCAGTAAGAAGTTTATTTCCTGAAATTGGATTTTTATGGAGTCCAGTGATAGGATGGATGTGTGAATGGGTATGTAATTTGATATGACTGTTGAAAGAAGTCTTGAAGGACTGCTGCGTGTTATTAAATAAGCTAGAAATTAATCATCAGCAGTTTGCATGGCAACACTGGTTATAACTTAAAATTGTGAAAGGGAAGAAGCAAGTTATATGGCTCCTTGTTACCTGGACACTCTCATACTTAGGAATTCTAGAATACCAGCCTTAAACTTTATTTCTTTGAATTATAGTCCTTGAGCTAGTACCTTGCTGAAGAGTAATTTTTCCATATTTTTTACATTAACTATGAATTTTTACATCATGTTTGTCCAAGAAATCTAATGACCTTTAGAAGAAAATTATACCTCAAAGGATTATAAATGTTAGAAAGATGATCATACCTTAGTTTTTCCTGGTGTGATTAAATTTGCATGATTTCTGTGAGATTCTAAGCACAGGTGATAAGGTTGCATCTGGAAGTGGAAGCCGTAGGTTAAGCAACTTTCCCATGGACACAGAATACATGCAAAATATGGGTTTGCAATCTCTGCTTTTACTCCATGCACAACATGGCATCCAAGAATGGAAGACTAAAGGTGCCTTTTTGCACCAAGTTCCTCGTGGCCTTTGTCATCATCTTTGTGGTCAGCAGAAAATTCTTGAAGTTCAGCTCTTCTGCAGTCTAACATCTCTGCTGACAATCTTCATTGATTTAGATACTTTCTCACATAAACATTACCTTAACTCCAAAGCTCTCTTCCCTAAAAGATAGAACTGTGAGCATTCAGTCCAGAGCAATGCAAGAGCAGATATTTTGAAGCCTGGATTCCATCTGAGAATACAATATATTCTATAATATATTCTATATTATTCTGTACATAAATAATAATATCATAAATGTAGGTAAGTAGAACTATCAATGGGTGAGATATGGAAGAGAAAATAAGAATCCTGTTACTTAGTACAAAAGACTAAAACTGTGTATGTATGTGTGTGTGTGTGTGTATGGTGTAGACATACATGTTTCAATAAAGTAACATTTAAATTTTTCGAAACAATTCGAGGGGCCAAGGGAGATGTTGGACAATGGGTACGAAATTTCAGTTAGGCATGACATAAGTTCAATAGATCTATTTACAGCATAGTACTTAGAGCTAATGACACGGTACTTAAAATTTGCCAAGAGGGGAAAATTTACATTGAGTGTTCTTAACTCAGAATGATGATGATGATGATGATGATGATGATAATGATGTTGTTAGAGAGAAAGATGATGAAAGATATGTCTATGGCCTTAATGGTCTCATCTATGTATACTTATCACCAAACTCATGAAGTTGTAACATTCAATACAGGCAACTCTTTTTACACGTCAATAATATCTCATTAAAATGGTTTAATTTTTTTAAGAATAGATAATTCCTCATTATAGTTCCAGAGAAGTGGCTAAAAGGAAGTAAGCTGGTCACATATGCTTTTGTTTTTCTGAAACATACTATTCTCACAGTTCCATTCTGCTAGGATTGCTACTTTCCTAGAATTTGCAATCAATTTAAAATTGGCCACTATTCTAGATCAAGGGGAAAAAAATAAGTAATACCACAGTGTCCAAGACCTGTTTGTTCCATCTTAGCATACTGCTCACCAAGCCTATCCAAACAGAACAGATCACATGAGGTTCTCTTGGTATCCACACTACTGCGTGGGGAGTGAATCAAGAATCTGGTCATTTTTTATTCAACTTCTAATAACTTCTGAGACCAATTGCACTTTTTCCTTAGAATAATGGTGAAACTAGTTGGAAAGAGGCTGGTGACTGAGGAACACTCTACTAAAAATTGCAGCCTAAAATCTGTGATCCAGACTGTGTTTGGTGTTTCCATAAAAGAAGGAAATTTTGAATTAAGATTAAGCATTTCTTTATTGAAAAGGCTGCTAACTACTAGTCCTGAGAATGGGGCAGAGAAAAATTCCAAGTTTCACCATCACATCAGGGGTTAGTACCTACAAGTGGCTGTCAGGGACAGGAGATGGTAGGGGAGGATTGAACCAATGAGACACAAGGTGGGAAGGGGTGACAAAGAAAGAAAAGAAGAGCAAGGTAGAATGAGTGGCAGTAAAGTGGAAGACAGCAGCATTTAAAAGGTAAACCTTAGCGGAAGTTGCTTTCTTGCTTAAGGCTGATAGGATCAGAGACTCCAGATTAGAAGGGACCCATCAGCATTGAGCATATTATCCCACTGAGGGTTCCTCAGTAGCTAACAGCAGAGGGTAAGCCATCTTCATCCTGGATTAGCTCACAGGACAAGGCAGTTTGAAACCACATACAAAATTCTGATCTCCCTCTTTCTCTGTCTCCCATGCCTTTATACTTTTGAGCAGCTCATACTCTACTGAATCCCATTCTCACTGTTTGTCTAGTAAATACCTTCTGGCCCTCAGAACTCAGGTCAAATGATAGCTCTTTAATGAAGCCTGACCTCACCTTCCCTCTCAGTCTAACAAAGAGATCCTTCCTCTTTTTCCCATCACATGTTGAACAAATGCTTATTTCTCACTCCTAGGACCCACTGAGTTCCAGAAGATCATATTACCTTCCTTGGGCTTCCCTTTCTGGGACTTAGGGGAAGACCTTGCAGAGGAAATGGTATAAATATTTCCGAATCAATGAATCAAAATCTGCCATCCTGCATCCTCCAATCACTGTGACTCCTGATCCACTCAGGAACTTTTCTTCAAAATTTACCTAATGCTTCTAAAATGTAATATTCATCAGTTACACCTCCCATTCCTTCAGTTTTCTTTCTGTAGCACAAATGTTTCGGTTCCTTAAGCCAGCGGTCCTCAAACTCAAATATAGAACAGAATAACTTAAAGAACCTATTTAAAAAGCCACTGCTGGGTCCTGTGTCTAGAACTTTGAACCAGTGTCTGATGTGGGCAAATGTTCAAGTTTGCATTTCCAACAACTGTCAAATGTTGATGACACTACTAGCTCAGGGACCACTCTTTGAGAACTACTACATTCAGCTGGCTGGGTCCATTGTTCCTTTATCCTCCTGCCTACTTTATCTTTCTTTTTTTTCTTTTCCCTTTCGTTTTTTCCCCCTTGGAATTTCTTCTCTTTGTTTGTTTAACCTCAACTGAGCATATAGCTGGAAATACAGATGTTCTGAAGATCATACTTGGAGAAACAATGCGTATGTGCATATATGTTCTGTGTGCATGTGTGAAATATGAACTTCCATTAATTGAAATCATTTTGAGAGTCCTTAATTACTAAAGTCAATAAGCCATTCACAGGTTTTGTTGAAGCCAATGCTGAACATATATGTCAATGGGCTTTAGCATCCACACATTTCTATTGTATAGTACCCATTTAATTAACCTTTGTTGCATATACTGGGCTCTTTCCTAGGCACTGGAGATACAACGACAAAAAAGAAGAAAAATGTTCTCTCTATTCTGAAGAAAATTTACATTTTGTGTTTTTAAAAAAGGATAATAAAAATGATACAGTATGTGAATTTAGTGATCTCTATAATTTTAGAATTATGATTTTTGAACAGGAGACTGTTTATTCTGACTTTCTACATGTCCTGGGTTTAAAAACAAACAGCTAGCTGAAATTCAAACTGCTCATAACAAACCTTCATTTGTTTTATTCTTTCTAGAATTCTAATTATGCAATGATAGAATTGCACTGAATAATGAATCAAATACTAAAACTATATAAAATGCTTAAAAATAAAGTCCATTTTCTTTAAATAATTTATTTGGGGAGAGGGAGAACTACTAATTACTTATGGAACTCTGAAAATAAATGAAAAGGATTATCCAAAGTTAAGAGTATAGAATGGTAATGTGTTTTATGTAGTAGTTATATTCCTTTTTTAAATATACACAGCTATTTAATGTTAAACAAAGGTGTATTAATCATAATGACAAATTCCATATATATCTTTGTATGTTTAATTGTAATATTAGCAATGAATTTTGTTTAAGGTATAATTTGGAAAATTACATTGTTGTGAATTGGTTTTTATACTATTACATTGTCCTTCATACTTTCATTGTGAAATGATATTTAATATGAAACAAAATATTAATCTGTAGGAGATTATGAAATTAGTAATCATCTATAATGCTTGATTAAACCAATATATTCACAACTCAATTATCTTTAATTCATAAATATTGCTGCTACAAAGTGTCAGAAACTTTTTAATTGTGTGTAGTCTTCCACACATCAGTAGAAGCTAGAATACAAGCAAAGTTTTAGGTAAACTGTAATCTGTTTGCTATAAAATACTTAGTAGTAAACAGACATCTATAATGGCAAGTCCCTAAAATCCTTTATGAAAGAAAATGAAAATCAATTCTCTGTGATGATATGTCAACTTGATAGGGTGAAGGAATGCCCAGATAACTAGTAAAACATTATATCAGGGCATTTCTATGAGGATATTTCTGGAGGCGATTGGTGTTAGTGAGCTAAGTGAAGCAGACCCAACATCACTAATGTAGAAGGGCATCATCCATTTCCTTGAGGGTTCAAATAGAGCTAAAAAGATAGAGGAAGTGTAAACTGAGTATCTTTAATTGAGCTGAAACACATATTTTTCCTGTCCTCTGACATTGACCTTCTTCCTGGTCCTAAGGTTTTTGGGTTTTGAGTGGACTTGCATCATCCCCATCTCAAACAATCCCCATTCTCAGGTCTTTGGACAAACTGAATCACATAACTGACTTTCTTGGTTCTCAAATTTGCAAATGGCAGATCATGGAACACCATGTCCTCCATAAACATGTGAGACAATTCCCATAACAAATCTTCCATTATATAATCTATGTACACCCTATTGGTTCTGATTCTCTGGATGACTCTGAATAACACAATCTCTTTGCTCATACTATAATACAGATCTGCAGGATGCTGGCTGCCACATTTGGAAAATACAAATGTATTACCATAAAGTTATTCTTCTCTTTCCCAACCAGCAAAAAAATGTTCCTTGTCCTAAGATCCATCTGGAGGTCAAACAAAAGAAATGCAGAATAAAACCCTGAAAAGGCTTAGAGAACAACACCCTGTGCTTTTTGTGCCTGCTTGGAACTGTTATTGAGAGAGGATCTCCTCTTTGGTATGGGGCAGGTCAGCACCAAGACTGGCTGGGGATGGGGTGAAACACAGCAGAACTTGTTGGACTTCTGCTTCTGTTTCTTACCTCCAGTTCCTCTAGGGAAAAGTGATCCACATCTGAACCAATCATGCAGTGTGTCAGAATTCAAGATTCATATTTTATCCCATCCTGAACATCGAGGGCCAAAGAAAACTAGATAAGGAGATGATTAAAAGCATTTCCTTGAAGGCAAGAAAAAATATAAGGGGTCATAAATAGCTTGAGAGTCCAGGCAAATAATTTTAGTTAAGGAAGCACCGTTATCAGAGATAAATATGAGCTGAGTGGACAGTGGCAAATTGAAGATTACATATCCCTTCTAGATAAAGAATAACCATTTAGACCACAGATGGTCACCATGTTGTGAGAATTGGTATGCCACGAATTCAGATATTTCAACAGAAGCCAGAAATATGATTTTTTATTAGAAATTTACCAGTGTTTAAGTGTTGCTTCATTTTTAACTCAGTTCAAGCCAAATGAAACACATCTGTGACCATTTATGTCTGACCCATCTACAATCCATTCTCAACACAATAGAATGACTTTCTTAATACACAAGTCAGATAGCTGAGAATTCTCCAATGTTTCTCCGTTTCACCTGGAATAAAATCAAACATAATTTCATGGCTTGTATGATCTGTCTTCATGCCTAGATTTCCCCACATCCCTCCTTCTGCCAAGATTCTATCTAACTCAAGTTCTTAACTTCTGCAGTTCCCTCTGCCTGGGTTGTGGTTACAGCACATCTTCACAGAACTTCTCATTTCTGTGACCTCTGTGTAATCCTCCTTTCCTCAGAAAACCTTCTAACATAGCCTGCCTCCCCGACTTATCCTCTGCCCACACCTTCCTCTCTCCTTCAAGGTTTTATATTCTTCCAGAATATATGACTATCTGAAGTAATATCTATTTGTTCTGTTACTTCATTGTTGTTTCTGGAATATAAGTTCTATGAAATCAGAGACTTCCTTTTGCATTCAGGCATGTTTAGCATGATTTGTGGCACATAGTAGCGCTACAAGATATTGAGCTTTTTCCTATTAGCTCCCTTCTAAAGTCTACTACTCACTGAAGCTGAAACTTGGCAAACCACATGCCCATTGGCCACTGGATTCCTGTTAGTTTCTGCCCATTGAGGTCACTGAGAGACACTGGAAGGCAGAAAGATGAAAGATGGAATAGCTTTTTCGGGTTTTCCTGCTGTTTGGCAGCAGCCATTGATTCTGGTTTCCAGATGTTTTCCTCCTTCTCACAACCAGGTTCAGAGATCCATCAGAAACACCAGCACCTGCCAAGCAGCAGCCCTCTTGACAAAGTTCCAGGTCACACCTCCACAAGCCCTGCCCTCCTGAGTTTTCACTGCTACCAAACGCAGCAACAGCTTCCTCCAGAGTCCCAGCCTTCATCCACATTCCCCACACTCACTCCTCCTTCCTCTTCCTTTGAGCTTTCAGCCCCAGGCTGTGCCTGCTTCTGTGGTTCTGTTATTTGGTCTACATCATGGTTCCCTTGTTACGGTCTCAGTCCTTCAATACTACTTAATCAGCCCCTATACAAAATCCTCTCTGAGCTGTGATTTCTGCCTTTCTTACAGGGGCTGGACAGAGACAATAGGTATTTAATAAATATTCAACACATTTATGAATAAATGAACGTGGCCAGCAGACATCCAGTTTGTAAGATGTGCCTTGGAGAGCCTGCGCACAGGATTCTTGTGACAATGAATCATCTTTACACAAACACAATCATGGCATATTTTCCCTTTGAGCCACTTGAATGTCTTGGTTAAATGCCACATGTTCCATCTGCTCTGACTCTCCCTCCTGGGCCAGATTATGATCTTTACAGACCCTTACATATTGAGAGGATTATGGTGACTTTAATGATAATTCAAAATAACAAATCTATATAGGCAGAAATTTAGATACACATAGTTGTAAATTAAGTGAAGACTAGCAAAGCTTTTATTTTCTCATGCTGACTAGTTTAATCCTTTTTAAAGTTTCCTTTTAATATCCAAATCATTCCAGGTAAATGTCCTTCCACTTCATTTTCAATGTCTCTGTTTCCTGATGTCCTAATGATGTGCTCTGTCTCTTGCACAATCCATAACTCCATTAACATTCTTAAAATAAGTAGATACAGAAAATATGGGAATACCTAACCCTGGAATGATTCAAGTAAACATTGAACTCTACCTCTGTATTTTTTAAAAATTTTTTTTATTTGTTCTATTTACTTATACATGATAGCAAAATGCATTTTGATTCATTGTACACAGTGCCAGCACAACTTTTCCTTTCTCTGGTTGTTCATGGTGTAGAGTCGCACCACATGTACAGTCATACATGTACCTAGGATAATGATGTTCATCTCATTTCACCATCTTTCCTACCCCTATGCATCCNTGACACACTGCATGATTGGTTCAGATGTGGATCACTTTTCCCTAGAGGAACTGGAGGTAAGAAACAGAAGCAGAAGTCCAACAAGTTCTGCTGTGTTTCACCCCATCCCCCCACCCCCACATTATGAGTCAGCATCCATTTATCAGAGAGAACATTTGGCCTTTGTTTTTTGGGGATTGGCTTACTTTGCTTAGCATGATATTCTCCAACTCCATCCATTTACAGGCAAATGCCATAATTTTATTCTCTTTTAATGCTAAGTAACATTTCATTGTGTATATGTACCACAGTTTCATTATCCATTCATTTATTGAAGGGAATCTCGGTTGCTTCCACAGTTTATCAATTGTGAATGGTGCTGCTATAAACATTGAAGTGACTGCATTACTGTAGTAGGCTGTTTTTTAAATCTTCAAGGTATAGAACAAGGAGTGGGATAGGTGGGTCAAATGGTGGTTCTATTCCAAGTTTTCTAAGGAATCTCCATACAGTTTTCCAGATTGGTTGCACCAATTTGCAATCCCACCAGCAATGTATGAGTGTGCATTTATTGTTGTTTGTATTCTTGCCATTTTGACTGGAGTGAGATGAAATCTTGGAATAGTTTTGATTTGCATTTCCCTACCTTATGGAGATATTGAACATTTTTTTATATATTTGTTGACCAATTATATTTCTTCTGAGAAGTGTTTGTTCAGGTTCTTAGATATTTTATTGATTGAGTTGTATGATATTTGAGTTCTTAACATATTCTGGAAATTGGTGTTCTATTGGATGTGTGTATGGCAAAAATTTGCTCCCAATATGTAAGCTCTCTGTTCACTGATTATTTCTTTTGCTGAGAAGAAGCTTTTTTGTTTGAATCCATCCCACTTATTGGTTCCTAATTTTATTTCTTGCACTTGAGGAGTGTTTTTAAGGAATCGGGGCCTAATCTGATATGATGAAGATTTGGGCGTACTTTTTCTTCTATTAGGTACAGCGTCTCTGGTCTAGTTCCTAGTTCCTTGGTCCACTTTCAGATGAGTTTTATGCATGGTGAGAGATAGGAGTTTAGTTTCATTTTGCTGCATATGGATTTCTAGTTTTCCCAGAACCATTTGTTGAAGAGGCTATCTACCTTTTCTCCAATGTATTTTTTTGGCATCTTTGTCTAGTATGAGATAACTGAATTTATGGGGGTTTGTTACTGTGTCTTCTATTTTGTACCAATAGTCTACAAGTCTGTTCTGGTGACAACAACATGCCATTTTTGTTACTATAGCTTTGTAGTATAGTTTAAGGTCTGATATTGTGATGCCTCCTGCTTCACTCTTCGTGCTAAGGATTGCTTTGGCTATTCTGGGTCTCTTATTTTTCCAAATGAATTTCATGACTGCTTTTCCTATTTCTATAAGGAATTATGTTGTTTTTTAAATTGGAATTGCATTTAATCTGTATAGAGCTTTGGGTGGAATAGCCATTTTGACCATATTGATTCTGCCTATCCAAGAGCATGGGAGATCTTTCCATCTTCTAAGGTCTTCTTCAATTTCTTACTTTAGTGTTCTATAGTTTTCATTGTAGAGGTCTTTCATCTTTCTTATTAGATTGATTCCCAAGTATTTTATTTTGTTGAAGCTATTGTGAATGGGATAGTTTTCCTAATTTCTCATTCAGAAAATTCTTCACTGATGTATAGAAATGCTTTTGATTTATGGGTATCGATTTTGTATCCTGCTACTTTGCTGTATTCATTTATTAATTCTAGAAGTCTTCTGGTTGAATTTTTTGGATCCTCTAAGTATAGAATCATGTCATCAGCAAATAATGATAGTTTGAATCCTTCTTTTCATATTTGTATCCGTTTAATTTTCCTAATGTATCTAATTGATCTGGCTAGCATTTCAAGGACAATGTTGAATAGAAGTGGTAAAAGAGGGCATTCTTGTCTTGTTCTCATTTTTAGAGGGAATGCTTCCAATTTTTCTCCATCTAGGATGATGTTGGCTTTGGGTTTAGCATAGATTGCTTTTACAATGTTGTGGTATGTTTCTACTATCCCTAGTTTTCTAGTGTTTTGAACATGAAATGGTGCTGTATTTTGTCAAATGCTTTCTCTGCATTAATTGATATAATCTTATGATTCTTATCTTTAAGTCTATTGATAAGATGAATTATATATATTGATTTCCATATGTTGAACCAATCTTACATCTCTGGGATGAATCCCACTTGATCATGGTACACTATTTTTTTAATATGTTTTTGTATGTAATTTGCCAGATTTTATTATTCACATCTATGTTCATCAGCAACATTGTTCTGAAAGTTTCTTTCTTTGATGTGTCTCTGTCTGGTTTTGGTATCAGGGTGATACTAGCCTCATAGAATGAGTTTGGAAAAGTCCCCTCCTTTTATATATCATGGAATAATTTGAGGAGTATTGGTACTAATTCTTCTTTGTAGGTCTTGTAGAACTTGGCTGAGAATTTGTTTCGTCCCAGGCTTTTCTTTGTTGGTAAGCTTTTGATGATGTCTTCTGTTTTCTTGCTTGAGATTGATCTGTTTAAATTATGTCTGTCCTCCTGGTTCAGTTTGTGTAGATAATATGCCTCTAGAAATTTGCTGTTATCATCATGGTTTTCTATTTTACTGTAGTATAAATTTCCAAAAAGTTTCTAATTATCTTCTGTATTTCAATAGTGCTTGTCATGGTATTCCCTTTTTCATTACAAATTTTAGTGATTTGAGTTTTCTTTGTTCTTCTTTTTGTTAGGGTGGCTAAGTGTTTGTCAATTTTATTTAGTTTTTCAAACAACCAGCTTTTTGTTTTGTCAATTTTTTAATTGTTTCTTTTGTTTTAATTTCATTGATTTCCCCCTAATTTTATTATTTCCTGTCTTCTGCTTCTTTTGGTATTGGTTTGTTCCTCTTATCCTAAGTCTGTGAGATATAATGTCTGGTTGTTCATTGACTTTTTCTTCTTTTAATGAATGAACTTAACACAATGAACTTTCCTCTTAGTACTGCCATCATAGTGTCCCAGAGATTTTGATATGTTGTATCAGAGTTCTCATTTACCTCTAAGAATTCTTGTATCTCCTCCCTGATGTCTTCTGTTATCCAGGTGTCATTCAATTGTGTATTATTTAGTCTCTAGGTGTTGGAACAACTTCTATTTTTTACTTTATCATTTATTTCTAATTTCATTCCATATGGTCAGATAGAATGCATGGTAGTATCTCTATTTTTTGCAATTTCTAAGACTTGCTTTGTGGCATAACATATGGTCCATTTTGTAGAAGGATCTACGTTGATGAATGGAATATTCTATATAGGTCTGTCAAGTCTAAAGTATGGGTTGTTTCATTGAGTGCTATACTTTATTTGTTTACTTTTTGTTTAGAAGATCTATCCAGTGGTGAGGGAGGTGTGTTAAAGTCACCCAGTTTTATTGTATTATGGTCTATTTGATTCTTGAAGTTGAGAAGGTTTTGTTTGATACACATAGATGCCCCATTGTTTGGGGCATAGATATTTATGATTATTGTGTCTTATTGGTTCCCTTAAGTAGTATGAAATGACCATCTTTATCCCTTTTCACTAACTTTGGTCTGAAGTCCACTTTATCTGATATGAGGATGGCAACCCTTGCTTTTTTGTGTGGTCCATGTGAGTGATATGTTCTTTTTATTTTCCCCCACCTTTCACCTTCATTCTGTGAATGTCTTCCTGTGAGATGACTCTCTTGAAGGTAGCATATTATTGGGTCTTTTTTTCAATCAAATCTGCTCATCTATGTTTTTGAATTAACGAGTTTAGGCCATTAACATTCAGGGTTATTATTGAGACATGGTTTATATTCCCAGTCATTTTGGTTTATTTTTGGTTTTTACCTTGACTTGGTTTCTCCTTTGATTGGCCTTTTCTCTAGTGTATTTCCTCCATTTGCCAATTTTCATTATTGTTTTTTCTTTCCTCCTCATGGAATATTTTGCCAAGAATGTTCTGTAGTGCAGGCTTTCTTGGTGTAAATTATTTTATCTTTCGTTTATTATGCAAGATCTTTATTTCTTCATCAAATCTGAAGCTTAATTTTGCTGTAAATAAGATTCTTATTCAACTTGCATTCAGGTATTAAACATGGCTCTCCCACAGAGATAGAAATTCTTGTGAGACGAGAGCCTACCTGTTTCATTCACTGTTCAACTCCCAATTCCTATCAAGATGGAAAACCTAGAGGAATGATTTAAGAGTCCCAAGATATAGACAGCTCCTTCAGTCTTCTAATATGAGTGGTGAAAGTTTTTTTTTTTCTGTCTGTTGAACCTGAGAAACACTATAATGAGTAATTATAGTAATGAGTAATGCTCAGTTTCTATTTCCCAGACACTCTAGTAAAATTTTTGACTTTTAGAACTCAGTTCATCATCACAACACTGTGAAGTTGTTATTATGAGATTTATGTTTGTGTGTGTGTGTGTGTGTGTGTGTGTGTAAAACCCTTTCCCTCCAACCAGGGGGTTAAATTTGGTGAATAATTGATGCTGTTCTCTTCTGATCCAGACTAAGCCCTGAGGATATCACTTACTTGAAAATGGTCTTTAAAAAACTTTCCCTAGCAGGAAAATTGTTCTGGTAGTTGAATTTCCTTGAGGTTTTAAACCAGAGGAAAATGATCCCCAACCTCTGAACAATGACCACCAGGGTGAAAGGTTATTGGCTCACAGGAATCCCCAAATCAAGCACATATGAAACTCTAAAAAGGAGTCCAAACAAACAGCATTAAATATAGAGAAGTGCCACAATTTTAAAGTATGAATCGATGTCCTGACTTTGACACCTAAAATTCATCTTAAAGTGTTCCTTTGTCCATCACAATTCCTATTATTGTCTCAACATTAGAAGAAGGGCTGCTATCAAGGCCGTGGAAACAGGTTCACATGGTCAGACAATTTGGGCTCTGCTAACAGAGGTAATCTAAAGGCTATAGCAATTACATCTGTTTTATTTAAATGCCTATATCCAAAACATTCATAGAGCTTAAATATAACAAATATATTAGCTCAATCTGCATGTCATGGTTTTTACAAATAAGCACGAGGTATATGGAAATATTACAACATCCTTCCCTTGGGTAATTTTGTGTTTCTGGTATTCTTTTATACAAAACAGGTTGACTTGCTATTTATTAATTTACTAACCAAGTCTTTGTGGATTTCTTAAAAATAATATTTTCCCACAAGTCTGGTTGAAGGTAGTGTCATGAATCATTCCTATATACTTTTAAATTAAAATTTGATTAATTACTATAATAATTTGTTCTAAAATTAAGAAGTGAGATAAAAGCTCTACATGACATTGTAATCTAAACATTTTTTGTGATAAGAATGTGGCCATTGAAGTTTGAAGAAACATACATGTTCCTCATATAAAGTACTTGATACATTCCACTTGCTTTTGGTATATACAAATCATTTGGCACTTTGAGAAGTCATAATCTATGTTCAAGTAATAGTTCTTTGGGGTTTTATGTAAAGAAAGAACCATAGTCTTCTGGCTTCAACTCTAGAAAATTTAGAGAAAAGAGATTGTAGAAAAAGAATGAGAGAAAGATTACAACAAATGAGAAGGTAAGTATCTTGAAAAAAAATTTCTTGGGTTTTTAGAAAACAAGAAGTTGTTCAAGGTTTCTTTGACATAAACAAATAGAAATTTAATAGATGCAAATTATTAATGAATCTTCAGTTTTAGAAAAACATTAATTACAACTAACAGGGAGAGACAAGTAACAAATAAATTTAACAAATAAATTAGCAAAATAAATAGTTTATATAATAGAGAAAAGCAAGGCAGAGTGAGAGAAACCTGGGCCATTCAAGTCACCAGGTACATGTGACAGCTTTTATATGGAGGGAGCCAGAATGAACTCAGGGACAAAATAACATTTTCAGAAAAGAACTGAATGTGGTCAAAACTGACATCATGAGAACCTGACGTTTCTGTCAGAAAGGACAAGTCCTGTCCTATCCATGAAGTGTAAGTAAATTTGGAGAAAACATTGCATAATACCCATTTTTTTTTTCGGATATGTATTCTGTATGTATGAGTTTCTCTCTTTTCTATTGACTTTGGATATAAAAATAAAAATTGATAATGGAAATTTAGAGGTTAAAATTATACCTGCTTTCAATTAATTTGTTTTTTCATGTTGTATTGCATATTTCATGTATTTAAATATTGATTTTTCAGCTATAGCCCCGAAGACCCCCTCTGGAAATGACATACTACATCTCTGTGGAATATATTTCCTGCATTTACAACATACACAATAAAAATATAACTCTATAGTGTCTGTGTTCCATCAACCATAGCCTATTTTCTAATTACAGTATGTGTATGCTCCTTTTAAAGTTGATTTTCTCTGTATGTGAACATCTTACACTTGTCTTTAGATCTTTATTTAACTTGACTCTATTCCATTTAGAATATTTTGATTTTTCAAGAAGTCTGTATGTTTATTATTAACTATCAATATGGGACTGTATTTAAAATAAAAACCTATTTAAAGAGCAAAAAAGAAGAAAAAAAATCCTGCTTCCACAACTCAATTTTAAGAAGATAAAATTTAATTCTGAATTTTCAAGTATATTCATTGTGCTTCACATTTTACATGGAAAGAAACAAAGACCAAGATACTACATTGGTAATAATAAGTTAACTAAACGAGCATGTTAAATTATTAAATTTGGAGAATACATTGTGCTTATTATGTTACTTACCCTTTCAGTGAACTAGAAAATGAATGCGGTCATTCCAGACTGGTTAAATTGGAAATATATTTTATACAGATGTGTCTAATGTAGTTTCCTGGCAGAGGAATAATGCACACAACTTATATTTGTAAGTATACAAATCTGGTTTTATACTACAATGCAGCTCTGTAAAATCAGATTTTCCCCTCCACACTTTGGTTTTCACTTTCAGGACATATTTACCTTCTTTTATCTTTTAAAGTATTTTTATTAAAACACTATTTTTCCAGATCACTCAGAGTTGGTTTCATTTATGGTTAGGTTGGGGGTGGAAAATTAGAATAGGAGGGAATTTAAGAATAAACACTGAGAAATCTATTTAAAACCAAGGGATTCACTCTCCTTAATTAGTGTTAAATTGATTTTTACAAAATCCTATTTCTGCTGCCAACTTAGTTGAAATTCTGGTTCCTTCTTATTTTGTTTTGAATTTTTTTTTAAATGCTAACTAATTGCAATTCCATCTGTTAAGACAGCTAGACAGCGCTAAGATGTCCATTTTAGTTCCTTTGGCCATTTTCATTAGTTCCATCCAGCCCTGAAGACAATGAAAAGTTTATCTAGGGCAACTGTATATTAAACTCTTTGATACCTTGAATTTTTTTATGTATTTGTGTTTCTGTTCTAATTTCTCAGTTGTTTTGTTTTCATACGTGTATTTTAAAAGAAATTTCAGTAAACTACAGAAATGCAATACATGTTTCTTGGATTAACTTTGGGATTAATGAAGAATAGTGATAGTTCACCATGAAACCTTAAAACAGTATATAAGAGAAGAATGTCTACACCAAAATGCATATATTTAAACCTAATCCCTTTTAAACAGTATTTGGAGGTGTCTTCCACCATGTGAGAATACAAGAACACTGCCATTTATGAACCAGGAAGTGGGCCCTCACCAGACACAAAATCTACAGGCAATTCGAGGTTGGATTTCCCAGCCTCCAGAACTGTAAGAAGTGACTTTCTGTTGTTTATAAGCCACCAGTATATCCTGTTACAGCAGCCTGAGCACACTAAGACAGAGTGGTTCCAAAACTATTCCATTCCAAACACATGGAGTTTTAATATGACAACAATACAAAGGTTACTTGTAAAGTCATAATTGATTTACAATGAAATCACTATAAGCATAAAAGAGCCATCAGACTCTTTGTTAGTACTAAAGGTAACTAACACTTGTTTCTTCTCTGGGTATTCTATAAAGGGATAGCTATATAATTAATAATTTTTCTAACTTAGGATTCAGAAAATATAGAGTCCAGATCATTCTGGATAATTTTTTTACCACTGGATTAATATATAATGGGTAAGAGAGTGCACATCCTGAACTGGGCCTTTAATTTACATTCAGTTGGTCCAAATTACATGCTGTGGAGAGGAATGGAAATGCACACTTAGATTTCTTGAGGTACTCCCATACCCCAAACTGATGAAGTTCAAGACTGGCCCTTAGTAAGTTATTAAGTAATCAATCAATAGTTTGTTTGTTTGTTTGTTTGTTTTACAGCATCACTTCACAGTTTCCCTGCCTTCAGGATTTCCTCACAGCTAACATATACTAGAAAAAATCCCCAGATGACTCCACATTTTGTAGCTTTCTGTACCAGTGGAGAGTCAAGCCAAAGCAAAGCAAGGCAGTTTACATCCAATAGCATAGCAAATGTTTTAAGAATTTACAGAGGAAGAATTTCTTGCACAGAGTGTCTTGCACAGAGTGTCTTGGGCTGGTAGCTGAAGGTTTTCCAGAAACAGTGAGAACTGAGCACTTCCTGTGTGCCGGGTACTACATAAGCATGTTATACATATTTTTCCGTTTCATCCATACTAAAGTGGCTAGTAACATATCTTATACAGATAATAAAACTCAGGCTACATTCAATTGCATGTCATGTTTAAAATCACATGTACTTAGTGACTGGAAAGATCTTTTTTCATGCACAGAGACAACCCTGGTAATTTCTTTCAATATTTTCTTGCAGAAGTGGAAAGAATGATGGCACTAGTGATAGGCAGGAAAAAGTGGTCAAAGACTTGGGATCTCTGCTTCCTCCTTAATGAGCAAGTTCATTCTACATTCAAAATCAAATTTCTGGGTCTTATTCAAACATGAAATTTAAAACTAAATATGAGCAAAGAGTACAAAACCAAGTCAAAGATGATGTTCATTTAAATAATGTTTATGCATGAATCACTAGATTGGCAATAGTTTTGCATTGCCCATGGCCATTTGGCTGGTTTCTCAGCTGTAAGCACTATATGTGAATTTTACATTCCACCCCCAACCCCATCCCCATATCCATCCCAACAGAAATTTACTATCAAATCTGGATACTGAAGGAAAATCTTGGCAGTCTGAAAACACTAGGTCAAGAAATAGTTACAAGACATTAACACAATTTCATACCTATCACAATTGAGAAAATCACATATACTAGAAAATCATTCTTAATGACTCCTTCTTCCTCATCTCTCAAAACATTTCTTACCATCTCCTACAGACTTTTCATGTGCAAAGATTTTTGAGGTTTCCTTTCTGGAACCTCTGTCCCTGACTTCCTTTGAGCCATCAATTCTGAGTTGTACCTTAATTCAATGAAAATGCATTGAACCCCTACTATGCTACTGGCACTCTTTCAGGTATTGGGCGGAGGTTGGGGGGGTCACAAAATTAGGATATGGGTTGAATGTAAATTCCTTGAAGGCAGAAATCTTGATTTCTCTTTTTTGGTTATATTGCTAGTTCTTACAAAAGTGCTTACATGATAGAAGACATTCAATGATTGCTGACTGAGTTAATGAAAACAGACTAAATCTCTGTTCCCGTTATATAATATTCCAATGTGTGAGTGTTGGGGGGAGGTGCCCAACAACCAGAAATAAGCGCATTTTAGTCTACAGGCTAATAAATGCATAGAGACTAGGCACTGTAACAGATATAATAGGATCAATTATTAATAGGGATGGTTTTTAAAATAGGGTAGTCAAAGAAATACTCTCAAGTGAGCTTTTACTTGAGCAAATATCAGAAGGATCTGAGAGATGACATGGCCTTCTGAGGAAAGAACTTGCAAAAGCCCTGGGTATGGAGTATATTCTGCATTTTTATGGACCCAAATGATTAATCAGGCCAGAGTAGTATGATCCAGGAGAGAGAATAGAAATGGGGGTCAAGGTCAGGAGTCAGTGTCAGCTCATGCACAGCTCCAGGATCCACAGGAAAGGCTTTGGATTTTAATCTGAATGTACTTAGAATACACTGAAAAGATAGGAAAAGAGCAATGAACATATTTGTCTTTTATTTTAACTGGATCCCTCTGGACAGTAAAGGAAGAAGCTAGCAGATAAGATGACTGTTCTCTGGGCTTTTAAATGTCCTTTTTTACAATAGTCTAGGCAAAAAGTGATGTTGAAATTTAGCTGAACTAAAGTTCAGCACCTTCTGTGCTGACAACACTACTCCTGCCCAACCCATGAACCACCCCATGGCCAAAGTGGCCTTCCTGGTATATTCGTATAATACCTTGTAAATTCCCTATTCAAAATCCCCCCAATTGTTACTACAATAAATATTCCTTCACATTGTCTTCAAATCTCCATTTTTTTTCCTAATAATTCTCCTTGGCATGAGGGAGGAGTTTGTCAACCTTTGCTTTGAACCTCTTCATAGTTGTGAGCCATATGTGTTGAAATCCCCAGGATACTAATACAAACTTGGGAAGGAAGACAGGAAATACTGACTAGGAATATGTTGAAAATAGAGAGACATAATGATTTAAAAAAAAAAAAGTGCCAGGTGCCAGGTCAGTTTGTGATCAAATCACAGAAAATCTTTAATATCTGCAGAAAAGTTTATAATTTGTATACTTGAGAAAGAAACAAGGCAAATATTTTTAAGGGAATCCACTAAAAAAGCAAAGTTTAGAAAAGCTTTTCCTAGCAGTTTTGGAATTCTGTGATACCACTGCAAATTTAAAAAACTGGGCTAAAAGCAATTCTATGGTAGGAGCTTCTTCTGAGATTTCAAACCCCCAGATAAGGCAATGTGGCATAATTGTAAAATACCAAGGAATATGGCTGCTGGCCAAGTTGGTATATAGTAATCAAAAATGCAGTGACTCATTTTGAGCAAAGGTGTCATACAGACTGTGATATACCAAGACATAAGTCACAGATGGCAGATGACACTTCTAAGAACATACAAACATTAACACACTTACAGCTCTGAAAGGAAAAAAACGATAGTACAGAAAATCTTTGGAGGACAGGAAGTTTTGGTGCAGTCAGAATTTTACTGTGTCTACCTATGACATTTTGGTAAGGCATATGGTCTCTCAGCGGCATAAATGTTTTATCGGTAGAGGAAATATCTCAGGTACTACATAGGATCATGTGGACTCAACAAAATGGTGAATGGGCCTGCTTCTATCCCATTCTCTGAGTTTTAGATTAATATCATTAGCTTTTCCTGGCATTTCTGCTCCCAGGTAAAGGCCTGCCTTGGAGAGATATCTGAAGCCAATGGAGAACAGGAGACACTGATAACAGTACCAAAAAAGGCAAAGGAGAAGAGATATTTAGATAAAAGCAAGAAGTCCTGGGTAGCAGAATAGCAGAGTACATGAGTACAAACAGAGCAAATGCAGCAGGTAAGACAGGAAAGGTGTTTGAGTCCAGCTTGAATATGGCATGCTGAGCATCCTCTCTTTCCTGCTTGTGTTCAGTATGACACAAACAAAAAGTCCCCACTTAATATCTTTTCATGGGCCAAAATAATGAACTGCATGATCATCCTTGTTAGCCTGAATAATTATTGCTGGAGCTGTTTTAAAACAACAGTCTCACAGGACGAATGTAGTGTTTGCATGATTCAAACGGAGGAATCTGATGATCACAGTCAGTGAGAACAAGACCAAAGTATTTAAGTTGTTTTATGACCTATTTATATTAACAATAGAATTAGGACTATTTATTAATTTATTTGTTCTAAACAGTGCATAACTTTAATGTTTCTGTGCATTTATATTGACTGTTCTCTGGGCTTTTTAATGTCCTGTCTACCATTTCGGGGGCCCCCTGAAATTCTTATCTCTATTCATATTCCTCCAAAGGCCTTCACTAGGAAACTGTGGACCTCCAGGGGTTTTGGGGGATGCATCTTGTTCAATCTCTCTCCTAGATAAAAGTACTATGGTGAGAAAAGCAACTAGGACTTGGTCCTTGCATCACAAAAGGATCATTATTTTAGCCTCCCCTTTCCACCCTGATTATCCTAAAAGTTCCTTTGTGGGAGTTCTCTATCCTGCTCTGTCTTTCTCTTCCTGGATTCCCAAGAACACCATGATACTAGCCAGGTACATTCTGTGAATATATCCTGATGGTAATTACCTGAATATTCTTGAATATTTCATTTCTCTTCTAAGACAAAGCTTCAGAGAGCCTTGATACTATGGAAACAGATTTATATAAATACTTATATAAGAAATGTGTTCTTCCAGAGCTCTTAACTAGTTACAGAGTGAATTTTTCAAGCTGAAACTTCTTCAAATAATTGCACTGGAAATCTATGTTGTCAGACCATGCGTCTTTAAAATGCTTTTTTGCTATCGGATCACATTAACCACCTACATACTGTGGGAAGTGTCACTTCAGAAGAGTCTAGTCGACATGATTTCCCTTGCTACATTACAATTCATTTTAAACCGTTCACTTTGCCAACATGATGCTCGGGATAGATAAGGTGAAGTAAGAGCTTATATTTTCTAAATTTAATTTTATTCTCATATAGAATAAAACATCTAGGAAGCATGTTTATAAACAGCATGAGATTGAAGAAATCTGTCTACTGCCTATTGTGATGGTTTCAGTATGTAGTCATATGCAGATCTACATACATTCATTGATGCATTCAATAATGATTTTAACAAATATTTAGTGAGCCCTTACTATGTGCCAGGAAAGTTGTTAAGCAGTGAAGGTGCCGTAATGAACAAGATGCATGTAGTATGTACCCACACAACTTTAAAGTATATGATACATTTTAAAATAGGATGTAATGAAATTCAAAAACTAATATACTTCTTGAAGATTTAATTGCTTGATTCTAACCCATTTTCCTTGAGTCTCCATTCATAGTGATATTCATTGGTTTCAACAGCCCCCTGAATAGTGACAATTAAAATCAAATTAACACATAGCTTTCACCAATGGCAAAATATAACAGGCTGAAATTTGTTTCAGATTGAATCAGAATTATTAAATAATTAGAAGGACTTTTCTTGCCAGGAAGTAAGAAATGGAGATAATTAGAGCTACCACCTGGGCTAGAATCCCAAGATGGGTGATTCAGCAGGCAAATTGCCCAGGAGTCACAAAAGATGAGATTACAACCCATTGTTCTCAGTGGGAGCAGTTATACCATATTACTACACTTTCATCATTGCCCAAGCCCAGGAGAATTTTATCTAAAAGTTCAGATTTTTAAGTCTCAATAGAAAGTTCTTGATTATATATATATATAGAAGCTGAACAAGAATAAGAAAAATCCATTCTAAATCACTATTCTATTGTCAGACACAAAACTAAGGTTGATGTGAAGCCTATTCCTAAGAATTTGCTGCTGTGCTAGACATAGGTAGCAACAAATATTCATTACGTAGGAAATTTCTAAAATCTTTGAACTTTCAAGTTCTAGCCATGGTCTCTGATCCTCAAAAGCAAAACCCCTCAACGTGGAAGACAATATAGATGCCACAAAGAGTGCCGGCATGGAGTAGGGCATATTTTCCAGGATAAAAGAGCTGTGGAAAAAGAATTAAAGTTGGTGAGATCTTTCTCCCAGGCTTTCCTGCAAATAGTGCCTAGAAGCCCAACTCTAATTTCCAAGCCAAGAAAGAGAGAAACACTTAATGTGTCTTTGTTGGAACTATGAAAATAATCTTTGTGCGATCATACTAGGAGCAGATGTGAGGAGAATTAATAAATTGGTTAGCAAACACTCAAACATTTTCAGACCAAAAGGTCAGCCAGTTACTCCATTTCTTTTCTATACAAGCACACCAAACAGAATTAAGTACCTTTGCTCTTAGGATTCTAAAGTATACTCTTCAGTAACCAAATCAAATCTATTTTTTTCTACCACATTTCTTTCTTACTATTATTTCCTTTCAGAAACAAAAGAGCCTTTTCTGAAATGTAGACAAAAGCAAAACTTATTCATGTCAACATTTCAATTGTTGTTATTTCCCTTTATTGACATAACTTCCTATTAAAAACTCCAACTGTTGTTCTCCATTAAAAATTAAGTTTTACCATGTTCTAATCTCTTTGGTGAAATAAAAAAGTTGTTGAAATTAAATAGCTTGAACCTTATGTATTATCTCAGAAAAACTAACATTTTGTAGAAGTCTTTGTAAATTGAAAATCATTTTCTGTATATAATAGTAATGCATTCCACTATTGTCATGTATGTAAGAAATTTTTTAAAAAGTTAAAAAAATATCTCACACAAATTCATAGTGATCGGTCTTCCTGATTCATTTATTATTCATATTATGTCCTTCACTTGACAAGGAAACCAAAGCTTAGAAATGCACAGTCACAGGTACGTGTTCTCAAGATAGTAAGTAGCAGAACGTGGCTGCTTGGCCAGTGCTCTCTGCCTGCACCTTGAGTTGGCCTTTGGTTTATCATGATGCCTCCTCCACTCCACCTCCAGGATAAGGCTCCCTGTGAGTGCAGCCCATGGCACTAATCCCTCAGGTCATGTCCCTGCCACTTTAAGCAGTTTAAGATCATCTTCAATCTCTTAAGGTCTTGCTCATCCTTCCCCTCTTGACAATTACTACTTACTTTTCAAATAAATATATTATTTTCTCAATTGTTCATGTCATTATTAAAACTCTCCTTAGGAGAGATTATGGATTAAAAATGATTTCTGAGAAACAACTAAGAGTCTCATTCCATTAGGTGTATCCATCTAAGCTTCCTGATTCATTCATCTATACCTGTAAGTTCGTCATCCCAACTACCTAATTCCTAAATTATATGCATTTAAGAATATTCTTATTATATCCATTTTTGAAAAGCTCTACACAGTTCTTATTAGGGAAGTTGTGACTCATCAATGATTCCTTTTCCTTCTATCCACACATATACATTCTCATTCTCTCTCTCTCTCTCTCTCTCTCTCTCTCTCCTACACACACACACACACACACACACACACTCCCTCTGTCCCTCCAACATAAATGTATTATAACTTCTGATGGAATATATATTTATACTACATTATTGACAAGATCAGTACTGTCCCTATCCCAGCCTAATAATATACTGTAATTACCTATTCTTATATAGTCTCAATTTTGTTAACAGATGACTTTAAAAAAATATTGTTTAGTTGTCAATGGACCTTTATTTTATTTATTTATATGCAGTGCTGAGAATTGAACCCAGTGCCTCACACATACAAGGCAAGTGCTCACCACTGAGCCACAGTTCCAGCCCCAACAGATGACTTTTTTTTTTCATTCAAGATATTTAATTCCTTTGTACATAACAGTGAAATTCTTCTGAACACGATTTCTACAATGATTGAACATGGCCGATAACTGGACACTTTCACCCTGTTTGTGTGTTCTTTCTTTCATTCATTTACTTTCCATTACTGTTCCCATAATCACAGTTCTGCTCCTCCAGTTTGGGCTAATTGCCCTCCAACTGCTGTGCACCTATCATCCTGGCATTTCCCCCACTGTCTCTATTCCCTATGGGGTTTTCATTTGTTTGTTTTTAAAGGATCCCATGACTTCCTGTTGGTTTCATTCCTTTTTTGAATACAGCATATGTTGAACCCCAAATAAATAAATAAGTCCTAAGAATGGGGCCCTGGGACTTTCATTTCTGGAAATATATTCTTAAAAATCCTCCATCTAAAAAAAATTCTTAGAAATAGCAGACATATGTACTTGTAAAATTTTTCATTTAAAATCCACAGCTAAAATCTTAATAATGAACATGTAAAAGGCTCAAATTTGAAGACTGTGCTGCAGCCAAGAGCTGCTATGGCTTTCCTTTAGGTACTTTTTATTCCTGTTCCTGGATTTCAGACCCCTGCAGAAACATAGAAGGTTTTAGGATTAAGCAAGGTGAAGAGTTGAACTTGAGATTACCCTACACACAGCCCCTTAGTGAAATGGGGGACTAGAAAAAAAATGGGATCACCTGAGACTGGAACAAAAACAGATGCATTTGTCTCAGCCTGGGCACTAGATGGGGTTAGGGGAAAGACTCTCCAAGTAGTTCTTGAGCACAGGATATTGAATTGTCACCAACAATTAGAATCTTCCAAAGTCTCCAAGATAAGTAAGTAATCAAAGTGTTTCTCAGTTCACAGCAGCCCTGGACACCTGGAGAAGATAAAGCATCAATGAAGAAATAAATCACCGTGAAGAGACAGCAGAAAAAAAAAACTATAACTGAGTTAGAACTCCTAAAATTCCAGTTATTGGAATCGACCCCAAAATATGTAAAGCAAAACTGTTAAATGCAATAAAAATCATGATAAAAGAGCAAGGTAAAAATTAAAAGACCAGATGCACTTTTAGAAAAAGCTAAGAGAATTTGGAGACATAAAGAACCCTAAAAAAAAAATGTTTAAATGCATTAAGTATTAGATATCATGCAAGTGAAAAAAGACTTGTTAAGCTTTAACACCAATCTAAATAACTACTATAATGCTCCATAGAGAAGCAAATACTAATATATAGAAAGAAAGACAAAGAGATAGAAAGAATAAATGTATTTAAATATAGGTATTCAGAATGCCAGAGGAGCTTAAAAAGAAAAGGCTAGAGTTAGGATGGATTGCTATATGTGAAAAAGTAATGGTTTAGCATTATTTAAATAGCTTTAAAGAAAAAAATACTAAAATGATTAAATAAAGGAAGACAAACAAATTCCAAATTAGATAAACAAATTAAAGTTAATACCTACAAACATTATATTGAAACTATAGAACACCAAAGACAAGAAGATCTTAAAAACAGCTAGAAAAAAGCAACAACAAATTACCAAAAAATATACCGAAATTTGTTCTATGGTAATGTGTATGAACATACCACAATCCAATTTTATATGTAGCTGTAATGCATCAATTTTAAAAATAAACAAAAATATAGAAACAAGACCAATGAGTATAGAAAGGGGATCAAAGGGAGGAATGAAGCCAGGGACAGAGAAAGAACTGGGGATTGAAAAACAGCAAACTGTTTTATGTATTCATGAGCATGTTGAAATGAGCCCCACAATTATTTATAACTACAATGCACTAATAAAAGTTACCACAAAATAGCAGGGCACAGAGGTGCATGCCTGTAATCACAGTGGCTCAGGGAGATGAGGCAGAAGAATCGTGAATTCGAGGCCAATCTCGCCAATTTAGCGATGTTCTAAGCAACTCAGTAATCCCGTCTCTAAATAAAATAGAAAAAGAGCTGTGGGTGTGGCTCAGTGGTTAAGTTAAGTGCCCCCAGGTTCAATCTCTGGTACAAAAAAAAAAAAAAAAAACCCACAAAATAACAAGGAGCAGAGAGGCAGAAGCTCATCCAGAGCAAACAAATAGGTAACCTTCATGAAAATAACTTTTAACCCCAAATTTTATATCCCAGTAATATATGTGCAATGAGGGTAAATCTTATGTTCAGAAGATCTTTCCCTCTTACAAAATTAAAAAAAAACTTACTGAGAGATTACCATTAAAAAACTTCAGTATAAAAAGTTATAGAATGTTAATGGAAATTATACAAAAATTGGAAATAAAGTAAAAATAACTCACTTGTTATTGTCAGACAAGTGAGACTATTTTCCAACAAGCTCAACTAAAGGTCAGCTGATTCTCTAGAATATAGTGCTGTTCACAAAATTAAGCTCTGAAAAATTCTCCACAGCTGTTAAGGTGGGTAATATTCAGTAAAGACATCAGGCAGGTTACTGTCTTTTTTGCCCTGGTTCATACTAAATCACTTTGCTTTTAACATAGTATTCTTTCGTCACATTCTTTTTTTTCTCCTTGTCTGTGTATCCCAGACTCTAAAATTGTCTTTTGAGCCAGCTGTATTATTCTGCTCTCAAATGAAACTCTGTCACATGTTCACTATTTTCTAGGAATGCTTTCTATCCTCTATTTGAACAATGCTTTGACAAGGTCATACTTCAAACCATGAGAGAAACTAAACTCAACAAAAAAACAATTCGTAAGAAAAAAAGTGCAAAGTTAAATGTTTATATATGTGAATAAATCTAAATCAATATTTACCACTTGAGATCATAATAAAATAACAACATGGAAGAATTTTAAGAAAATGGAACTAGAATTTGACAAAATTAGTAGTAATTTGATAAAAATCACTGCATTATTTTTATGTTATTTATTAACATGCTAGAGATATTGATTAATCTATTTTGTTCATATATTTTAATTAAGATAACTATAAAAACAGAAAACAAATTAAAATGTACAAAGTACTAGAAGGTAAACATTAAATCAAAAAAATACTTCAAGCAGTTATAAAGATAAAAAGTGAAGACAGGGAAACATAATAGAGTAATCTATCACAAAATATAAAGATCTATATTAGTCATTAGTGTTCTAGAGAGGAACAGAATCAACAGGAAGTAGAATCATAAAAAGGAGACTTACTAGGTTGGCTTAGGCGACCAGAAGCTAGATAGTCCACATGGCCATATGCAGGTTAGAGAGCTGGAAGAACCAGTAGCTGCACAGTTCAAGAGGCTGAAGCTCCAGAACAAGAGGGATTAACAGTGCTACCCTAGTCTGAGACCAAAGGCTTCTGGAGAATCACTGGCCAAATCTGCTTTGGAAGAGTGAAGAAGCAAGACTTGGATATCCTCAGGTGACTGATGTAGCAATCAAGAACCCATTCAAGAAGAACAAGCTTTCACCTGCTGCTACTTCCTTATTCTTGCAACTTTCCGTCCAAGCCATCATCCTATTGGACAGTGCTGCCCACATTTTAGGGAGTGTCTCCATTTCAACTGGCTACCCCATATGCCCATTATTCCTAGACATACCCTTATTGACACACCCATAATCTTCAATCCTTGGCATCTTTTAATTCAATCAAATTGACCATTCAAATTAAACATTACATGATCCAAATATATCAGTAATAAGAATAAAAGTGAATAGACACATTTTACTAGTTGCAGACTATAAAATTGGATTTTGAAATTTATTATTCACAAGTCACAAGAATGTGGAAAAGTACAGCATATAAGAGTCTAAGACTGGGAAAATATATCAAGCAAATGCTAACCAAAACATAGGTAGGGTAACTTTATTAGTTAAAGTGTCAAAGGACGTTAGTATAAATACAGAGAACAGTAGCTAAAATCACAAGGAAAATATAAAAATGTTCATTTACCTGTTTAATATTCTATGTAAACAAAAAACTGACAGAAATAACTTCTAGTAAGATATTTCAATGCAGCAATCTAGTGCTCATTAAATATATTAAGATCATATGTTGATTCTGGGTACTTTTACCTTGTTAAATCAGAGCATATAATCTGAAATGGTAAAATAAAATATTTTTAGAAGGAAAAAACTTCATCAAATGTTAGTATATAAACATTGTCTTCCATAGATGTTTATGCTTACATATTAAACTTTTTCACATGTATATTTCAGAATAATTAATTGAGCTATTAACTTGTTTTGCTTTGCGGCTATGAAATAATCAGAATTACTTTCATATATTTCCTCTTCACACATACCTTATGAATGATAGAATGCAAAAGACATTTCCCCTCAACTCATTTTTAAAATATTTGATTTTCCATAAAAAACTAATAGGGTAAAGTGGGTTGGGTGAGGCCCTGGGGTCTGGAGAACAACAATGCTAGGTTAGCAGGAGCTGCAAGCAGGTTCCTGTGCAGACAGAGGTGCAGAACATATGGAGTTTGCTGTGGGTGGGTTTCATCGTCAAGAAACACCACCTTAAGACCTATAAAAGTTTTGGGGCTGGGGATGTGGCTCAAGTGGTAGTGCGCTTGCCTGGCATGCGTGCAGCCCGGGTTCAATCCTCAGCACCACATACAAACAAAGATGTTATGTCCACCGAAAACTAAAAAATAAATATTAAAAAAAAATAAAATAAAATGCAGATATCCATGACTCACCTTTCTAAAAAAAAAAAGAGATCTATAAAAGTTTTAATTGTAGTTGGACACAATACCTTTATTTATTTATTTTTATGTGGTACTGAGGATCTAACCCAGAGCCCTGCACATGCTAGACAAGCGCTCTACTGCAGAGCCACAATCCCAGCCCAAGGCTCCAGTCTTGACATGGAGGTCTGTGTTGTTCAAGAGGCATTGGACTGGGAGAAACAAGAAAGTCTTGCACCACTTTGGTCAAAGGGAAGAGAGGATGGAATGAACCAGAGGAGAAATCAGCAGCAAGCACGAGCACATGAAGACTACAGCCCTCTGTTCTCTAAACATCACAAGCACCACACTGTGAATGACTTGAGGGAGCGGTAGGAGAGGTGAAGAAGCATCCTCTTCTAACAAGTGAGAGCTGGGAGTGAGATTTTTCATTTGATTTTTGAAAGCATGGCCACATTTTGTTCACCAGAGAATCAGAGTACAATTCATATTTAATGCATAGCATGAGAAGTTTTCTTGTAAAACACTTTATTTCCAATGTTTACATGCTTTATATTCTTCAGTGGACTACAACTGAGACGTCCAGGTCTTGAAAAATCCTTTGGTCTGATTGAAACTGATCACTTATTTTGCTCTCTGTAGTTTGTTGATTATTTTCCTGTTTCATAAAATGACAAAAATAGCATAGAATCTTCAGTGGAGAGTTCTTCAATAAACACCAACTAACCACCTTGATCTCAATATTTCATACGAATTTGGCATGTGGTACATCCTTGGTAAATGGACCTCATGCCAAGGTCATTTCCATCTCTGAAACATGAAACAGAGATGACAGAGTTAAGAGAGTTATGCAAGATTTTACAGTCAATGTCAAAGTCAGAGTTAAGTTGCAGATCCATTGCAAATGGCTTTTTTCTTAACAAACATCTTGTTTGAAACTCAGAGTCATGATCCATTGGTGAGTTTCAAAGTCAACATCAAGGGTCAGCATTATAAAAGGGGAAAGTGGCAAAGCATTTATCCACAGGCAGCACAGCATAATCCAGCACAGATTAGCAAATAAATCAAAACCAAACAGGAGCACGAGGAAGACCAAGGTAACTAATGTAATAAGGGTTAACTAGCTTTCGAAAAACTTCTACATGTATTGGGTCAACAAGTAAGAAGCTTATTTTGGATGGGTCACGGCCTTCCTTCAATGTTAGAAAGCCACTAAAGCAGTCCATATGTTTTCACTACTTGCTCTTTAACAATTCCAGGAGGAAAATAGCACTTTTAACCTGGATTTCCTGACTTCTCGTTCCCTTTAAATTGCTTACATTATTTTTGTGTGATCATAAAATTTTCTACATTTACAAAATTTGAAACAATCATAATAGAGATGATCTGCCCTAATAGCCATTAAGCTTGTGCGGCATTTCCTCTCTGCCCTCCCCTCCCTTCCTTATCCCTCCACATTACTTCCCTCCTCACCTCCACATTTCTTTTTTTTTGTAAGCAAGTGAACAACCCAGTGTTCTAATAAAACTTTGTTCACAAAACAGGTGTCACCTCCACATTTCTCTCTCAAAGATCACATTGTTATGGGTGCAGCTAAGGTTCTACCTTGCCTTGTTATCCCTCCCCCTTCTCCCCAGGGGTAACGTTTATCTTGAAAGGATAATTGTGTAATTTTACCACATATTTATCCATCCATCATCTGATGGTGCATTGTTTTTACACAGGCACTTTCTAGTGGCTGCTTTCATCACTCTTGTTTTTGATACATGTCTATTAATTATTTGGGAGACTGTTAGGTGATTTTCACAAGCAGTATCATTGTTAATGTCCCTACACCTGATGTCTGGTACATATTTGCAGTCAGAATTTCTCTACCTTCGATATCTAAAAGGAACATCAGTCTGTCTTAGTATTTTAAGGATACCATTAACATTCCTAAACCAAAAACAAAACAAAAAAAAGACTGTGCTGATATTTTGGCCACAAATTATAAAAGCTTTTGTGTGCCCACATCCTTGAAGACATTGGAATTTTTCAGACCTATTAATTTTTAACTTCAACTGAGTACAAAATAGATTTTTCATGTTATTTGTTAGGTTGAGCATCTGTCCATGCTACAGAATGAATTAATGTCATTTTTATTTTATTTTTTACACATTACTTATTGTATGTTTTAGGTAGGGGGAGGCTCCTTTTCTTATTTATTGGTAGAATTCTTTATGCATATAATTGCTAATCTTGCATACCAATGTTACAAGTCTCCTTTGTAGTCTGTGGCTTTCCTTTAAACTTTCATATGCTACTTACAGAGCCATTTATTATTGTGGCTATTATAATCATCTTAGTGTCATCAAAATTATCAATCCATGTACTTTATGAATGATACTTTTTTATTTAAAAATAATTCCCACCCTAATATTGTAAATATAGCCTCTGTAATATTTCAAACTTTTACAGATTTGCTTTTCACATCACCTTTAATACATGTGAAACATATTTGTGTATCTGGAGTGACATGAGTAGTCAATTAGAAAAGCAATATTTTAGAAACTGTCATCCCTTCTGACATGATTTCTAATGCTATTTGTAATTCATGTACAAAACACTCATATATAGGGGTCTTTAAATTTCTATTTTGTGTATTTGCTTTTTCATATACTTATCTAAATAACAGTTTACTTTAATTATTTAGTTTTAACCACATGGAACCAACAAACCTTTTCCTCCCTCCTTCTTAAGGATCTGTTATCTATTTTTCAGTCCTTGCTCTTAAATTTGAATTTTATGATTTGCTTTTCACATTTGATGAGAAACCTTTCTAAAATTTTTATGGAAACCAAAATCAATATAGAGTATTGGAAAATTATCATGTTCAGAATATTGAGATATTCCTAAGAAAATTGCTTATTTACTTCTTTTTTTTCATGTTTTCATGAAATTGATAACAGTTTTACCTGTAGCAGACTCATGGTTTGTTGCTACTTAAATGGTGTCTGTCTTGCATGTCACCATTGCTTACTGCTTGTGTGTGGAATCACACCAATCTTTGTGTTTGTCTCCACTATGCCTGCTGAATTATTTTTTTAATTATAAATATGTGGTTCTACACTTATGACTTTCTGACCTCAATAATAAGATTGTTTATAAATAACAATAATTCATCCATTCTTACATTATATGTCACAACTTTGATTCCCCTGTATTTTATTAATGTCTTCAGTACTTTTTCTACTAGAATTTGAGCAAAAATAGGGAGTGACAGGTGTATCCTCACACCTATTCCTGTGTTACAACTTTCATTATGAATACACATATTTTTAATAATTTTGTCCACATTTGTAGAGATGGTTGTATGATTTTCACTTTTAATATAGTATGACAAATTCCACTAATCTATGTTCTAATACTGATTAACAATTACCTTACACAATTGTATTTATTTTATGTACTTCTGAACTTGGATTGTATATTACTTTTCTGTTACTGCATAACAAATTATCACAAGCATAGTGACCAAAAAGAACACAAATCTATTGTCTTGTAGTTTCCACAAATCAGCATCAGTTCATATATGGGTTGGCTGGGTTCTCTGCTCAAGTTGTTCCTCAAGTTGTGAGCTCAGCTAAAGCATGGGTTCTTCTCCTCAGCTCCCTGGTTGTTGGCAGAATTCATTTATAGGTGGTTGTAAGATTGACATCATATTTTCTTCCTAGCTATTGGCTGGGGAACACTTTTCTTAAAGGCTACGTACTACAGACCAGCAGGACACTCTATCTAAAAGTGCATCTGATGAATCAGGTCCACCCAGCATAACGTGTCTTCTCATTAACTCAAGGTCAACTGTTTTGGGGTTTTGGTTACATCTGCAAAACTCTGCTTCATTGCACATGATGCTCTGTTAGCACAGGAATGATAAGCTATTGCATTCACAGGATGTGCTTGCACTCCAGGGGAGGAAATAAAACCCGATGGGAATCCTGGGAGCCATCTAAATATTCTGCCTACTGTGGTGAGCCGTTCTAATTAGACCGTGGCCGCCATTAGAAGATGGCGCCGGCTTCCACTGTGGCCTGTGACAAACAACTCCTAATATGGAGAATTGGCACGCAATCCCTTCCCATCCTATGAGAAAGGTCCACGTGGCAGCTTAAGATTGGTATGCGGGAGGCTTTATTAGGCTGTGCTTGGGCGCTCGGCGGCGGGTCGCTAGAAGATGATACTTGAATCAAGGCCTGAATAAACTGCTGAAAGAAGAATCCTGTGTCGTGTTTTCCCTTGCTGGCGAGGGGTCGCGACAGCCTACCATATTCACTTACTTTATTGAGAAATTTTCTTACTATGTTCAAGTGTAAGATTGCTATATCACTTTCTATTTTATAATGACCCTATGTGTTTAGAGTATAAATTTAACCCTGTTCATGATGTTGGGGAGCATTGCCACTTGTTTTATTCTGTGGACTTGTGCTTTAATATAAGCATTTGTTTAACATTTAAAAACTACTACGTTGGTTGCAATTAGTCACACTGTTTCTTCCCTTCATTGATCCATCCTCCAGCATTCTATCAGATCCAAACTGAGGGAATGATAGATATATTATTCCAAAACTCCCAGTTTCAGTAGTCACACACTAATGCGTATATACATGTACATGTGTGATATAGTGTAGACATCATCAGATGTGAAGTTGGGAGAGTAGGTTTTAGTTTCAAACTAATCATTTTTATCATTATATTCTTGTTGCTTAAATCACTTTCTAATTCCTGTTGGGAAATAATTTCTACTGAATATTTTCATGTTTCTGCATGAAATAAGTTTTCTGATATAAAATGGATCCACAATCTGTTTTGAACCATGATCAAATGACAGACATGCCTTGGGGATTGGAGGTTCTAATCTAGTATATTACTCCAGAGAGATTTAGAGACTTTTCCTTCTGGAAGCCATTTATATATATCCCAAAGTACAGGCCTTTTCCACCCACCTCCGCAGAGAGTTTTTGTTTGTTTGATATTCTAGCAAAGACCTCTGGAGACAAAGTTGTGTCAAAGTGCTCTGAGCTTTGTAATTTTGGTGTTCATCTCATGTAGGGCAACCCCAGGGCATATGCAAGTGAACATCTAACTTTTACCTCCTGAGGAACAGAGGTATCGGGAATAGGTGCTGAGGTAAACCAAAGATCTTTGGCTCTGGCCAGATTAGGAGTAAATATATAGCCTCAGCATTCTTGGGCTCCTTTCGTGATGAAAGCAGTTACAGTCCAGCCTACCACACAGGATTGCCTAGATGAGATAATCCTTCTAACATAGACAGGTTTTTACAATGCAAGACTAGATATGCAACTCAATATTGAAGAGGTGGTGAATCTTTTTTATATGTCTAGTGGCTTCTGCTCAAGATGATTGGTATCAGTTATTCTAATACATTCATCACCGTGTTTTATTTTCTTCCAAAATAATGCTTCTCCACTTCAGTAACTCTATGTCTATAGGATAGAGAGAACAAGAGAGAAGGAAGGAGCTGCTTACTTGCATTCAGCTTAAAATCGTGTTTTAAAGAAAACACTAAACAGTAAGATTGAAAAGAAGGAAGTCCTTGCAAACCTCAACCAACAAGTATAAATTTTAAAAAAAAAATGAAATTTAAGTTCGTAGTTTGTATCTTACTTCAGAAGCCAAAGAGTGATTTTTAAAAGGAAAGAAAATAG
Organism: Marmota marmota marmota; assembly: GCF_001458135.2. Taxonomy (NCBI): domain Eukaryota; kingdom Metazoa; phylum Chordata; class Mammalia; order Rodentia; family Sciuridae; genus Marmota; species Marmota marmota. The sequence goes on from NW_026000108.1 coordinate 14,511,436, forward strand.
GAAGAGAATAAGCTGTAATTTGAATGGTCTCCAGTAACTAACTCTTTCCTGCTTTCTCCCCTTCTTCAAGATGTCATCCCAATTATGGTACCCTGACACTATTTTACTTGCCTGTTTGCTTGCCTATGCTCAGCAATAGACTATAAAAATAGTGCTCTGTCTCATTTTATTAAATTGAATTTTAGCTGACTCATAAAAGCATATTAATGAGATATTGCAATATTACATGGTGTGACACTTAAACCAGATTGAACATATCAATCTCCTCAAACATTGATCCTGTCCTTATGTTTTGTTTCCATCTCTCACCAGCTAGCCCCATGACTTACCTCTATAACTATGTGGAAGGAAAAGAAGATAGTGAAGAAGGACAGCATAAGGATAGAAAGAAATTGCCATAGTCCGGCTGGGCTAAATAACTGAGAGGTGACAAGCAACTTGAAGGTTGAAGTGGGAACTACTTTATTGCGAGTGAACTCAGCAGGAACTGAGCGAGAACTCAAAGTAGCGGGCACCCGAGGTAGTAGGAGCCGTTTTATTGCGGGACAGCAGAGGTATATATACTCAACTGACCACACACACACACACAGCTTGACTCAATTAACATCATCTAGCTACAGCAGTCAGCCAATAAGGAATCCTCATCATCTTAATGGCTCCCTGGTGTTGCTTAATAAACCACTCCTCCTGGCAACCTGCCAGGCGCCATCTTGACTTGATTTGCATCCCCAACAGAAAGAGAGACAGGAAGAGAAAGACAGAAGTATTTCCAGTTTTAGTCATCAGGACCAAAATGCCAGGGACAAGCAGAAACATAAAGGCCCTCAAGATCCTCACAAACAAGATCTCCAGGTTTGTTGCAGTCATTGTTTTGTGTGTTTGTTTATTACAACCCTCAATCATGAGTCTCTTCTTTTCTCCCTTGCTTTTCCTGGAAACTTCACTCCTGAGATTACCTGATACAACATTTCTATGCAGAGACCTGCCTGATTAAGTAGTGGCAGTGACTTGCACTTATGCTCTTTCCTTTTGACAAAACGCTGTCACTGTATCATGTGTAGACATTTATTTCTGATATTTCTCATGTTCTCTTCAAAGTCTTGTTTGATAATGGAGCCATGAAAAAAAAATACTGATTTGAACTTGTAACATAAAGAAAAGGAAAAACTACTGACAAGCATTTGGAAGTGTGAGCAACATGTAAAACATGGTATGTGTTTTGGATTTCATGTTCCCATCCACCCTTGCTTCGCTCTTAACACTGAATCCAAATTTTTTTGTCACTTCCTATCTAATAGTTATAGCTGAGCCAAATCCACAGCATATCTATTAGAGAAGTTGACTTATATTTTTTTTTCTTTTTCTATCTTTTCTCTTCTGAACATCTTAGGCTAAATACATAGCTCTAAGCTGACAAGAAGCTTATTTGGTTACATCATATAGAATTGAGCTTTGTCATTTGGTTTGCTAAACCCATGGTTGAAAACTAAACATTTCTGGGGGAAAAATGGATAAGAATATCTTACATTTATTGAACATGGCCAAGAAATTTATTTTTAATAACTGAACCACAGATGGGATGCCATCTGTCAGCATATGGTCTTGGCTCTTAAAGCAATGTTTACATCTGGGGATATGGCGCTTTCTTTGAGAGAACGAAAAGCATTATTGGACTAAACATGAAGAAGAGTGATTTTAGGATCATGAATATTGTAAGTTTGCTAAGGATAGAATCAGCATGTTTATATGCATACAGTTTTCATACATTTGGCTGGATAAAATGAAAGAAAATCTGTCCATTGAAATTTTGTTATGATAATGAAAATAATTGTAATTTTGAAATTGTTGGGTATTTTTCTCCCATGACAGACAAAACTATTAGTCTAAAATAATCAGATTACCAAAACTTAAGTGTTTTTTTATTATACCCAGGTTTACTTTATAAATTTACCTTTGAAGTTACTGACAATATTTTAATTTCCTAAAATCTCAGTTTATTCAAAACTTGTACAAAAGACATAATTTTTAAAAAATATTGTCTTATAATTTTATACCATCTTATTGTATGTAAATGTTATTTTTAATCAACTTTTCAATTTGAAATGTAATCAACATTTTATTATTTCATTATAAAAGTGTTACACTAATTTTTAATAAATTTATTTCAAGTGATATATAAATACATAAAGTGTGTACATGTTTATAGAGTTCTGTGTAGTGTTTTGATACATGTATACATAGTATATTATTAAATCATGGTGAACATAACTATTTCTTCAAACACTTATCACTTCCTTCAATGTGTAATGTTAAATCAGAGTAAACATATCTGCTCAGAAATGTATAATTTCTAATGATGAAAATATTAAAACTCCTCTCTTCTAGATTTTTTAATTATATAGTATATTATTGTTATCTATACTTACATGCAAGAGAACACAATAACATCTTATTTCTTTTTTTTTTTAACATCTTATTTCTATCCAGGAAAACTTAGTATCCATTGATCAACCTCTTCCAAGCCTCTGATAGCACCATTCTACATTAACCTTTTGTAGTATCAACTTTTTTTACATCTTGTAGTGCTTGTCTTTCTGTCCCTGGCACATTTCATTTAACATGATGATCTCCAGTTCCACCCATGTTAATGAAATCATAAAAATTTATTCTTTTTTATGACTGAATAGTATTTCCTTTTGCATACTCACCTACACTTTCTTTAACTGTTCCTCAGTTGATGCACACTTAAGTTGTTTCTGCTTCTTAGCTACTGTGAATAGTGTCACGGTGGACATGGGAGCACTGAGGTCTCTTCCACAAACTGATTTAATTTTCTCTGGGTGTATACTCAGTAATGGGATTGCTGGATCATATGGAGAAAATGTTTGCAACTACAAGTCTGACAAGGAGATAAAATATAGAATATGTAAGGAACCCTAAAAATTCAACAAAAGAAGAAGTAGGAAGAGGAAGATAAAGAGGAGGAAGGAAATTAAAAATGGACAACAGATCTAAGTAGGCATTTACTACAGAAGACATACAAAAGATATATGAAAAACTGCTGAACATTCCTAATCATCAGAGAAATCATCCAAACTATAATGACAGACCCTTTCACTATAGTAAGATAACAGCTGGTGAGGAAGTGGAGAAAAGGAATCCTTGCACCTATTGGTGGGAAGTCAATTACTATAATGATTATAGAAAACAGCACAGAAGTTTCTCACAAGTAAAAGTGTCATATGATCCACTAATTTTTTAACTGTTGTAAACTTTTAAAGAAATAGTGCTTTATTTACTTGCAATTAGCTCTCCGATCACAAGCAATTTGAAAAAAAATGCAAATTTTCTCAGAGCCCATTCAAAACAAATTTAAAGCAGAGCTTCTCTTTTCCTCTACCAAGTATGGCAAAAAAAATCAATATTAACAATTTCAAAATTATAACAATTACAGAACTCCAGTGAATAGAGATCACACATTAAAAAAAAAAAAAAGTTTCGATGATGATAACAAGGTAAACCAACATTTTAGAGAATGTACCAGATACCTAGGGGATAAATATTCTCTTGATTCTTGAAAATAATGTTCCCAAATTATAGTTTTCACCTATTTAGAGTTGAAAAGTGGATTTCATGGAGTAACTGGACTAAGAGCACAGAAACTATGGTGAGCAGGATCAGCTTAAAGACCCAGGTAGTTTCCATCATATCATGCCTCCCTGTATCATAGAATGTTATTAATGAGCAAACATAAAATATTCATTGATAGTTGAAAACAGAAAAATATCACTGTATTAATAATTACAATGTAAATTAAAATCACCATGAAGTACCAGTTTATATTTAACAATCTGAATTTTAAGTTGAATTATTAATTAGTCTTGTCAAAAATAAGAGATATGACCAAAACTGTATACTCAAAATCTGGTTATACATGTCTAATGTGTTTCAGAATACCAATCACAATTATTCAAATGTTCACCATTTTTGATCCTTCACTTTATTTTCTGAAGTTTTTGTTGTAATAAAATAATTTAAAATATAATTGCAGTTCAGTTGACAGGCTTTCTCTGTATTAACATTCTTCTAGGGAAGTCTGAGATGAAAAGTCGTATCATTTTCAGCATGAATATGATTAAGATTCAGTATATGATACATTTTATGTAACATTATATGTTCTTGACATTAAGTCATATATAACAAAAAAATTATAAAAATAAAGCAACCAGGAAAACACATGATATTAGGGACTTTTGAATCCATCTGTGTTTGTTCTTGGAAAAGTTCTTTAACCTTTGAAATGTAGTTGTCCAAATGATACTGTTATATTGCATTCATGTATGAATAGGTAACAATAAATCCCATCAACATGCACAACTATTATGCACCAATAAAAAATGAGGGGAAAGGGAAATGCTGTTACACTACTTTGAAGATGGAGATGCAACACTAATAGAAATTAATCCCATGGGATTGATGCAAATAAGAACTAATTAAGGAAATGTGGTATATAAGCACAATGGATTTTCATTTAGCCATAAAGAAGAATGAAACTATGTCATTTGCAGGAAAATGAATAAAATTTGAGAAGATTATACTAAGTGAAAGAACCTGAATTCAGAAAGTCAGGGTCTTACGTTTTCTATCATGTATGGAAGCTAAAGAGAACAAAGGGTGAAAAAAGAGATGAAGGGGATATCATGAAAATTGAAGGGAGAATAGGAAAATATAGGAAGGGGACCACAGGAAGGGAGGAGAGAAGGGAAAGGGACATAACTGGGGAATGAATTGACCAAATTAAGTCTTTGTACTCTGGGTCTGCAGAAATCCATGCTATGTATAATTATAATGCAACAACAAAAAGTAAAACAATTAAAAATTATTTAGTATTGTTAAAATATTTAAGGCACATCCTATGAAATATAAATGCTTAGTAAATGGCAGATATTTTAGGAAATTTTTATTACATGGAGTTAAGAAAAAAATGTGATTAATGCTGTTTTCAAAGGGATTACAGAAATTATATGAGCAAGAAGGCAATAATGAAAATTTGGTGTGCTTGGCAAATATTTTATACTTAATATGTATGTTCTTTTCCTGGAATTTCTACTGATAGCTCTAATTGTGATTAATTAAAATTTTAAGTTTAATAATCTACTCCTTGAAAATAGAACATGAAAGAAAATATTAAGGGAGGAGGATTGTGACAATCTAAAAAAGATAAACTGAAAGTATCATGAGACTAATTTTTAACATATTATTTTTGTAAAAAGATGAAACTCCATTAGTGAATAGACATAAAACAAAACCATAAAACCCCTTTTCTCTATTAACTGTATACTCAGCATATCACCAGTACCATATATCCAGATTTATCTTCAAAATAAGAGATAAATATAGATGCTGATTATCTTATATCATTGCATTTTGTACCCAATATAACAAATTTTTATCTCAAAAAGATATATTAAAAATTATCTGTGTTATGTGTGGGTGTATACTGTTGTGCCGGAGAGTTGGGAATCAGCTACACTTACAGTTTCAGCTGGAAACCATCAATGTGTTTCTTTTTCACCTACAAATTCACTTAAATCACACCACAGGATAATGGCAGTCATATTTTTAATGTCACGTTTTTTGAGGATCTTCGAATAACTTCTCTAGATCAAAGGATAACAAATGGTACTGCCCTAGGGGTTGGCTACATCAGAATCATATAGGGACATTTTTAAAAATAGACTCCCATGTCCCTATTGCATTAGTCAGGGAATGAATCTCAGGAATGTGCATTTCAGCACTGATTCAAAGTGACTGTGATGTGTGGGACATTCATGGGTCAGATTAAATTTCTGACTTTATAAGGATATTTCTGTTTGCTTTGGAAGTTCTGTCACAGAAAATGGGCTGTATTCTGACTAGTTTGAACAGAAAACGATTTATTACTGGGTATTGAAAGACTTTCAGAATTCTTGGGAATCAGGATGGAATAGCTAAGAGTTTGGTCATCTTGGAGCAATGCTCAAAATCATATTACAAATCTAGAACAACATGGGTGTTCCTGTAGCTCCCAACATCAGGGACTGTGAGAGATCAAAGCTGCTACATCAGGACACTAATAGGATGCTCCCAGCTCCTGAATTATCCACAGGGGCAAGATGGATGCTCCATGACCCACATCCCTCTCCACCCAGCTCCTTTTGCAAATATTGTGTAATTGTTTTATATTCACAAAGCCCTAATAAGATCCAGAAACTTAGTGAAAATTAGTTTGAAAAAATTTAGTTTTCTTTCCTCTTCAGTCCAAGAGGAGACCCTATAGGGAAGTTGCAGGGAATAGTGACTAAGCCAAACTATTATAATTGTGAAGCTATCCAGGTTCTTTAGTCCAATTCATATTTAAGTGGCTTAAAGCAAAATTATTTATAAAATTATTACATTTAATACCATAAATCATTTTCCTTTTTTCTTGAAGAATGACATCCTTTGTATTGAAGTATTCTTATTCATCTTAAAATCAGATCATTTAAGCTGGGGGCTAGGGTTGTGGCTCACTGGTAGAGCACTTGCCTAACATGTGTGAGACACTAGGTTCGAGTCTCAGCACCACATATAAATAAAATAAAGGTCCATTTACAACTAAAATAAATATATATTTAAAAAGTCATTTAATCTGGACTTCCCTATCAACATGTAACCATTTTTTTCTGCTGTTCCAGAAAAACAAAAAAAGTTATCAAATTATTTCAACTCTGATTTGTTGTGAATCCCCCAAATTGAGTGTAGTTCTCTGCAAAACTGTTTAATCTTAAGATTCAGCTTCACCAAATATGTAGGCAATTGTGATGGTATTTACACTCATATGGTTTTAAATGATTAAGTGAATGAGCAACTGAATATTTATTGTCTGTTCTCAATTGTTTTAAGACATTGTGCAATTGATTTAAAATGTAATTTGGAGATATTCAGATTATACATAACATATGTATATATATGTCATTCTGTTGTCAATCTTTATTATCTTTTATTATCATATTATAAAATTGGATTCAATGCCCAGTAAAGGTCAATTTTGTAGTAGAAATCTGTCTCTAAGCCCCTCCCGGAATACATATCTCTTTCTTCAAACATTAGCAGATATTTACCTTTATCTTTACTAAGTTTATATTCTATAGACCACTATTATAACTATTCGTTCACAAGCAGTCAACCTTTTGTAATGGTTTGGATATGAGATGTTCCCCCAAAGCACTTATTAATGCAGGAATATAAGAGGTAAATAATTGATTATAAGCTTATCAGTTGTTTTAGTCAGCTTTTTCACTGCTGCAACTAAAAGACCCAATCAGCACAATTATAGAGGAGGAAAAGTTTATTTGGGGGCTCATGGTTTCAGAGGTCTCAGTCCATGGACAGTTGGTTCCATTCCTAGGGGCTTAAGGTAAGGAAGGACATCATGGCAGAAGAGTGTGGCAGAGGGAAAGAGCTCACATGGTGATCAGGAAGCAGAGATGTTCCCACTTGTCAGATACAAATATATACTCCAAAGCCTTGCTCTCAATTCCCACCTCCTCACCCACACCCTACTATTTCAGTTAATTCCTATCAGGGAATTAATTTACAGATTGGGTTAAGACTCTCACAACCTAATCATTTCTCCTCTGAACCTTCTTGCATTGTCTCACGTGAGCTTTTGGGGGACACATCACATCCAAACCCTAATGTTAGTCCATGCTAGTTTGAATGGGCTGACTAGATGGAACTGTAAGCAGGTGGGGTGTGACTGAAGGAGGTGGGTCACCAAAGGAATGGCCTGAAGTGTGCATCTTCCCTAGGCCCCTTCCCTTGACCTCTGCTTGCTGACCCCACCATAAGCTGAGAAGCTTTCCTCCACTGGACTCTTCTCCTATAATGTGCTGCCTCACCTTGGGCCCAGAGAGTTCACTGTCTATGGACTGAAACCTCTAAAACCATGAACCTCAAACAAGGCTCCACCTCTAAGTTGTACTTCCTTCTCTAAGTTGTTCTTGTCTGGTGTTTTGGTTACAGCAATGCAAACCCTGACTAAAACATTTTCCTTACTAATCTCTCCAGTCTTACTACCTAGAGACAATCACTGCTGGATAAATCCAACTCCCCTCCCCCTCATTCTATCCCTGCATTCTCCTAACTAAAAGTACAAGGAGGGAAACACCCATTCTTTGATGTATTTATGGTCACAGTTATGGTTTGGATGTGAGGTATCTCCCAAAAGCTCATGTGTGAGACAATGCAAGAAGATTCAGAGAAGAAATGATTGGGTTGTGGGAGCCTTAACTCAATCAGTGATTTAATCCCCTGGTAGGGATTAACTGAGTGGTAATCTAAGTGGTAGGGTATGTCTGGACGAGGTGAGAATTGGTGATGTGAGCTGCTTTCCTCCATCACCCTCTCCCTCCAAGATGTTCAGCCTCACCTAGAGCCCAAAGGCATGGAGCTGTCTTGCTATGGACTAAGACCTCTGAAACCATGAGCCATCAAATAACCTCTTCCTTCTTTAAAGTTGCTCTGGTCAGATCCTTTACTCACAGTAACAAAAAGGCTGACTAAAACAGTCACTGACCTTAGGGGACCCTTACAGACAGCCACGAAGAGTGGTCCATTTGCTGGGACCAGCCTTTTTCCCATTCTCCCAGTTACAGGTCCATATTCCTTCTCTTTCCTTCAACATCCAGCATGTATTACCTATCCTCATTATCACTGAATTACTACATTGCCTGTAACCATAGAGATGAGGAAGAAGCCAAAATAAAACTCCAAGTCTCCCAAATACACAAGCACTCATCTCTCCATCTGTGCCCACACAGCCTGCTGGTAGCACCAGAACTACCCAGGAACTGTCCATACTCTTCTCTAAGGCGTTGCAATCCTTGTTTCTGTCACATTGCTTCTTGTTTTCTCAAGGGCAATACTCTATCAACTATTCCCCTCCTTAGAGGATGGTCAGATTTTCCTTCTTTAGCACATAATCTCCATTGCATAAGACTTGCTACTTAGACAAGGAAGGAAGGAAGGAAGGAAGGAAGGACGGAAGGAAGGAAGGAAGGAAGGAGGGAGGGAAGGAGGGAA
>NW_026000108.1:14520557-14534869 GCF_001458135.2 Marmota marmota marmota
AAGGAAGGAAGGAAGGAAGGAAGGAAGGAAGGAAGGAAGGAAGGAGAGAGACAAATTGCCCTCTGGAGGGGGAAAAAACAAAAAACAAGGAAACTTCTTAAAATGGTGGTATATATTATCTGAATTGATTCTTCCTTGAGATCCCTGAAAATGAGCCTTCATTCACACAATTCCACTGAAGTCATTTGTTCATCATTATCAATGACTTACACTTTGCTAAATCCAATAGTCAACTAATGATCCACTCTTATTTTACTGGACCTACCAGAAGTATTTGGCCCAAGTGATGATACCCTCAGAATCACCTCTCCTTGTTTAGATATTGCACTTTTATGTTTCTCCTTTCAAACTATAAACTACTCCTTCTCAGTCTTTTTCCATTCCTTCTCATTAAACTCCTCTTAACCATTATAATTTCCCAGCTTCAGTTCTTATTCCTCCCCCCATACTTTTTTTTTTAATCTATATTCACTATCATATCTTTTCCTGTATCCTGGCTTGATGAACATCCATCTGCTAACAACGTACAAATGTTTAGTTCCATTAAGTCCTCTACCTTGTGGTCTAGATTAATATATTCAAAAACCAATCAATTGACATCAGTACTTGAGTTGCTAATATCATTTCAAAATCATTATGTCTGGAACTAGGTTCCTGATCTACTCTCAGAAGCATGCCTTTCTTAAGATATTGCTTATACAGAATCTGCAATCCCATTTTTGCAGTTTATTAGGGAAAAATACCTTGAAATCATCCTTAATTCCTCTCTCCACACATGCCTTATATCTGTCAACAAGTCCTTGTGAGTTTTGCTTTCAAAGTATATCCTGTATCAGACCACATTTCCACACTTCTACCAATAACACTCAAAGAAAAGGTGTAATTTGTCAAGATGATCTCTTGTCTGGATTATGTTAGTAGTCTCTAAATAGATCCATATAGTCCCTCATCCATCTCCAGTCTATGATTTCCACAGTCACAAGAAGTATTCATTTAAAACACTATTAAACAATGTCATTTCTTTCCCCTAAACTCTCCTCTGCCTCTTGTTGTATTCAGAAAAAAAAAAAAAAAGTCAGCTTCTTCATTTTGGCCTACAAGACCATCCTTGTCTTTTTTCTGTCACGGTAAGAAGAATTAAATTATAGTCCATAAGAAAAAGTCCATTCTTGTTTACATTCATTCAGTGAATAGTTATTTAATTAGCTCCTTCTATATGCCACCATTTTAGGTACTGAAGACATATTATTGAGAAGATGAAGGAGTGATTTCAACATTGAAAGTTAATTATCAAGAAAAATAGAAGTATAAGTAATCAGAAAATATATCATTGCACCCCAAGAAAAAGCTAAGGGAGAAAAATCCAGGAATCTGTGAAGACACATGGTTGTGGAATCTGACCTTCTCTGAGAACATAGAGAAATACACTCTAAGAAAGCAACATTGTTCTTGACAATTGAAGAGAGATGACTAAGAGCAAACTAGATGAAATTAGGGCCTTCAGAGAGAAGGAACAACTTGGGAAAAGGTAGCCAGATCCACTGGAGGAATTGTGTCCCCTGAGCATATATAAAAATTAGGATTGTAAGGTCAGAGTTGTGCTGGGCTGTATGGCCCCTTTAGGAGCATTTGTTGTTGTTGTTGTTGTTGTTGTTAGTGGGAATTAAACTCAGGGGCACTTAACCACAGAGCCACATTCCTACCCCATTTTTGTATTTTATTAGAGACAGGGTCTCTCTAAGTTGCTTAGGGCCTTGCTAAATTGCTGAATCTGGCTTTGAACCTAAGATCCTCCTGCCTCAGCCTCCTGTGCCACTGGGATTACAGGTCTGCACACTATGCCTGGCCCACTTTAGGAGCATAGTAAGAGAAGCAGAAGTCGTTGAAGATATGCTCTGATGAAGTTCTAAAAGTGAATCTAGAAGAAGATTCTTATTTTTTTAATCCTCCAATTTGATTGCTATTAAAGACTCACTAGCATGGTACGTTGTTTCAACTGCATTTAGCTATAAGTAATAAAAACACTCAGATTTATTATGTGACCCATAATAGGAGACCTTGAGGTGAACTGGGCCTAAAGATTAATTAACTCAAAATTATATTGAGGAAAAATTTCCCACTATCAATCTTCTCTGCTCCCCTCAGCATTATATGATTAAGTTGGCAGTCAGATGGCTCCCAGTCTCACAATCAGTCAAGACATGTATTTGTTCTAGCTCTCTCTAAGGGATGATGAATTAATTCCCAGATGCATGCCAGAGAGACTTACATCCCACAGGCCAGAGTTGAGTCACATGGACAATAAGAGAGAGACAAAATTGCCACAATTGGCTTAGATAAGCCACCAAGAGCCGAATGGATGTTTGACCATCTATCTCATGCCACTACTCATGGGCACAGTACAAGTGAGCCCTAAGACACCTTCCATCTACCACAGATATGGTGGAAAGTAAATGCAGGGACTGAGTAAAAGGAATGATTCAGGGTGAGAGTTTCTTCTAGACAGGCATCCAGATACACCAGATACAGAAGACAAAGTCAGCTGAAAAGTCTCCAGGAGGGCCATCCTGCCTCATTTAATTACACGTGCATCACAGTGAGTATTAGTGAGTAATGGAACACGCTGAGGGCTCACCCTGTGGCCTCAAGATGGTTTGGGTCCTTTCTTTGTAGGGTTAGTTATGGAATATTAGGAAAGTGAACATGGCCAAGATTTAGGTACCTGACTGGTAATGAAAAGTCTTTTTAAAAGACACAGATAACAATAAAGCATACGTATATATTTTGGGCAAAACATTGGTGCCAACTGTTGTGAATTAGATTTTGTCTGCCTAAAATTCATATGTCAAAGTCCCAGCCTCGATTTTGGATGGATATGGAGATGTAGCCTGTATGGAAGTAATTAAACCTAAATGAAATTGTAGGACAGGGTCCTAGTCTAATAGGTCTGATGCCTTTATGTAAAGAGGGGGAGACAGTTGAACAATGCCCTTCCATCTCCCGCCCACCCCTGAGTACAGAGGAGAGGTCCTGTGAGGACTTAGCCAGAAGATGAACTCTTCCAAAGCAGAAAGAGCATCTGCACTGGAATCCAAGTTTGCTGGCACCTCCACCACGGACTTCTTGTCTCCAGAGCTGTGAGAAAACCAGGCTTTGTTATTTAAGCCACAACCTCTGTGGTATTTTGTAATGGAAGTTCCAGCTTTCTAAACACATCAATCTTCAAACATTTGAAGAATAATCAAGTTCATTAGCCAGCTTCAATTCTAATGCCTAACACTTCAGCTATTTTGAGAGATAAACTGATGACTAAAGAAAGACTCATTACAATGTGGCATCTGCTTAAAGGATTCCAGGCAGGGATTGTCTTGTGATTCCCATACCAAAATAAAACATTTTACTCACAAGGGAAACATAAACAGATTTTATGCTATTTTTCTAAAGATGGCCTTGCTTGTATTGTTGTGCTTTGTAGAAGAAAGGGAAAGATTCTAGCTCGAGTATCATTAGAGAAAAGAAAGCAAGAGGCAATGGTGGAGTATTCTTCTGACCAAGACGCAGTAAGGTTTGAAAGACCACAGTAGCTATTGCTAACAATAAAAAATTCATAAAATACATACTATGCTTCTCTATAAACCTATTGAAGAACAGTCCTTCAAAGTCCTGATATGTTAAAACCAAAGAGAGATGAAACATTTCTCAATAGACAAAGGAGGGTGGATACTTCATTCCCTGGGAACAAGTGTCCCATGTGAGTGGATATGTGCAGGGAGATTTCACAGTGACAAAGAAAGGCCAGTGAGATGCTGGTGACAGTGCGGGTGGCAAGGCAGAATGAAATATGGAAAAGACCCAGACACAAAAATATGTCATTTTGACAATCCCCTCCCCTAGAAATGTTCTTGAGAGACATCAGAGAGAGCTGCAGAGCTGGCAGTGAATGTGGGCTGAGACCCAGGAATTACACAGTCCCACAGCGCTCATGTCCTGGGCCCTGCTGAGTGCATACAGAAGTGAGTGGAAACCAAGGGGAGCTAGAGCCCAAACTACTCCTGGCTCAAATCAGAAGAGGTCAGGGGATTAGCCTCTCTGTAACTACTGCTCCGAGAGTTAGAGGTCACACTCAGAGGCAAGGGCAAGCTCCACGATGACATTTTAACCAGTGGTGAATATATAATTAAAACTGCCAGCCAGGTCTTGTAGACTCTGATACCTCCCTCAGTTCCCTGATGAAAGAAAGGGCCTGCACACTTTCTATTAATATTAATATTTAGAGAGTGCGGGTTGGGGGAGAAGTAGGGATAAAAGTAGAGATACAAAAATTTAATATCCATCATTCTCTTAGACATATTTATGTCATGCTGCCATATGATGACACAGAGAGAAGTAAGAAAATGTGCTCTATTCAAAAGAAAAATTAATCAATGGAAAAAAAGTCACAGAAGGCTCGGATTGCATAATTAGTCATCAGGGGCCTTAAGAAAACTATTATTAAAGTGCTAAATAATTTATAGTGTAGATAAAAGAAAGACTGAAGAGATGAAATATTTAGGAGATATATCCAGTAGATAATAGAAAATCAAATTAACTATTTTGAGCTGAAAATACAGTATATGAAATATTAGATTGTTTCCACAGCAGATAAACACAGCAGAATAAATAATTTGTGACTACAAATGGAAATCAATAGTAATGATTCAGAAAAAAACACACAAAGAACATGAAATTAGGGGAAAAAACTGAATATGGGATCAGGGATCAGAGTTCAAAGGGAAAATAGTAAATTAGCAAATACACATGTAATTTAAGTTCAAGAATGAAAGGATATAAAGATGGAGGTACAATAGTATTTGAAGAAGTAAATCCCCCAAACTTTCATACTCTGAAAAAAACTTCAACATACAGATCCAAAAAGCAAAGAAGCACAAAACAAAATAAGAACAAAGAAGTTCGTACCTAAGTACATCATAGCCAAAATTTGAAAACAAATACAAAAAGTCTAGAAGTAGCGACCAGATAAATAAAATGTAATGCACATAGCAGAAGGGGAGCCACATGGCAATGGGACAGCATCTTTTAAAGTGTCAAAAGAAAAGAACTCTCAACTTGGAATTCTATACTGAGTGAAAATAGACTTCAAAATGAAGGCATAATAAAAAAATAGTGTGATAAAAGCAAGCTGAGATAATTCATTTCCAGTAAACCAGAACAGCAATAACATTTTTCAGGCTAAAGGAAATGATAGTGGATGAAAACTGGCAACTGGAATAAGGAATAAAGAGAAGCAATAACAGCTAGTATGGGAGAAAACATAAATACTGTATTTCTTTTAGCAAAATCTCAACACAATTGACTTTTAAAGTAAAAAAAAAATGATATATTGTGTGCTTTATAACACATAGAAATAAAATATGTGATAACAATAGAACCAAAATAATAGATAGTTTTATAGGATTACAATCTCATCATCTGTGTATTATCATTGTATTAATTCATAATTCACTGTGATAAGTTAATGATTCATATCATGATTTCTAGAGATATTAAAAATAAACTAGTTAAATATATGAATTTTATATAAAAAGTTAGTTCTGTGTATGTATAAAAATAATATAATTAAAGAAGTTAATAGTACAAATCAAATGGAAAACTAAAAGAATCCAAAGAAGGTTGTAATTGTAGATGCATGACTTATTGCTCTTTTCAAACCTATAGAAATTTACAACAGGAAAAGGACATGTAAATTCAAAAAAATATCACTTGGGAGGCTAAGGGAAGCTGAGGTAGACTGTTTTATAAGAAAATAATTATATCACAAATGCATAAAAAATACCTTTCTAAAGAGGGTGGAGGGAAAGATGTGAACCTAAGTAATTTTGGAAACTTAAAAGACTAAAGTTAAACTATGCCTGTTAGCTTGCACTCTAATTGATAAAGATATTGATATAAATTAAGAATTTTGATGCTACTATATGTATATGAGGGAACTAAACAGTGAGGGAAATGAATGGGAGATTATAGGAGCCAGGTTTTTTCACTGTTCAAGCGTGAGTTTATGGATTATACAGTAAAAGCGACTAAAATACCAAAAGTGGTAATGATTGGAGATGGAGACAACAGGAGAACTCACCTTTAGCCTAAACATAAATATTTATATCTATGGGTATACACCTCCATTAGTGCACACACATATATTCCCTCATTTTGTCATTTGAGATGGCCTAGAAACATTAACATTCTGATAGAAAGGAACACACTGAGAAAGCATGTTCAGCTTATTGACATTCTCAACAAAAAGGAAGCCATATCCTTGGTGAAAGTGGTTAATTCTAACACTAGATTGGGGAACATGCAACATGGACCTAGAGAATCTTGTAGTGTCACCTGGTGCTAGAAAACAACCACAAAACAAACAAGCCAACAATAAGGGGAGGTCTATCAAAGGAAACAGGAGATGGTTGAAAGAGCTCCCAGTGGCCAAAGCAGGAACAATCTGGGCAAAATGACACATAGTGATATTAAATTATTACCCACATTGTAATATCAATGCTCAGGAGTCCACACTCATATAAATAATGACTGAATAAATTAATGAGGATAGGCAATAAACAAATCCCCTGTGCAGAAGAATTCCAAGTAATTGACATAGAGACCCTGTGCCCTCAGGGAGATGGAATCTTTTCCCCTTATCTCCGGGGTGGATGGGGAAAAAGCAGCTTCTTTGCAAACAATACATCATGGAAAGTGGAAATGAAGAATAACTTTATAGTGGAGAAGTCTGAAGAATAGCAGTTCAACCAGGTGATCCATGTGATCAACAGTGATAGGTCATGTTCATGGTCTGAACCCCCCATAAATCATGATGAAATCAACACTGTACCCTCCCAAATCCATAACCCTAGCTTCAGCTTCAGAAGAACATGAGACAAGTCCCAATTCAAGGGAATTCTGCAAACCCAACTAGGACTCCTCAAAACTGTCTACGTCTTCAAAAACAAGGAAATATTATAATCAAGAGCAAGCTAAGCAGACAGGACTACAAAATGCAATATGGTTTTCAGGATGGTATGTTGAAACTGAAAAGAGATATTATGTAAAATCGAAATAACTCTATGTACTTCATTTAATCATAAAATTTATTATATTTATTAAGTGTAACAAATGTACCATATCAAGGAAAGATGTTTGAGATATGAGGACTATTTGTAATATTTAGAGATTTTTTTCTATAAATCTCAATTTGTTTAAATTTTTTTTAAATATTTCAATATTTTGTTATGTGAATGTACAAATATGTAACTATGAATCCCCTATTATGTATGATTAAAACACACCAATAAAATGATCTCAAAATAAAATAAAATTAAATAAATATATAAATGTATCTATTTTTTTTAAATCCAAAGGAAGGCAGAGAGGGGAAATATCAAGTTACAATGAGTACACACATAGAAAATAATAAAAAATGAAAAAATTAAATATACTAATGCCAAAATTCACCTCTATTATAAATGGACAAATTACATCAATTAAAAGACAGAAATAGTAATCAATTAAAAATGTAAAAAAAGAGAAGAAAACTAAATATTGTATGATGTTTAAAAAGATGCAAATCTTCCTAAGAAGGCTCATACAGTTATATTAATTTAAACAAAATACATTAAATATAAGCAATATTACCAAAGACAAGAAAGCATATTTTTATAGTAATAAAAATATTAATCACCAAACAATATATCATTTCTCAATAAGTACCTACCTAATTGTAGAGCTTCAAAATACATGTAACAGGAGTTGACATAACTGAGCCTGGGGTTGTGGCTCAGCAGTAGAGTGCTTGCCTAGCATGTACGAGGCCCTGGGTTCGATCCTCAGCACCACATAAAATAAATAAATAACATAAAAATATTGTGTCCAACTACAACTAAAAAAAATTAAAATATTTAAAAAGTTAAGTTGACATAACTAAGCAGAAAAAAATGAATCTACATCACATATAGGAATTTTGATAATCATTTCTCTATAATAAAGGTAAAAATAGACCTCCCCAAAAAGAGTGAAGTTTCAGAAGATTTGAATTCAAAAGAAATTATGTTTATAAAACAATACTTCTAAATTTGGCCTACAGATTTTTTTTCTGTTACACATGGAACATTCACCAAGATGCTAGTCTTTACAGCAAATATTGTTAGTTTTGAAAACCCTATAATTATCTCAATAGAAAAATGACTTGACAAAATTTAATATCAGTTCAAAGTTTTTATAAAAAATCTCTTAAGAAACTAAAACTAGAGGGGAATTTACTTAATTTATCAAGGTCATTTGATGCCATCAAGAACAGATAAAATATACATATCCATCCCCTGTAATTTGCACTATACTGGAGGTCCTGCCTAACGAAATAAAGAAATTAACTAAACAAAACTGAAAGAAAGTAGCAAGATCATTTTAACTTTCAGTTGATATGGACATGAATATAGAAAAAGCAAATGGTTTTAAAGATTCAGAATTTATAAATGTTAGTTCATAAGGATAGACAAATCTACTGTTTTTACATATTAATATACAAATGAAATACAAAATATGAAATACTATTTGGAATATAATTATAAACCAAACAGCCAGTCAAAATATTTAATGAAATACAGTTAATTTCTCTACAAACAAATCTATAAGCCATTGTTGGGATAAATTTTAAAAGACACAAGTAACTGACAGATATACTGACTTCATGGTTTAAAGACTTGATATTAAGAAGGAAAATCTGCACAAGCTAATTTGTAAATTAATAAATCAATTTCTATAAAAATTCCTAGTTTTTTTCTTTTTGGAGGAGGGGTTAAAATTTATGAGACAATTGTAACAATCATATGCATATGCATATGCAATGAATTTAAAAAATAACTGAAGACCATATGGAAAAGAAAACATCCAAGAGACTTATACTACCTCATTTTGTGATTTATGATATGTCAAGGTCATTGTACTGTCATGTGTAACTAATTAAAACAAACAAAAATAATTTCAAAAGGAGGTGTTGATGGAAAAGAGAAACTGATTAAGACAATATAACATTGCACTTTCACTTTTAGCAAAGATGGGATAACAAATTATTCTCCTACACCAAACAGTTAAAAAGACTGGAGGAAAATCATCAATAATATCAATTTTAAATACATGGGATATATGCCAGGTAATGATCCCTGAGAGAAATTGAAAAAGTAAAGTGAGTTCTTGTGTTGCCCCTGCTTCCTGCTGGAGGAAGTTTCCAGGATACATTAGGTGAGGAAGAAACCAGTGAAACCTGGCCATCTTCCAGGTTTGGAGAGACCAAGCAGGAGACCAGGGGTGCTGAGAGAGCTGGAATTGGTAGCATATATTAGAGGAGAGGAAATATCTGCACACAGGTTCCAGAGCTCTGTGGAGTGTTCCCCTTGGTTCTTCAGGTAAGTGCTGATTGCCACAGGCCTATGAGGCCAGGAAAAGAACAGCCTAAATAACCAGCAGGAAAACAACACCGAGGCTCACACAGGACACAGTGGCTCCAGGTCCACCAACCAGAATGGGAAAATCTCATGATTCATGAGATGTCAGGAAGAGTCAATGGAACAGTGATGGGGTGAAATGAGTACTAGAGTCCGTGGTACTCTGGTCTGCTGGAACAAAGTTTAGGAGTAAGAATCTGAAAAGATCAAACAGTGTCCCCATAATGCAAATGAATCCCAAATAGAAAAATAATCCCAAGAATAATGGACCATGTGCAAGTATCTAGTACCCACAAATGTAACCTTCAGCATCTCTGCCATTTATTTAAGAAAAGAAAATAGACATTCATAAAAATCAAAAAAATACAACCCATGATGAGGCCAAAAATTAGTCATTCAAAACGGACTACCAAATGATACAGATGATAGAGTTAATAAACATGAACACTGAAACAGGTTTAATTATGTTCCATGTGTTTAAGAAGCCAGAAGGAAATTCTGCATGTTAAGTGTAAACATGAAAGACCTAAAGATGAAAAGCTGTCACATTTAAAGATCATATACACACATATTGTAAGGGTCCCACGAAACGTCAGAGAAAGAGACCACCAAGTGACCACTCATGCAATTGGCAGAAAGGGGATTTATTGAATCAGCATGCTGGGGCTCCGTGCCCACTCAAGAAGGGAAAGCAGCCCAGAGCCCCAAGCAGGGGCTGAGCACTGCTTAAGTACACTTTTTGGGGAGGGCGGAGGGCTTTGTATACATCAGAACAAATCATCATTAGGCGCGGGAAAATTGAACAACAACTCCTAAACATGATTGGTTCATTCATTGGTGGGAACAGGTCAGGCTGGAGTGATAGGTCATTCCTAAGGAGGGGGTTACATTTAAACTGATTGGTCCAGGCCCTGCAATGCCTATGTGCGACCACACAGAGCCCTTATTAAACAATCCAAATAGTCAGGGGAAATATTTACTGGGCAGTTCCAAGCATTGTCTTAACAGCTACAGAAATTTCAGGTTTTGCAGGTAGCATAGAAACCTAACAATACCTAATCCTTTACATTTTAACTCAGACCTTGCCGCTTAGAAACTTTACAACACCCAGTCTTTTACCCTTTAACTTTTACGCTTTAACTTCAATTTCTTTTACCCTTACAATATATGTGCATATTTGTATGCACACACACACACACACATGCACAATGGGATTAACAGTAGATTAAGCTGCATAAAAGAAAAAAAATGATTGACTTTATAACAAAAGTAATAGGAATAAAACAAAATAAATGCAGAAAGAAAAATGTTGAAAATAAAGAAAGGGTGAGAAAATTATAAGGCAATGTGATGAAGCCTAAATGTATGTTTAATTAAAGTCCTTGGAGGGTAATAGAAAAAAATACTGTTTGTATTTTCTAAATTCAATAAAATATATAAATCCTCAAATCTATGAAACTTATTGCAACCCAAGTATAAGTAACAAAAAGTAAACTCCATCACTTCATCATAATCATGGTGGTACAGAGAGAACCCTAAAAGCAGCCTGTGAAGAAAGATCTGTTACTTCTAGAAGAAAAAAGGTAAGACTGGCAATAGACTTCTCATTAGAAAAAAATGAGAGAGGATGGAGCAAAATGTTGAGAGCCACAGTTTAGTCAGAATGATGCCTGGCATTTTGCTAAAGGGAATGGTTGAAAGGTGACCCTGCTCTGGGATTAGGGCAGCTCCAGGATTAGGGCAGATCCTGCTGGAATTAGGGTGGATCCTGCTGCCTCGGGCGCCCGCTACTTTGGAGTTCCCGTTGAGTTCTCGTTCTCGCGGGGTTCTAAGAGAATTGGTGCCCGGTGGAGGCAGTGTGTTCCCGGGATGTGTGTGTAGAGTGCCGGTGAGAGTTCAGGAATAAAGGTTGCTGTTTGAACCTACAAGGCTGTGTGGCAGCTCGGTTATTTCGTGCCCGCCAGACTGCGGCAGAAAAGCTTTTAAGATACTAAATAAAAATAATCTTTAACCTAGAAGTCTATATCTGGCAGAAATATCTGTCAACAAAAAAGTAAAGATTTTCTTATCCACACAAAGCTGAAATCATTTGTAATTAGTAGACCTGCATTTTATGAAATGTGAGAGTCCTTCAGACAGAAAAATATATATTTCAGATAGAAATATATGTTGATACAAAGGACTAAAGAGACCCAGAAATGATAATATGTGGTTGCATATATAATTCATTAATTTTTGTGATTTAATGACTTAAAGACGTTTTAAATGCATGGGCTCTTTAAGGCAAAGTATCAAGTGCACTCTGGTTTTACTTCATACATATATTTGAAACCTGTGACAATAACAGCACAAAAGCTAGAAGACGAATGAAATCTACGGTTGTTAGTACACTACTGTGAAACAGCTGAATGTCACCTGGAGGTAAACTGCAAACTACAGATTACTGTTTAGAAACTACAAGGAAAAGATATATACCATAAACACTAGACACCCTGAAATATTGCAGCAACATCCAGAGCTAATATAAAGCAACAGATCGAATTGAATCATACACAATATAGAGTAGGGAAAAGCCATAAAAAGGAACAAATACATATGACAGCAGGAAAACAACTAGAAAGATGAAAACTGTGTGCCCAAACTCTTCAATCATTACAGTAAATATAAATGATCTGAAGGCAGAGTATTTCAGATCAAATATGAAAACAAGTACTAAATGCACCAACAGGTTAAGAGTAAAGGATGGCCAGGAGTGGTGGAGCACACCTGTAACCCCAGCTACTCCAGAAACTGAGGCAGGAGGATCGAAAGTTCAAGGTCACTTGGGCAATGTAGATCCTGACTAAAATAATTTTTTTTTTTTAAAAAAATGGATGTCCCTACCAATTAGATAACTTAAACAAAATGACAAATTCCTGGAAAGATGCAAACTCACTTAAAAAGAAACATAATCTGTCCAGGCATTGTAGCACACACCTGTAATCCCAGCAGCTCAGGAGGCTGAGGCAGGAGGATTGTAAGTTCAAACCTAGCCTCAGCAACAATGAGGTGCTAAGCAACTCAGTGAGACCCTGTCTTTAAATAAAAAATACAAAAATAGAGCTTGGGAATGTGACTCAGTGTTGAGTGCCCCTGAGTTCAATCACCAGTACCAAAAAAAAAAAAAAGAAAGAAACATGATCTAGATAAACCAATAGCAAGCAAATATTTGAACTGGAAATTTGTAAACTTTTAAAAACAAAGTTCAGGTTCAGATGATTTCACTGATAAAATCTACCACATATATTAAAGAGGATTTACATTAATCTGTCACCAACTCTTTCCAAAAATAAAAATAAAAATAGATACACTTCCCAATTTGTTGAATGAAGTCACTATCACCCTGGTATCAAAATAAAGAATTCATTAAAAAAACTAAATATCAATATCCTTTGGGAATATACACATAAAAATTCTCAACCAAAATTCTCATAAACAGTCCAAGGATGGCTTAGTGCTTAACATGCATATGGCCCTAGGTTCAATCCCCAGCACCAAAAAATAAAAATCAAAACTAGCAAACTGAGTGTGGCAACCCACTGAAAACATGTACCAAGGCCAAGAGGGATTTAACCAAATAATACTTGAATAAAACAATAAATATTATATTCCTCATCCATAGGAAAATAATGAAAATCTTATAAGCATCCTGATAAATGTAGATAAAATCTGACAAAATTCCAGTCCTTTTATGATTAAAAATACTCAAAGAATCAGTAATACAATTCCTTCACTTAATAAAGAGCTGAGATACAAAACTTTCACAATTAACAGCATAATTAATGAGATAATAATGACATAACTTTTCCTCTTCGAGATCCAGAACAGGACACAGTGGTTCATCTATTTACTTATTTATCGTTGTAGTAGGAATTCTAGTCCAGACAATTAAATAAGAAGAAAAAACAATGGAGGGGAGACAGGGAAGAAGGAGGAGCAAGGCATCCATATTGTAAATGAAGGTCTGAGACTATCTGTACCTACAGATGATAACTATTTGTATGTAGGAAATCTAAAGGAATAATAAAAAAAAAAAGAAAAGCTGGTAGGACATGAAGATGGCGGCGAAGGGAGTGCATTACCCCCGTGTACCGCGTCACTGTGTGGGAGAATGACGAGTTAGAAAGGCTAAAAGCTATCTTGTTAGGAATTTCCAGCAAAATTTGGGTGCTCCAAAACCTAGAGGAAGGATTTCCATCGCACGAAGATCAGCTACGGGGGCTCAAACGCGAGAGATTTGTCCACACGGAGGGTCACACTGCTTATTCAGCAAATCGCCCCGCGGCTAGAGTCTGCGGCGCGCGCTGGGAAACGAGGAGATAGCAATGCAAAGATACAGTGCTGCAGTTTCCGCGGGCTTCTGCCAGCTGTGTAATCACCGTACTAAGTTCTGAATTCTGGGTTTGAAACGGGGGAAGGAAGCGGTCCAATTTGGTTCTCCACACTGGTCAGACCACAGAGGAAGCCAGCGGCCACCATCTTGGAGAGCTGACGTCACCATCCCTGCTTTCTACTGATCGCAGCTCATTCAGCCATAGAACAGGTAATTTCAGGCTGCCATTCTCCTGCGGCTCGCAGACAACTTACTCAGGCTCAGTGCTAATTAACCCGCGGAAACTGCTTCTTGGAGTCTGCTCCTATCAGAACATACACCGAGCACAGAGCGGCCGAATTTCAGCTCCCAGAACTGCTCTGGCCCAGGGCTAAAGAATCCGCGGAAACTGCTTCTCGGTCCGGGTCCTGCTGAATACTGTGGAGGTAAATACCAACCAAGCCTTCATAGGCAGT
>NW_026000108.1:14543660-14633036 GCF_001458135.2 Marmota marmota marmota
ATGACAGTAGAGGGGGTAGAGAGAGAAGAGGGGAGGAGAGGGGAGGGGAGGGGGGATATTAGAGGATACGAAAGGCAACAGAATACAACAGACACTACCATGGCAACATGTAAATCAATGGATGTGTAACTGATGTGATTCTGCAATCTGTGTATGGGGTGAAGGTGGGAGTTCATAACCCACTTGAATCAAAGTGTCGAATATGATATGTCAAGAAATTTGTAATGTTTTGAACAACCCACAATAAAAAATAAAAAAAAAATTAAAAAAAATAAATAAATAAAATAAAATAAAATGTAGGTATATCCATACATTTCAATATTGTTAAGGAGCTAGGAGTGAAGTACTGATATATGCCACACCGCAGATGAACATGGAAAACATGAAGATAAGTGAAGGAAGCAGCCACAAAACTATATATTCCCTGATTCTATTTTATGAAATATCCAAAATAAGCAGACATAAAGAGATGAAAAGTAGATTGCTGGTTACCTAAGTTTGGAGATGGAAGGGTGGGGTGGGGAGAAATGAGAAGTGATTGCTAATACATTCAGAGTTTTTCCTTGTTATAATGAAAATGCTCTCAAATAAGTGAAATATATCTCAATAAATCTGTTAAAAATGAAGGTCTCGTGACAAACTTGAAGTAATGTGGAGTGTTGGTGGTCAGATAATGGATCTCTTTTAGGGGAGAAAGGAGAGGAGAGTGGTCAGAAGAGGTTTCAGGGCTGTTGGTATATCAACAATAGTTTGTTTCTTGACCAGGTGCAGTTATATAAGTATTCATTTTGTTGTCATTCACTGCCTACACTTTTAAGATTTATGTACTTCTTTATATCTATGTTAAACTCCAAAATAAAAGGTCTAAATTATTTTTTTAATTTTTAAAAAATATTTATTTTTTAGTTATAGGTGGACGCAATGTCTTTATTTTATTTTTATGTGGTGCTGAGGATCGAACCGGTGCCTCACGCGTGGTAGGTGAGCGCTCTACCTCTGAGCCACAACCCCAGCCCCTAAATCATTTTTAATAATAAGAAATGTGTTCCTACCCATGACAATGGAAGTAAATATATGTCAGAAGTATTACAATAGTGACTGGTGGAAATAAGTAAAGAAATGTAGGAAAAATCTAGAAAGTTATAATTTAGTACGAATTCAAGGTGAATTGCTAAACCAGAGAAAGGGTGATATCAAAGATGCCTTGATTTCAGGTCAACTTCTTTTTGTACAGCAAGCAGAGTGGATTTAGGTGGGGGATAATGAGTGTGTTTTTCAGTTCTTGGGTCTGAGATGTCTTAAACACAGTCAATTAAAGATATCAAGAGGTTGCATACATTTTGAAGTTCTTGTGAGATCTGGTTAGGACATTCTGCTGGACTTTCTCTACTTGTGCTGACCCTGTATCTTGCCCCCTCTCTGTATGTCCAAAGGAGCCAATTCTTTATGGGATGGATAAAATGTACTCCTGACCTCTAGACAGGGTCTCCCTGGTTGGGTTTGTCTAGTGGGAGGTACTAGAAGATCAGAGCATGGCAGAGAGTGTATTTCCTGCTTAGGTATGATAAAAGCTCCTAGCCTTTGATAGCCACAGGATGCTTCACCATCTCTTTTAGGCTTCTCCTATTCCCTTTCGCACCTCTCTAAATAGTTTCTTTGTTAAATGCTTCTTAATTGGTCCATTTGAGTGCACCATCTGTTTCCTGTCAGGATCTTGAGTGATTCAGTAATTGACAAAAGGAGTTGTCCGAGGAAACACCCTTAAAATAGGTTCCAGGATTGGGTAGCTACCATATTTGAGGCGCTCACAGAGAGCTTTTTTTGCTTTGAGAAATGGGACACTGATAATCTCTGGCATGTTGTGACATCATGATTAGTCAAATAATCACTGGTAGTGGCATAAGATGAAGTACAGACGCAATGAAGGCGTTGGGAGATCAAGTGGCGGTGGCACTTAGTCACTATGGCAACAATGGTTATTATAAAGACTGTAGCAAGAGAGAGAGAAAAATTCAAGGTCTGCCTGTGAACATGAATGAAAAATCAGAAAGCTTCTATGGAAACTCTCCCTTATCCCCAGTAGCCACAGGGCAAATATGAATGAGAAAAATCAACTCCAAGGACAGAATGTAATTGCACAGCTGTTAAAGCTGACTAAATGAAAGGAAAAGAAAAAAGAAAAAAAATGAACCAGGTGTCTCACACCAAGGTAAAGGCACTCCTGGGAAAAGAATAAAAACCTAAGACATTTGAGCTTATAGGAGAAAGGATAAGAATTTCAAACCCCCAAATTCCAATGTGAGATTCAAAAGGTGTTAAAAGGGCTTCAGACCAGAGGATTGGTGTCCACACATACTGCTGGGGAACAAAGTGTGGGCTTAATGAGAGCCTACAGCTAATGTGAGGTAGCTCTCAGTCCTAGCTAATGTGAGGCTCTCAATCCTAGCTGTACCTCGCAATCACCAAGGAGGCTTTAAATAACACTGAGGTCTGGATGCTCTCAGAAAAGGGCAGATTCTATCATTCTGAGATACTCCTGGGCCTTGGTTCTGAAGCTCCCCAGGTGATTTGCAGTCATGGTGGAAAATCACTGCTGATGAAAGAGGAATCTGAGGCTCAGGGAATGGAGAATATTAAAGTAGATTTATTTTGTGTAACCTGCTCAGCTTTCTTCCATCAATTACTCTGAATGGGCCTGGCAGATGCTTGCCTTACCAAGGCATCTTTGAAAGTCTCAATGGTAAATGTCTTCTACAGGTCAAAGATGACTGGTGGTGGGAGATACTGCTCCATATTTCAGTGGGAATAATGGTATGCTGTGGAGAAGAGGTCAAATCAAACAGCTTCATCATAAGATACAAGGTACTTAATATCACATTAATAAGGCATGTGCTGAACTGATAATCAGAGATCTGACCTGTGTTAACCTATGTCAGTGGTTTACTGATGCATGGTCCTTCAGAATGAAATAGATGAGCAGCCTACTGAAGTGTGGCTTAATAAAAGCAGAAAGTTCTAGGTCTAGTGTTAAAGATCTAATTCAAGTCATAAAAATGGGAATTCATAGTCTCTTACCCAGGTCCAATACCTAAGTCAATAGACAGATGCAAGACCTTGCATTGTAGGGGTTCTGGTTCTCTTTTGAGAAACATTTTGCAACACAGCATTGAGGGTACCCTGTGTATTCCCAAAGGTTTTTCTGGATGACTGTCAGCTCTTTACCTGAATGACTGTTCACTTGGAAGCAGGAAATACCCAGAATTTCTGTAGGAATTTTAGTTACAGGCTCTGACCTGCTTCTCATTACCAGTGACTCTAAATGTCAGCCTGGGCCACTGATGGTTTGCATTTATGGAGAACTGGTGATATCTGAATGCTTGCCTTGAATTAACCTCAAAACAATTTGAAAGAGGACACTCACTTATGGATTATGTGTGGATTATCATTGTAGGTAGAGCAAATGAAACCTTCTAAAGCTGCATCCACTGCAAAACTAGCAAGCCAAAAGCAACAGTTCATCCTGGAGGAAATGAAGAACAGTATCATCATCAAATGCTGAAATGTGTGGTGAGATTTGCATGGCATTCTTAACACAGGTTGAATTGACCACATGTTTGCCTGATAGAAAGCCTGGTAAGTCTTGGAGAATGACTGTGGATCATTACAAACAAAATCAGGCATAGATGCCTCTAGCAGCTCTGTTTCTAGATGTAGTATCTTTACTGGAGCAAATCAGTGTTACCTCTGCCACTTGACTGGATTCACAAACAGTGATTCTTGGTCCAACAGCAACATTGTTACCTATGTACTTATTAGAAATGCAGATGTTTGGGCCCCACTCCAGATAGACAAAGTCTTAGATACACAGGCATAGAAATTTGTGTTTTAACAAGCTCTCACTGTAATTATTTTGAACTTTTCTGTTAGAGGAAGACTGACTTAAATAATATACCACACACAAACACACACCCAAATTGTAGCAGGAAAAAAAAAAATGCTTACAAGGCAAGAATAGAAACCCATTGACACTGTCTTGTGAGCTCTCCTGCCCTCTTTTATAACTGGAGAGAACTTAATCATCTTTTTGTCCCATAAAACATCACATTGATGACCTTATGTTAATTGAGTCTGTAAGTAGGAGGTAGCAAGCACTAGATGCCTTATTAAGACATAATGGTGTTAAGGGCTGAGAGAGAAACCCTTTCAAAGTTCAAGAGCCAAAGTCTACCAGACTGATATAAAGTTGGTGGTTGAGGATAGAGCAGGATATTTCCTCTAATGCAGGAAATAAATTACTGAAACCTTCACCACTAAATTTAAGAGGTGAAAACTTGAACCTTTAAAAATTATGAAACAGGACTGGGATGTGGCTCAAGCGGTAGCGCGCTTTCCTGGCATGCGTGCGGCCCGGGTTCGATCCTCAGCACCACATACAAAGATGTTGTGTCCGCCAATAACTAAAAAAATAAATATTAAAATTCTTTCTCTCTCTCTCTCCCTCTCTCACTCTCTCTTTAAAAAAAATATGAAACAGATTTTACCACTTTTAGGAAGGATGAATATGACTCACATATTAGCTACTTCGTAAGACATTCGGGGAATCTTAGTATATGAATGAAAATGGGCTGTGACCTAGGTCTGTGCTTCAGTGCACAATGTGCTACTCCTTGGGCCGTAGGAGCAGCAGAGGCAGTCTTTTGAGAAGACAAGTCACATGGGTTTCTGGAAGATTTTGAAAAGTAACAGAAATGTCAGAGTTCTACAGTTTGGGTGTAAGACCATTATAAAGGCTTCTGCCCACAAGGTCTCTCCACTTAAAAATGCACTTCATACTTGTATTGGGCCTTTTGAAATATTGAGTGCCTGCCTATCCACAGACTTGTGAGAAATAAAGGTCGCATTATGAAGCAGTTATTTTCCCATTTAATTAAAGTTATATTTTGAAGATTAACAGACACTAGACTTCTTCTCACATCTGAATCAGCTAAAAAACTGGACAGAATACATGAAACAACAGTCTTCAAAACACTGGATTTCAGCAACAATAGACAGTTGTCCCTGAAAGAGGAGAAACATGTGGCGAGTACTGTGACTCTGCCATCTCACTGCAAGGGAAGTTTCCAGGCTGTGGCTGAGGGAGAGGGAAGCCAGAGAGAGCCCAGAGCTTCCTGATTTGGAGATGGGGCTAAAACTTTAGAAAAAAAGAAGGCAGCTCAAGTTTACATAGCAGAGTACCAGAGAAGTGAGAAAAGAGAAAGGGTCTGCATAGGACCCCCTGGACATTTCATCTTGACCTCCAATGTGCAGGTCAAGAATCCAATGAAAGAATCGTATAGGCTAACAGAGGGTTTGCAACAGTTCCTGTTGCCACCAGCCGGATTAAAACTCTTTATAATTCAAGGGACATTTGGTGGACTTCCCAAAATTGTTTGACCTTGATAATTGGCCAAAATTAGTCCCAGATTGAATGATTCCCCTAGCAGAGCTTAAAAATGAGACAAAAAAAATCATACTGCTGTTGGATAACTGTCCTACAAACCAAAATAAAGCTAAAGCATATATACAGAAATAAAATTGATGGTACTACAAAAATAGCTATCACTCCACATGATAAAATTCAAAATTTCTGCTATTCAGAAAACAACTATGGAAATCAGTATGGAGCTTCCTCAGAAGACTACACATGGAACCACCATATGACCCAACTATACCACTCCTCAGTGTTTATATAAAAAATTAAAGTTATCATACCATGGTGATACATGCACATGTTTATAGAAGCACAATTCACAATAGCCAAACTACAGAACCAGCCTAGGTGTCTATCAATGGATGAATGAATAAATAAAATATGGTATATATATATATATATATATATATATATATATATATATACACAATGGAGTTTTATTCAGCCATAAAGAAAAAAGGAAATTATGTCATTTGAAGGAAAATAGATAAAATTAGAGGCCGCTATGTTAAGTGAAATAAGCCAGACTCAGAAGGTCAAGGGTTATATGTTTTCTCTCATATATATATATATAAGCTAGAAAGAAAAAAAGGAAAAAAAAGGTGAAAGTCAAAGGGAGATCAGTAGAAGAAAAGGGACCAGGGGATGGGAGCAGGGGAAGGAGGAATGGATGTCTGTGGGATGATATGGGCCAAAATATATTGCTATATTGTGTGTATGCACAATTATGTCACAACAAATCCCATCATTATGCACCAATAAAAATGTGGAAAGAGAAAAAAAATTAAAATGAATATCATTAAATTTTAAAAAGCCACTGGACATTTAAAGAAGCAGGAGAATGTGGTCCATAAGGAGGGAAAATAAACAATCATTTGAAATAACTGAAAAATGGTAGATAGGGAAATAGTAGTTATTTTAAAACTGTCATTAAAACTCTATTCCACATATTCAAGGGCTAGAGAAACCATTAAATATTTTAAACAGAAATGAGTTATGTTAAAAGGTTTGAAATTGGCATTCTATAGATGAAAACTACAGTCTGAAAATGAAAACAATTTGGTGGGATTAACAGTAGATTAAAAACTGTAGAAGAAAAGATTGGCAAATTTAAATAATAGGAACAAACAGTATCCCAAATGAAACACAGAAAGGAAAAAAAGCACATAACTCCATTTCAGTATAGTTCAACTTCAAAATAGCCATGTGTGGTCTCTGAAATAGAAGGAAAAAATAAAATAAATCTTGAAAAAAAGTACAGGGTAAAATTTCTTATAATTGATAAAAATATGAACCATAAAAAATAAGAATCTCAACAAAACTTAACAATGAGAAACACAAAGAAAAGTAAATCATGGAATATAATAATCCGTTTGAGTAAATAAATTAAAAGAAGAAAAATCTTTAAAACATTCAATGTATAAAAAAAACATTAAGTAGAAAGAATAAACAAATTGGATTTTTCATTTAGAAGATGTGAGAAGGGAGTAGAAAAGCAGACTTAAAGTACTCAAACAAAACAAACTGCCAACCTAGAATTCTATCTCCAGTGAAAATGCCTTTCAGAAACAAATAGTAAGCAAAACTGGATTATAACACCCCCAAATAGAAAAAATTCATAATCAAGACCTGCACTGCCTAAAATGTCCTACAAAGAAAATTATACCACATGAAATATGAATCAATACAAAGGAATAAAAGGAAAGACTGTACTTCTTCTGTAAGATAAGGAACAAAACTCAGACATCCACTCTCATTTACTTCATCCAAGATTATATTGAAACCTCCAAAACTGTGAGTCAAAATGAGCCTTTCCTCTTATTAAGTTGATCATCTCAGGAATTTTTTTTCACAGAAACAGAAAGCCAATTTAACATATCTTCTAAAATTTACAGAACCAAACCAATAGAACAGAATAGTTAGCACAGAAATAGTGCTACGTATATTTGATTTTTTACGATGACACAAAGCAAAAACAGCATAGAAAAGAGAACCTTTTGTCAATTGCTGCTAGATTGATGTGAAAACCATATGCAAATGAAATTAACTTTGAATTCCTACCTCACACTAGATACAAAACTGAACTCAAAATGTAGCATGGATCTAAATGTTAAACCTAAAATTATAAAACTTTTAGAATAAATCAAAGACTCTTTTGATGAAGTTTGTTGAGTAACGTTTCTCAGATTCAACAGCCATATTCCCTAGAATAAAAATAAATAAATTGTCTCCATCAAATTTAGAACTTCAACACTTTGAAAGAGACTGTGAAAAGAAAAAAAAAAAAGACTATCCATGGACTCAGAGCAGTCTTCAATGACATACTAGACTTAGGAGACTGAGACAGGAGGACGGCCAAGTTTGAGGCCAACCTGGGTAACTTAGTGAAAGCTTGTCTCAAAATAAAAAATAAATAAATAAAAAGGATTGGGGGTATAGCTCAGAAATACAGTACCCCTGGGTTCAATTCCCAGCACTGCCCCCAATAAAAACAATGTAAGAACACATCGAGGATTGTCAGGATCCATCCACCCTTTGGCAAGGATGTGGAGCAGCTAGAACTTTCATACACTGCCAAAAGATGTGCAAAATGATAGAATCAATATTCAAACACTTGAAAAGTTCTTTAAAAATATATACCTGCCAATAATAATACCCAGCCATTCTACTTCTAGGTACTATTCCAAGATAAATGAAAATGTTTACCCATATGCATTAATTGTCTCTTGCTGCTGTAGCAAATTACTACCATTTTGTAGCTTAATATGTCATCATTTTGTTATCCTATGTTTTTGAGGTCAGATGTCTTATGGAAGCCATATTCATTTCGTGTTTTGAGAAGCAATCTGACATTTTCAAAGCTAGCCACAGAACTTTCTACTTTTTCATATTCTTTCTCCTTCACCTTTTCTTCCATAGTCACATCTTTTATCTGACTTTTACCAATCCAATTTTCCTTTTATATGATCCTTGTGAAGCTGGGCACTGTGACGCAAGCCTATAATCCCAGTAGCTCTGAAGGCTAAGACAGAGGAACACAAGTTTAAAGCCAGCCTTAGCAATTTAGTGAGGCTGTAAGCAACCAAAGGAGACCCTGTCTCAAAAAAAAAAAAAAATGGCAAAATGGCTGAGGATGTACCTCAGTGCTTAAGCATGCCTGGGTTCAGTCCCCAGTACCAAAATAAATAAATAAAATAAAGTAAAGAATTTCTTAACTGAATTACTGTGCAGCATCCTTTTTTGCCATGTAAAGTAACATGCTCATTCATGTCCTATGGCTGAGGGTGTGAGTAACTTTGTGGAGGTTTCCTGTCCAACATACAACTCAAATCCTATATTTGAGTGGGAAGATCATTTTTAATTGTAACTGCCCCCAACTGGAAACAATCAATCCATAAGTCTATTAGTAAGAAAATGAACAAGCCAGTTATGACTGTTCCTTGCAATATCATACTACTCAACAATGAAAAGGAACAAGTTACTGATACATACAACATGCATATCTCTCAAAATAATTATACTGAATGAAAAAAGCCAGATATAAAAAGAGTACATAAATGATTTTATTAACATAAAATTCCAGAATATGCAATCTAATATAGAGTAAGAGCCAGAGTTTAATGATCAGAATAGGAATATCATAGGGGAACATAGAAACTTGAGTGATATGTTCATGATTTTGACTATAGTAATTGCTTCAAAGAAGCATATATATCAAAACCTATCCAAATTGGCACTGTTTCTGCAATGTATTTTTGCCGAATATATCTCAATAAAGCCATTTTTAAATTTTATAATAAAATTTTTAAAAAAATTCAAGTCTTCTAGCCAGAGCAGGTCCAAAAGACAAGTAAATTATTAGAAAATGAAGGTGGCTCAGACACCCTTGGAAGCTTCTCTTAGTCTTTCCTTGTATTTTTCCCAACCTCTGATAGCCTCAAGAGAAATTGCCTAGGACCTAACCACAGAGGAAAAATTACTCCAAGTTATCTTTACGGATGGATTAGTACAATAAGCCACCCCAGCTGGAAGTCAATTGCTGCTGCATTATGGGGACATTCAGAAGTCTTGAAAGATGGTAACAATGGAAATTCTCTTAATGGAAGAAAGTTTCAATGGCCTCAGGAGTAAATGCATTGTGAGTCACCAGTAGTGGCTAAGAATAAGACAAGGAGATTAGTCACACAAGATAAAGATAAAAATAGTCATGTGCTAATATTGACTTAGAGAGTATTAACTGTGAACCCCAAAATCAGGTGGACAAGATATTAGGTCTTGAATATGTCCTTCTGAGTCCCTTCCAGCTATGCTAGTACTCTCAAAGTGTTAAGTACCATGTCACCATGTCAGTGGTACTGAAGGGTATGCATAGGTTTTACTTGCCCAGGCTGCCAACAGCTAAATCCACTTCGGAATCTTACTGTAGTGCCATGATTTGGGAGGACCATAGAGTTATCTAGTAGATACATCAGGGATTTTTTCCACACAGGAATTAAATTTGGGTATTTTTTTATGCTGCCTGCCTATAACAGCAGGGTCTGAAGAATTTATGTTTTACATTAACTTTTTCTTTTAGTTTTAATCTCCTACTTCCTCATATGAAAATTCTATATCCACTGTCAATCATTACACACAACATCACTGCAACTGGAAGACACATAATGGTAGAAAAAAAGAGATATGGGACTTACTTCATAGAATTCTCTGGGTCTTACCAAGTCACCCATCTTTGGAAAACAGCTGGCTTGAAGGAACTACAAAAGCCTTGATTATAGGACTAGATAATAGAGGAAAACATCAATGGTCCCGGATTCAAATAAGCCACTAAGGAATTTTGGTATTCATCTCTGAAGTCATGGACTTTGTATATTGTAGTCGAAGTGCTCAAATAAGAAGTCTCTCCACTGAGGAATACAGTCATGGTCTAGTCATGTTAGAAGCTGAGTTTCCATCCTGACCATTTTGTATACCTCATTTGACAATAACAATAGGAAGATTATTCACCACACTGTATCAAAGAACATTAGACCTCAGACCCACAACCAGATAAAGAAAAAAGAAATGTTCAACTTGCAGATTTACTAGGGCATCTCTTAATACTCCTTTCCACCAATTCTTTTTGAGGGAAGATCCCAACAGCCTAAGAGAGATAAGATAAAGAAGCATTCAAATAATGAGAGAAGAGACATTTATGTCACTCATCATGTGAAAAACACCTTCCAGTTTTGGGAGATACTAAACAAAATATGAAATGCATTCTGGAAGAAGTAAACTTAGAAATAAACTGATACTGAAGCAGGGTCTGAAGCATCTATGTTTCACATTAACTTTTTCTTTGAGTTTTAATCTCCTTCTACTTCCTCATATGAAAAGCATTTTATGGCAAATAGATTAAATGTTGGCTAGGAGCACAGTTTAATTATCATGAGTCCATGATAATAAAGTTGCGGGCAGATTCCTGTGTCCCCTCTGTTGGAAACATGCGTGTCTTTCACCTAGATGACCACAGTGGTTACCAAGGGGCAAAGAGATAGACTGTGCTGGATCTGAACCATTTTCTGTACAGAACAAAGAGCTGCCCTTCTCCTCCCTGATTGCATCCTAGATTGCATCAATGAACCTCCTTGGTTTCAACTGCTGGAATTCAGTCAAGGGCAGGCACTTCTGAAGATCACAAAACAGAAAGATGGTATCATTTGGGGAATTCAGTATTCCAGTTCCCTTTCTGTCAAATAACCATTTGACATTAGAGTTGAGGAAGACGAAGTACACAAAAATAAATAAATAAAAAGCATTCAGAAACAGATTGATATAGGAAAAGAATATTTTCCACTTTATTCATTCATTTTTATGCAAACATAGTGCATCTTTCCATATCCCAAGGAGAAACAGATGATCCACTCAAAAGGGTTTAACTGAAGTTTAATGAAAAGACTCTTTAAAGAGAAGTGAGCAGAGATAAGAAAGCCAATAGGGTGGAAGAAGCATCCAGATATTGGCAACAAGGTACAGCCATGGCTAACTCTAGGGCCAAAGGGTAGGAAATTATATAATCAGCACTCAAGTCAATGAAAGCTCATTCAGTGGAAGGGCAGCTTTCTGTCAGGAGCTGTGCTGGAACCAAACAAGGGAGGCAGATGGATATATTGAGAATAGAGAATATCTCAATTTCTCTCTCTCAGCTTTTAATTTCTGCAGTGCCTCCCATTGGCTGAACACAATTAGACACCAAAGAGCGAAGGAATCAGGTTAGAATTGCAGGACCAGAGTGAGACAAGCAGAAAAGAGATCTGTAACTGTGTGATTGGGATAAAGAAGTGGGGTAAAGTGAGGATGAGACTAGAGAGATAAAATCCAGCACACCAAGTAATCATTTGCAACCGGTTTTGTGAATGAGTAAATTGAAAACAAATGACTGAATGGAAATACATTAAGAACACTTTTCAAAAGAGTACTTTGAGTAAAAAATAATAGTAAATCAAGAATATAAAAACGTTCTCATATACAACATATTAATAACAGTGCCAAGCAGCTGGATTGAATAGTATAGCTTTGAGTCTTTTTTATTCTTGTTCATGTAGTACATTTTATCTTTAAAGTTTCAGAATAATAAATACTATAGTGGATTCCTTTTGTATCTCTGCAATGATGTCTTTGAAAAAGGTAATTACTATAAATAGCCTCATTTCTGCCTAAAATTATAATATCAATTTTTTATGTAAGAACAGTAAATCACCCCAACAGTTGCCTCACCATTATTCATCATAACAAACTTATGATGTAGCCAATTGGGAAAAAATGTAATTTTGCTAAAGTGCCTCTTTAAATTATTCAAAGTTTCCATTGCAGCTAATTAATTTAGAGCACATTACCAAAATGAAGCAATGAAAATAAACAAAATGCTGAACAAAAAGAAAGTACAAATGCAAGTAATGTTCTGTTTCCTTTGATACCATGCTTTGCACATTCGACCTAACAAGTAGAAATTAATGTAGTGAATTGATAGTCTTTTAATGGGTTTTATGTATAGACAACTATACGTTAGCATAAATGATTTGCATGCATTACTTATAATGCACAGGACTCTAGATGCATAGTTATGTAATGTATTTGGGGAAAGCCTGTTTGTCCCAAATAAAAACTTAAGTGAGAAGTCTGTATTAAATAATGCATTGTTTCAAATAATTCCTTATTTCACTCATCTTTTTCTTACAAAATGCAGCCATATGGTCATTGTAGGCCATTTACATTTCTTATATCAAACCTCAGGTCTCTTCTTGATAACATTTTTACAAAGAAAATCTGAAGAGTAAGAAAGTAATCCATGTTTGAGTAGAAAACAAATGTAAGGTGTTCCTCAAATTATGGCAACTAAATTCCTAAATTGTCATTTCTTAGGTTAGAGCTACAAGTTCCTTACTGGGAACTCCTTTCTCCATTTCAAGTAACATTTAGCTCAGATTCCTTTGATTTTTATGAAAGCAGAAACCAAAGACAGAATTCTAATCTTATCTTTGTTGTTGATATATTGCACGACCTTGAACAAGCACTCAAGCCTCAACTCCTTCATCTAAAAGATATTATCTACTCCACAGTTGCTTACTTCACAAACTAGTTGAAAGACATAACTAGAAATGTTTGTCAGATATATTGAGAATATTAAGTGCTAGATATATATTTAATTATGAGATTCAATCTTTATGATATTAAAAGATCTGCTGATAAAAAGGAATGCAAAATAATTCTGGCACTGGGAACCCAAAGCAGAACAGTTGGAAATTTTCCTTCTCATCCAGTTAGAACTTTGTGAGTACATTTCTAAGAAATCTTCTCAAACTAACTAGGCCAGGTTTAAAATAGTATTTTTAAGGACAATGAACTTCATGCCCCAACAAGGTTTATGTTGAGGCACGAATTTTCTGTTGTGCAAAATTGCAGAACATCCATTTGTGCTACCTTAAGTAGATTGTAGACCAGGAAAACATTTTGTGCACTTCATAAACTGGAGCGAGAATCAGACATGACATGCAAAGAGTATTTCCCATACTTCCTTGTAATCTCCCATACCAGGGAAGGAAATGGAGCAAGTAGAGCGCAGATGAATTATAGTTCATAAACAGATGAGAGTAACATTTCCTAAATAAAAAACCTGTGATAGCATGAGAATGCATGGATATTAGCAGTTATCTTGGTAGAATATTTATGCCTCAATGTACATTGGCAGGTTAGCTGCTTCGGGGTGCACTAATGACTGCACCTCCCAGTATTCACGTCTTTGCATGGTTAAGTCCCTCCTACCTTGAATCAAAGTTGATGGGTCCTTAGCAAGTGAGATGCAAACAGAGCCTTTAAACAGACTCATTCTTCAAGTTTTTGCACTTGGAATTCTTTCTCTTTCTCTTAGAACCCAGACACTACCATTAAATTAGTCTAGGCTGTTCTGCAAAAGAGATCCCAGGAGAAGAGGTCCTACAAGATAAGACATCATATATGGAAGTGGCTGAGGTTCCCTGTTGAGCTCCCCGATTCATCAGTGGCCAATGCTGATGTCACATGAAGCACAGGAATCTCCTAGTTAACCCATAAAATGTTGAAAAAATTATAAATACTTTTTAAGCCTCTAAGATTTGGGATGATATGGTGCATACCACTAATCATTTGAAACATCACCTTATTCAGTTTCCAGCTACTTTTTATGAGAACCTCATGAAAAGTTGTTCCAAGCACTAAGAGTGGTCAAGCTTCACTCCTGCACTTGCACTTTGATCTTTGATATTCCTTGTTATGGTTTTGCCTATGAACTGTCCTTCAAAAGCTCCTGTGTTAATGCAGAGATATTCAGAGGTAAAATGCTTAGATAAAGAGAGCTATAACCTAATCTCTTCATCACAGTTTGAATGGACTAACTGAGTAGTAACTGTAGGCAGCTGGGTGTGACTGGAGAGAGTGGATCACTGGGGCTGTGCCCTGGAACAGTTCATCTTCCCTGAGGCCTCTTTCTCTCCTGCTGTCTCTGATCACCATAAATGGAGCAGTGCTCCTCCACCATGCCTTCCCACCATTATGTTCTGCCTCATCTATCACTCTATCACGCAGAGCAATGGAGTTGGCCCACCATGGACTGAACCTCTAAAATGCTAAGTCAAAATAAAACTTTTCTTCTTTAAGTTTTTTTTTTTTTTTTCAGGTATTTTGGTCACAGTGAGGAAAGGTTGACTAACACACTCCTCAAACATTCCTTCCCTGGTTTTACTAGTTTTGCTTTGTATCTTG
This sequence comes from Marmota marmota marmota, assembly GCF_001458135.2. Taxonomy (NCBI): domain Eukaryota; kingdom Metazoa; phylum Chordata; class Mammalia; order Rodentia; family Sciuridae; genus Marmota; species Marmota marmota. The sequence goes on from NW_026000108.1 coordinate 14,558,404, forward strand.
GTTCTTATGCTTCACCTATACAGAGTTGGAGTGGTGGGTACGCATTGGATATTACATTCCTCATAAGCGATCCTACTAGATTCACTTGAGGACTTTATTCCACTAATATTTCAAGAAATTTGGCTAATAATTCCCTCTCTTATATCCATCTATTCACATGAGATTATTTACCCAGAGTGGCATTGGCCTTGAAGAGAATATGTTATTGCATTAAGACTATAGTTATAGAAATAAAAATTAAAAAACAATTGTTGTAGCACCTTTGATTGAATATTTCCTTTTTCTTGATCTTATACTCTTTCAAGACACAGCTTACTGAATTTGCCTTTCTAGTCATCTCACTAGGTTAAAAAGGAGATAGGCATTTTCTCCCAGCCACAACCAGTACCTATCTAAAGGAATTAAATGACAAGAGCATAAACAAATAGGCCATTCATAGATGTTTACATAATCTTAATGGTCTCTCTTGGAAATCTTATGTTGAAGATTTTATTGGGGGATTATTATAAACCAAGACTGGCTGAAGCTATCATTCTACCTAATCCACAGCTATATTATATAAATGAGAACTTAAAAAAAATCTCCCAAAGAGGCAGGAGGGGCTAGGGGAATTTTCTAGTTTAGTTATCTCAACTTAATTTAAGATTGAAATAGCAAATTGAATGTTGGTAATTTGGCAGGCAAGCAAAGTGGTGGATAATAAAATGATACTTTTAATAAGCAGATGTGCAATGTTAATAGAGAGGTTATGTCATTATTTCAGATTCCATTTTCATACTGGTCATATGTTTATTGGAATAAACTGTCATCAAAGTTTTCATCAGACCCAGAAGAATTATTTTTTTAATGCAACTATTTCCAAGTTGTCAAATATTGAATGTGACTGTGAATTAATTTAGCCAGAAAGTTAAGAAGAGAAACAAGAATTAGAAGTAATTTACTTTAGGAATAATTCATGTTTGCCTTTTAAATAATCCATCAATTAACCATATCCTCATAGTCAATATCTTCCATTTACTTAGTTAAAATGTTTACTTTGCTTATATTCATATGAAAAGGGAGATCTGAAGGCCAAAAATATTCACAATATGTTCATGTTTTAAAGTAAGTTTCATAACATCATAGAGAAATGGGAAACAATGTAAATTGTAGTGTAACTTGCTACAAAATATTTTTCTTGGAGCATCTAAGTTAAGTATGTTGAGAATGGATAGACTTGGAAGACTGAAGGAAAGAAAAAAGATCTAAATTATGTTGATTTTATTTTGTCATACACTTTAGGTTATGTAACACATACTAAGTAATGGCTTCAATATACCTAGTAGTATAATATCAAATACCTAGTAGAGTAAAGCATAATTGATTGGTGAACAATGTTCACAAAATTTTTCTCAATACTAATTTGGAGATAGGATAGCTAAATAGCAGCATATATCAGAAGCTGATGTTGAGAGCTTCAGTGTGTTTGTCTCTCTTATTCATAATCTAGAGTACAGTTTCAAACAAATTCAATATTATCTTTAGATGTATAAATTAGGTTTAATGGTGATAATACTAGTAAGTATTAAAAGTCATAAATCAGAACACAATTTCATCTTAATAAAAACATAGACACAATATGAAGAATAAATTATAATCATTTGCATGTATATAAAATCATCTTTTCTCTGAATTGGTATGGTACCTTTTTGTGAGAAAATATCTTGTATTTCTTTACTATAGTTATATTGTGTGAATCAAGGAAGTTTTCATTTACTTATAGTTGAATCTTAAATAATGTTTTAACTTCACCAAGACATAAATATTTTGAATTTTTGACTCATATGCAATGAGTTATCTTCAAGAAGGTAATATAATGTTCTGGTGAGTATGTTCAGTAGGTAATGATAATGTTCAATTTGGGTAAAATATTGAACAAATGTGACAAATAGAAAGTCTGGTGGTCCATTTTTAGAATACAGTATTTAGCCTTAATTAAAGCCATTTAATTATAGTCTTTTCATTTTGCTCTCTGCCCCCCAATTTTACCACTAGCCAATAGCTTAGGTTGTACCCCTGAGTCCTCCAATCAGGGTGAAGAGCACCACTGCCTTGGATATATAAACAGGAAGACTGCCCACACAGATGCACTGAATAGCCAGGTTCTGATAGTATGCCCTTCTGGCAGAGGGTAAAGTTTTGCAAGGATGGTGGAGTGGAGAAGGTTTCTTTCCAAACTGCTCCATGGTGTAGGGCCAGGAAAAAGGACAAACAGCTTCTCTTTGAGGTAAGTAAAAAAAAAGAAAAAAGAAAAAGAAAAAGAAAAAGAAAAGAAAGAAAGAAAGAAAGAAAGAAAGAGAAAGAAAGAAATCCTACTGGAGTTTAATATTGAACTCTCAGAATGGCCTAGGGACTCAGACAATTATATAGAAGAAAAAATGAATAGAAAAAAAGAAAAAAAAAACACCAATAGGACCAATGGCTGCTGATATGGATTCACCGTGGGCAGGTCAGAGAAAGAGATTTAGAGAGCTTGCATTTTGGGTGGCACCAAGGTGCAACTTGAAGCAAAGAAGATGATGATCTGGAACATTGATGAGCTAAACAAGTAGGTGAGGACATTCTGTTTTTGTATTAGAGGGATGCTACGTGTCCCCTGGGGACACGTGGACAGCAGGGTCAACTGTCATCTTTTTCCGCTGTGCTACAGAAGCCCACATGGGTGGTTACAAACCCAGGCACCAGACCTGTGTAATTTCAGCTGGGTCCAAAAACCTACCTGGCAAAGGCCTGCTATGTGACCCAGAGTGTAACTAGAAAACCAGGTGAAATTCAGGTGTGAAAAGTGTTGCACGCAGGGGAATTTAAGACACTCAGACTGGAGAGATACTCAATGTCTTTCACAGTTCACAGAACCAACTGGGGATGACTAGGGACTTGGGGGGTTGGGGGCATTTAATGTGCACTTTGGGACTAAGTCCAGGTGGCTGAGATATGGAAATGATGGGAAGTTGGGTGAGGGGCACAAGATTGATTCCTTTGCCTCTGTAGCAGAACCCAGGGGAGATTAAAGCAATACAAACATCCAATGTGAACCGCAAGCAGCCAGGCTCTGGAGGTGTGTTGATTTAAAAGCTTCACCAAATATCATTCCACAAAGCACAGGGGTCTACATTAACCCAAACCCTACCTCTAGGAGCTCCACCTCTGGAAATCCCTTTCAAAGAACTCTAGAGTGACCAATCACTGTGAGTGAAATAGCCAACACCCTCCAACTGGCCCCACCTCTTACTGCTAAGAAATGAAGCTGACAATGGGCAAAATGAAGGAATTGGGAGTGTCCCACTACTATTCTTTGGTGCAATACATACCTCAAGAAAAAACAGAATGAGACAATTGGGAACAACCAACATATAACATTATAGACATTTTTTTTGACCATCACAATGGAGACAATTCTTAATCTTCCATCAAGAATCTTTTTTTTTTAAACTGTTGTGTGCTGAGTGGTCCGTGGACATGTGTGTGTGTGTGTGTGTGTGTATTTATTTCTCACTCTTTTTATTTCTAGAACTTCTTGAAGTCTTGAAGGTACTTATTGTCTTGACTCTGTCTTTTGAGGACTAGGGTTTTTGATTAGTATATATTGGTTTTGTTTTCTATTGTATTTGTTGTCTTATATTTCTACTGTCTATATCCCTTGAGTCTCTTCCTCTTTTTTTGAAATTTCCTTTAAAATTCTTTTATTTGTTTGGATTATTTATACTTTACAGCAGAATGCATTTCAGTTCATTGTACACAAATAGAACACAACTTTTCAGTTCTCTGGTTGTACATGATGTAGAGTCACATTATATGTGCAGTCATACATGAACCTAGGGTAATGATGTTCATCTCATTCCACCATCTTTCCTGCCCCCTTCCCCTCTCCCCTCCCCTCTCTTCCCTTTGCCCATTCACTGTACCTCCATTCTCCCCATGCTCTTTTATTATGGATCAGCAGCTACTTATCAGAGAGGACATTTGGCCTTTGGTTTTGGGGGATTGGCTTATTTCGCTTAACATGATATTCTCCAACTTCACCCATTTACTTCCAAACGCCAAGATTTTATTCTCTTTTAATGCTGAATAATATTCAACTGTGTATATATACCACACTTTCTTTATCCATTCATTTGTTGAAGGAAATTTACATTGGCTCCACGGTTCAGTTATTGTGAATTGACCTGCTATGAACATTTATGTAGATGTGTCACTATAGTATGCCGATTTTAAGTCCTTTGCCTATAGACCCAGGAGTGGGATAACTGGGTCAAATAATGGTTTCCCTCTTTTCTTTCATGAACAGCAAAATTCTATTTATTTTCTCTTTCACTTTTTCTTTAACCCTTTATTACTATTCTCTCTCATTATTTCTCTCAGTTATTACATTCTACATCTCCACTGCATTCTTCCTCTATACCTTTTTGAAATAGCAAACCCTTTTATATCCACAATATGTCTACTGTTGGAAACTGCCTACATACAATTTCTTTTATAGTGCCAATTAACATTATAGATGACAAAAAAGGAACTATGTAATTAGATCAATATACTTTTTTTCTCAGCAATAGAGAGATCATGTTCTAAAATAGACCACATTAGGCCACAAAGCTACACTAAGCAAATACAAAAAAATATGAACATAATACCTTATATTTTATCAGAACATAATAAAATAAAATTAGAAGTCAACAAAATAATAAAAAGTAGAAGCTACTCTAACACCTGTAGACTAAATAATATCCTACTGAATAATCAATTCATAGAAGAAGAAATTTGGGATGAAATGGAAAAAAAAATGTGGAAATGAGAATAGCTAGACAACCTATGGAAATCTTTGGGACACTCTGAAGGCAGTTCATATAGGAAAGCTAATACCACTGAGCACATTTATTAAAAGACTAGAAAGTCACCAAATAAATAAACTAACATTATATCTCAAAGCCCTGGAAAAAGAAGAACAAATCAACACTATAAACAGTAGAATACAGGAAATAATTAAAATCAGAACCAACGTCAATGAAATTGAAACGATAACAACAAACAAAAAAATTAAAAATCAATGAAACAAAAGTTGGTTCTTTGAAAAAAATTAATAAATTTGAAAAACTATTAGCCCTGCTAACCAAGAAAAAGAGCAGAAAAGACTCAATATTTTAAAATTCATGATGGAAAAGGAATAATCACCATGTACACTATAGAAATACAGATATAATGAGAAACTATTTTGAAAATATATACTCCAATAAAATAGAAAATCTTGAAGTCATCAACAAATTTCCACAGACATATGATCAACTCATATTGAACCATGCATACATAGAAAACTTAAACAGATCAATTTTAAACAAGGCAATTGAGGATGCCATCAAAATCCTACCAAAAAAGAAAATCCCATGAACAGATGTATTCTCAGCTGAATTCTACCAGATCTTCAAAGAAGAACTAACAATAATACAATAATCTCCCTCAAATTATTCCATGAAATAGAAAAGAAGGGAATCCTTCCAAACTGATTTGAAAAGTTAGTATCATTCTGATTCCAAAACCAGACAAAGACATATCAAGGAAACAAAACTTTAGGCCAATATCACTGATAAATATATATCCAAAAGTTCTGAATGAAACACTAGCGAATCACATACAAAAACACATTAAAAAGATAGTGCACCATGATCAAATGGGGTTCATCCTAGGGATGCAAAGTTGGTGCAACATACAGAATTCAATAAATGCAATTCATTATATCAATAGACTTACAGACAAGTATCATATGATTTTCTCAATAGATGCAGAAAAAGCATTTGACAAAATACAGCATCCATTCATGTTCAAAACAGGTGAAAAGGGCTGGCATTGTGGCTCAGAGTTAGAGCGCTTGCTTAGCATGTGTGAGGCACTGAGTTTGATCCTCAGCACCACATTAAAATAAAATAAAGGTATTGTGTCCACCTATAATTAAATAAATAAATATTTTAAAAATCACTAGAAAAACTAGGGATAGTAGTCACATGTCACAACATTTTTAAAGATATATATATTAAAGCCAATGCCAACTTCATTCTTAATGGAGGAAAATTGAAAGCATTCCCTCTAAAAAGTAGAACAAGACAAGGATACCCTCTTTCACCACTCCTATTCAACATAGTCCTTGAAACTCTAGCCAGGGCAAGTAGGCAAAAGAAAGAAATTAAAGGAATACAAATAGAAGAGAGAGAGAGAGCGAGAGAGAGAGAGAGAGAGAGAGAGAGAGCACTCAAACTAGCCTTGTTAGCCAATGACATGATTCTATATTTAGAAGACCCAAAAACTTCACCAAAAAACTTCCAGAAAAAAAATCAGCAAAGTAGCAGGATATAAAATTAACATCCATAAATCAATTGCATTTCTATACACCAATGATGAAAGAGCTTAAACAGAAATTAGGAAAACTATCTCATTTATAATAGTCTCAAAAAAAAAAAAACAGAACTGGGACCCTATTAAACAAAAGAAGTGGAAGACCTCTACAATAAAAACTACAGAATACTAAAGAAAGAAATTGAAGCAGAGCATGGAGGATGGTAAGATCTCCCATATTCTTTGATAGGCAGATTTGATATTCTCAAAATGGCCATATTACCAAAAGTGCTATGCAGACTTAATGCAATTCCTATGGAAATTCCAATGACATTCTTCATAGAAATAGAAGAGGCAGTCATGAAATTCATTTGGAAAAATAACAGACACAGAATAGCCAAAGCAATCCCTTAGCAGGAAAAATTAAGCAGGAGGCATTAATACAAGAACTTAGATTATACTATAGAGGTATGGATACAAATACAGCATGGTGTTGGTACCAAAACACACATGAAGACAAAAGGACGAGAATAGAAGACAGAGACAAACCCACATAAATACAGTTATCTCATATTGGACAAAAAAAGTACCATAAACATTCATTGGAGAATAGAGAGCTCCCTCAATAATTGGTGCTGAAAAACCTACAAATCCATATGTACCAGAATGAAATTTAACCCCTATCTCTCACCTTGAACAAACCTCAACTCAAAGTGAATTCAAGACCTAGACATTAGACCAGATATCCTACATCTACTAGAAGGAAAGATAGACCCAACACTCCATCATGTCAGCTTAGGAACTGACTTCCTAAAAAAGACTCCGAAAAGCACAAGAAATTAAATCAATGGGATGATATCAAACTAAAAATTTCTTCACAGCAAAGGAAAAAATTAAAAGCAGGAAGAGAGAACCCTCATAATGAGAAAAAGTCTTTGTCACCTGTGCCTCAGAGGATTGATCTCTAGGATATATAGAGAACTAAAAAAACAACAACAACAACAACAAAAAAATAACCCAATCAATAAATGGGCAAAGGAACTGAATGGACACTTCACAGAAGAAGAAATACAAATGGTCAACAAATATGTGAAAAAAAATGTTCAATGTTTCTAGTAATTAGAGAAATACAAATTAAAACCACACCGAGACTTTATCTCACTCCAGTTGGAATGGCAACAATCAAGAATACAAGTAACAATAAATGTCAGGAAGAATGTGGTAAAAACAGTACACTCCTATATTGCTTGTGGGACTGTAAATTGATGCAACTACTTTGAAAAGCAGTATGGAGATTCCTCAGAAAACTTGTAATGGAGCCACCATTTCACCCACTCCTCATTATATCCCTGAAGGATGTAAAAACAGCATACTACATTGACACAGCCCCATCATGGTTTATAGAAGCTCAATTCACAGTAGCTAAGCTATGCAACCAACCCAACTACCCTACAACAGATTAAAGCATAAAGAAAATGTGGTTTATATATACAATGGAATATTACTCGGCCATAAAAAAGACTTTATGACATTTTCTGGGAAATGGATTCATCTGGAGTCTATTACGCTAAGCGAAGTAAGTCAATCCCAACAAATCCAAAGTCATTAGTTCTCTGATAGGTGGATGCTAACACAACAAGTGAGGTATAGAAGAATAGAAATTTAGTGGGCTAAACAAAGGGAAATGAAGGGAAGGGAGAGGGGACAGAATATTAAAGACAGTGGAATCAATCTGTTTCTATGTTCACATATGAGTACATCACAATGAATATCTACATCATGTACAACCACAAGACTTGGATTGTAATTAGAATAAGATGTACTCCATGTTTGTATAAATGAGTCAAATTATACTCTATTGTCATGTATAACTAAAAAGAGAAAAAAAATTAAAAATTGTTTGATCTAAAAAAAAAAAGTAAAGTTTTGCCTTTCCCACTGACTTTCAAGCATGTGCTTGATTTCTTGTGGCACCTCCTTATTTCTAACACTAAGGTTCTGATAAGAAAATACTGGAGAAATAGCTGATAGTACAGAAATAAAATAGCTTGCCCAAGAAAATGCAGTTCTTAAAAAAAAGAGAGGCAGAGACCAAGAGAAAGAACAGCTAATAAATATCTGAGGAATAATAATGCAATAACTAACTCTATTGAAGGCCAAAATAAATCACAAAGGCAGAAGAAAGGCAACTTAAGTTAAACTATACTTCAGCTAGAATACTTTATTCTCTTCCTATTGAACTGATTTTTTGGCATTCAGACCCAAACTAGTTATCTCTATGCCATCAGCTCTATCACGCTCAAGGTTTAGAGCTAATTACATCACCCGTTTTATGGGTTTCCAACAGGCAAACAGCAGACTTTTGGACTTTGAGTCCTCCATAAGCATGTGAGCCAAGTTATACCAAACTTTAGATTGAGATTTGTGCTGAAAATCAAGGGCTCACAGAGCCATGACACAAGATAGCAAGAAAAAGGACCAGGTCCTGGTTCATACTTCAAAACTACTAACAGCAACGTTAGATAGTTGTTGGAAAATCCTCTGATGAAATTAAGAGACAAGAACATTTTTACACCGAAATTTGGGGAATGAAAGTATAAACAGTTGATATTGAACTGACATTCATTATAGATAAGAAGAAGGATAACACAAGGTGGGGAAAGTTTGGATATACAAGAACAGATTATGGAATTCACCAGCTTTAGCACGTTCCTCACTACCATCTTGAAAGACCTGTCTTGATAAAATTGCACAATGGCCTTTGACGACTCAGTTACAAGGTCAGTCTAAGTGGGATCACCTTTCACGGATGACCAAGGTCCTCTAGAAGGTTGCATATGCTCTGATTCAGCATCCAAAATCTGCTGTTTGTGATAAGTAAGATCCATGTGTTCAGGATTAAAGTGGAAGAAAAGGGAGTGACATCACTTAGTGTTACTCCCAGTGACCCACTGGCACAATTTACTTTACCATTTCAGCAAATTTATTCTCTGATGGCTTAGAGATCTTAATACCAAAAGGAAGAATGATGCTACCAGATGAATCAACAGTTATCCCACTAAAATAAAACCTGTATCTGTCACTCAGCTACTTTGGATTACTCATGCCTATAAATCATCAGGCAAAGAAAGAGTTTCTGTGCTAGCTGGGATGATTGATCCTGATTACCAAGTGGAAATGGGACTGCTACTCCAAAATGGAGGTAATTGAAAAATGTATCTGAAATACAAGAGATCTATTAAGGTGTTTCTTTTGGTTGTTGTTGTTGTTTTGTTTGTTTGTTTTGGTTTGTTTGTTTTTTAACATTAGCATGTTCTGTGACTAAAGTCAATGGAAAACTATAACAACCCAATCTAGGCAAGACTATTAATAGACCAGTCCCTTTGTAAATGAAGATGCCAGTGACTCTACCTAGTAAAGAACCATGACAAGCTGTAGTGTTTGCTGCAAACAAAAGGAATATAGATATTAAGTGCTTATAAATACCAGCAACCACCAAGGGACCAGTTACATAAAAGAGGATTCAAATTTTCATGGGCATTTTCTACTTATTTTCTTATGAATCCTTCTGGTTTGGATCTTAAATGCCCCCCCAAATGTGCATATTGTACAAGTCCTGTTTGCTGACCTGAGGCTTTACTGGGAGGTTGTGAAACATAGAAGGTAAGTTCTAGTAGAAGGATGTTAGGTCACTAGGGGAAAGCTCTTGAAATGGATATTAGGAAGAATTATGACTTTGTTATTGTCCATATTTATAGAATAAGTAGAGTTTGAGAAGTCATATATGACTGCCAAGTTGACAAGGTGTGTACTTTTGATGGCTAAATCTACTGTCAACCTGACGGGGTCCTGGGTAATCCAGATATCTGGTTCAACATTACCCATGGGTATGTCTATGAAGGTGTTCCTTTGCCCTAGTGAACTGAGTAAAGAAGATGACACTTCCTAATTTAGGTGGGCATCATCCAATCCATTAAGGGCCAAAACAGAACAAAAATATGAAGACCTTTGGGGTTATCTCTGCCTGACTGCTTGAAACATAGTTCTTTTCCTGTCCCTAGTACTTTCGATTCTTTGGTTTTCAGACACTGAATCTGTAATACTCAAATTAACATAAATGGTGGGAAGTGTATGTTAAAATAGGCCATCAGTATAAAAAAAGTAATTAATGTAAATTTCAAAAACAAAACTTCTAAGTCTATATTTGCACATCACAACTCAATAAAACTAGATAAGTCTTTAGTTAATAAAACTAAAACTATTAATTACAAAATAATTACAATGATAATCTTCAATAAATCTAAGATGTGATCAATATTGGTATCAGAGTCATAGTACAACATTTCTTGTTCAAGAAGCATTACTGGAAATGAAAGCATTTAACTCAGTAGTTGGGAAAAAAACTAGAGAAATAATGAAGAGGCAGGAGTTACCAAATTTAAAACTAAAAATATTAAAGTCAAATTAATAAATAAGCCCAAGATCTAAACTGGGCCAAGATTTGGAAAATAACAGCAAGGTCCATAACCTTCTAATAATCCATTCAAATAAAAATGGAAGTCTTAAAAATTTAGAAGGAAAAATAAAATATATACAAGCCTTTGATTAGATAAGATTTTTAAAATTACAGTAGTATGCATAATTCTATTACACATGACAATACCAATTATATGAATAATTTCTCTAGAAAATATCGACATTATTAAAGTTGGACTTCAGAAAAATTAGAAAATTTGAATATACCAATAACTATGTAAGAAGTTGATATACATAGGAGAAATCCATTCTCTGAGGAAGTATGAGGCTCAGATAATTTTAGCAAGACATTCTGGCAAAACCTGAAAAGGAACTATATTTTTGTGTAGTTGAAACTCTTACACAGCATAGAAGAAATGAAAAGTGTCACAATTTATGTTATCAAATTAGGCTGCTGTTCTCTACATCCACTCTCCACAGTCAGCCCAAGCTATTAAGATTTGTAACTCACTGCCTCTAGGATTTTTGAGCTGATTTTCTCTTCTCTTTTACAAAAACATCATTGAAGAGATTAAATTAAGGGCTTTGTAGTGGAGATCAGCTTTCACTGAGAGAGAAGAAAGGAAGAAATTCCCCCTCACCAGTGACAAAGGAGAGCCTTATAATTTTCTAATACATCAGGGACCTGCCCTCTGTGCTCTGGGGTGGCCTAAGAGCCACAGAAACTCTGAGGAAAATAGCAATTCTGAGAGCTGTCAGAGCGACTGGTGTAGGGAAGCAACTGAGGATGGAGGCAACTGGTGACTAGAGGTTTCTACCAAGTCTTTGTACTTTATAAGACCCTAGAAACTGTAGGCTACCTTAATAACAGGAAAGATACTCCAGAATAACTGGTGCTGAGCTTTCTGACAACCTAGGGGTATACGTGTTGGAAGTCATAATTAAATTGATTTGGAGATGATAAAAACTGTGATATTTCTTTCACCATGGAGTTTGTGCATTCAAATTCATACCCACTAAAGACATAAATCTGTATGTATCATCTCAAGTATCTTTCTGGTAAATTAAATCCATGAGAAGAATAAGTAAAGCAAGCATGGTTAATCACACAAATATCAGAATAGTCAGATATTAAGATGTCTATTTATATAATGGATTGTATTAGGAGCCACATTAAAAATTATAATGGTTTCAACAGCTGCTGAAGAGAAATTTGAAAAAGTTAGCATTTGTGATTTCTAAAAATTCTCTGCTTAATAAAACACGGGTGAAATTTAAAATAAAGGATATGTGTCTCTCTTGCAGTATTTTCATGTAGTGTCTCATTTTAATAATAGTCTTATCTCTACCTGTTAAACATGAAAATATACCCTAGAATGATTGAAAAAAAAAAAAACTGGCCCAAGATCATGTAGATTGTTAGTTGATGAAGTTAAGAACAAAAAGCTGGGGGCGGTGATACGCACCTATAATCACAGCGGTTTGGGAGGCTGAAACAGGAGGATCGCGAGTTGAAAGGCAACCTCAGCAAAAGGGACACTAAGCAACTCAGTGAGACCCTGTCTCTAAATAAAAATGCAAAATAAGGCTGGGGTTGTGGCTCAGTGATAGAGCATTTGCTTAGCATGTGTGAGGCACTTCAATTCTCAGCTCCACATATAAATAAATAAAATAAAGGTACTGTGTCCATCTACAACTAAAAATGTAAAAAAAAATGCTTTGCATACACAAATGAGTATTTTGTGTATAATCTGTGGGAAGGGCTAGTACTGAAAATGCTTAACAACTTATAAGGCATGGGCACCACATTATCAGCACAGGCAATGTCAGTGTGTTCTGACAACTATTAGCCACAGCAGAGAAGTCAGCTCAGTCCACAAATTCTGTTCACATGAAAATGCCATTGAGATCCCAAAAGCCATTTGGTTCAACATGTCCCCACTGCATTCAACAAAGTTGTTGGAACTATTGGTAGGCACCAGACACAGTCCAATCCATTCCTTAGAACCTGTTTCTATGGCCCCTGAAAATAGTTCAAGGCCATAGTATATGATTCAAATGAGTCCAACAGAGTCTTTTTTCCTGTGAATTACAGCTTATCATGAGAGCATGCTACGTTCTGAATAAGAAAATTAGTGTCTCTTTCAGTGATTAAATGTTTAACTGACTCCAGGAAATCTCAGGTCCATATTTCTCGACTTGTTTTCTGGAGATGCATAGGAATACTGTCAATAGATAAATAAAAGTTTGAAATTAGCTTTAGAAATAGCTTAATTTCTAAGGATCCTGATTATTGGTTCCTGGTTCTGTTTCCTGAATACAGGAAATAGAATTCAGAGTTCAAGTAGAAAGGAAGAACCAACAGGATGTACGGATACATACTAAGGGACTTATCACAAGGCATTTACTGACCCAGTGATGGGGACTGGTGAAGAGGCCTCCATATCTCATGCTGGATCCCAGGGCAGGTAGGCTGGAAGAGAAAATCACCAGCAAACTGGGGCCCATGCATACAATTTGGAACTCCACAAGGACATCCTGAGGCTGATGTCCATTCTTGTTGCTCCTTCCCTAATATAGGATATCTTGCAGAAGCTGGAGCCCTTTTTCAACATGCTGAAAACACATACTCACACCTGGCCCATATGCAGAAAAATTGAAAGAATACCTAAGTGTAAAGAGGGCAATCAAAGGCCCAGATGTTACCAAGGAAGTGAGTCTACAGATCAGCAGTTGTATATGTAACCTACAAATACTTTCATCTTTCCTTCCATCCTAGGGCTCTGGATTGATCTTCCTTGCATCCGACCCTGAGGAAACATACCTAAAAACAGCATTCTGGAAAATAAAATTCAGCACATCCACTGATCCAATACAAAGCCATCACATTGTGGGGCTTACTCAGATGAATCTTTGCTACTTGTAAGAACAAGAACAAGTTCCTAAGTGTGCAGCATTGGAATGAGAACTGTGGAAAATGAAAAACAAAAGAGAAATGTCTAGAACCACCCCCCCGCCCAGAGTCATATCACAAATAACAGCATATGTAATAATAGTAAAAGTGTGTATAATTTATATTGTGTTTTAAATTATAATTTGCCACAAAAGATTTTCAATGAACTTCAAGAAAATAATATCACAATATAGAAAGTATTTAGAGGACAGGATTTATATAGTGGGCTTTTCCAATGTTTCTTAAAAAGCTTTAAACATAGAATACGTACCCATTGATTGGAAAGTGGGAATGAGATATTCTTTAGCCCAAATAGAGATTTAAAGTAGATGAATTTTCAAGATTCTTTCCACCTTCATGATTGTATTATAAACCAAAAATTCTTTAATTACATTTATTCCCATGGCTTCAATTAGCTTACTCATTATAAGAATCTTTTCAGTCTAAGAAAATACATCCATAACTTGTTGGCTGGAGCAAGTGTTTTCCATGAAATGCCACAGGAAAAAAATAATAACATTCAAGAAGAATAACTGCTTCCAAAACTTGATTTGGAACAGATATGCAATACATTTCCTGCTTATGAAAAGCATACATGATCTGATACTAAAAATAGCTTCTTGACTTTGGCAAAATGGCTCAGGGTTAAACTTCAACAATGAATAAAAGCTGACCTCTCAAACTTCTCCCAATTGACCTAGACAGCTCCTTTACTGGTCCAGATTTTTTTTTTTTTTTGGTAACAAAAAGAAGATGTCTATATTTGATACAACTTACCTTCATTTTCTAAAGTATCCTGCCCATTGCCAGTCAAACAAATCAGGTTCAATGTTACTATTTATATTAAAGAACATGTCAGGTTGACAAACACATTCACCATACCTATTGCCCCTGACCTTAATTTGTTTTTCTCAGGAGACTGAACCAAGGAAGAATGGAAACACAACACAAAGAAACTAATTTTATTTGTGCGCTTGTCATCATTTTATACTATATGTACTATTTGAGAAAATAGAAATATTTACACAAGGAAATAAAACAATTAAAATATCAAAAATTTAACAATGACACTGCACTATTTATTTTTCCATGTATTTCATGTCTATTTTCAAGAATATAAATATTTATTTATATTTTTATTCAGTACATATATGCATGTGCATAGTATATGTAACTGTGTTTTTTAATGTACTACATCAGTCAAGTCTCTATTTGGATTATAGCGCATAGAGCATAAAACAATTTGTGATGACCTTTTAGGATTTGTGGGGGAAAAAATAAAAAGACAAAGCTCCATTTTTCTACCCCCAATATTTGCTTCTTATTCAAGAAGACAAGGTGGATTGCTTAAATCCAAGATGGCTTGTGGAGCTTCAATTTCAGAGGCTCTAGAATTCCCTAGAGCTCCTGTAAGGATCTCTAGGACTTTTGGTTTCTCAAAGTAGACAAATAACACCTATTTCTGGCTTGCCTCTTTTCTATCCTGAGAAATATCTGCTTTCCTAATGTTTTACAAAGTAAGGCAACCCACAGGCGGCACCTGTGCCTGATCTAAGAAAGGCTGAAGTGGGTGGCACGGACCAGCTTTGTCTGTACATTGGCACAAATTCTTGTGCTCTTCTTTCTGAAAAATTTTGTTTTTCTCCTACGATTAGTGGTAAAATCCAACACCCAGGCATGCATTATAGGAAGTAGAAGATATACAGCTTGTTTGGGTTTCAGGCCATTTTAGCCCAATATATATAGCAAGCATCCCCTGAGCAGAGTGCTCAAAGAGATCACCCCCTTTCTTTCTCATGTCAAATTATGCAAACTTGTGTTGTGAATTAAAGCCAATTTGATAATTCAGAGCTCTATGATTATAATTATTTTTTGATAGATAAGATGTTTAGTATAAGTTTGAGATGGGTAATTCAGTGACTCTCATAAACTCTCTATTAGATTATTATAAATGAAATATAAGATCGAATTCTGCCACAGAAGTCATTAATTAAATAAGCATTTATTGCCAAGCAGATAAAGAATAGTTCATATAACCTCTTATATCAATTTGATAACCCCCCTAAATCTTCCACTTTTAGTTAATCCTTCCTCCAAAATGAGGAACTAGGTTATTTAAGGCTGATGATGTCTACGTTGTGAAGTTAGGGTCCATTAACATTAAAGGCAGCATCAATTAAAGAACACGGACCCCCCCAAAAAAAAACAACAAGGAGGAACCAGATGGATACTAATTCCAAAGACAAAGATCTATTTTAATTTGTACAAAAACAGAGGGCATTGATAGAAATATTTAAATACATAAGAAAATGTACATAATTTTTAAAAGTTTAATTTTGCTATAAAGCATATTGCCTTGATCAACAATTGAGGCAACTCAAGTAACCACTTTCCAATATGGCTCCCTGGCATGCATCATCCCTGAGTATACTAATAACTGCACTTACACTAAAATACTTAAGATAAATCATAGGCATTGTAACAAATAAGAAGTGTGATCTTCTCTATGTCACAGCTAAAGAATCCCAAGGCTTCCTAAGTTAGTATAACTCACTAAAGATCACATAGCTAATAAATGATGAAGTCAAAATTAAAACCCATCAAGTATGACCCAGAAGCCATGTCAAACTCTCTAAGGAGAAGCATTATTCACAGGATTCAGCTTAGGGCACACAATTATATTGAATTTGGGTATTACAAAATATAATAATCTGATATTCATCATTTCCTGCTACTATTCTACCTAGGTTTTCCTTAGAGACCTCCTAGGAAGCAGTTACTGGTAAAGAATAGTAATCTTGGACACCAGCATGAACATCTTCATTCAAAACGTTTAGGTCATTATAGTACACTCAACTCAGACCACATAAGATTCAATCTGGTGTTTATTTAAATGTTTGTTTGTCCTGATTTCTATTACATTCTGACAAAGAAAAGTAGTATAAATTTTGGAAAAAAATATCATAAAGTATCCTGAGATCCCTCTGGTGTACTTACATTTTTAACTAGAGTACATTTTCTAGTGCTATATAGATAATGATGATTTCTATCAGTCTTTAAATTTTTTAAATAATTTGAAGCTTTGGGGGTTCTATTTCCTCTTGATCACATTACAATGCTCCTTGACTTTAAGTAATCTTGAACATACTTGAAATGAAAAGCCTCCAAGACTGTTTAGACATCAAATGGTTCTTATGAAACACTTGGATGAGCCAAATATACAAAACCCAGCAACATAAGGATTAAATTTCCCTTGACATCCACTTAAGTTATAAAATTAAGAAACAGTGATTGGCAAAACAGTTTTGGAAATTTTGTAACATTTGTAAAGGCATTCAAGATGTTTTTTAGAACTTAAAACAGACTAGGTTCTTCTACTCAAAATAAAAAAATAACAAAATAAATGTATACACATGGGGAATGAAAAGTAATGTGGGGAGGAGGTAAGAAAGGCTGAAATCATATATTTTATCAATTTTACAATTTCAAGTGAAAATTTTACACCTCACTTTCACCCTCTGCTGAGAACTCCATATGAATCACCTGGTCCCCTTACTTGACATCATACACCATTTTTTTTGCTAGAACTTTTTTAAATATGGGAAAATTATTATTCTCCCAACTACTGCTATATTGTGGCAACTGAAGGCTGAACCCCAAGTGCTTACATCCTCAGCAAGCAGAGTCCTCCAGCTAAAAATATTGTCTGCCTGGTGGACCTCTAGCAGGCTCTGTTCCATATCATTGATTGTCACTAAGGCTCTTCAAATTCCTATTCTATAGGATAGCCTTACTCCACTCTTGAGGCACCCTTTCTACAAATGCTCTGAGATATATTTTGCATGCCACTTGTTTAATTATCTTTTTAGCTTTACTAGTAACACTCACCATTTCCAAAGGCTTCAATCCTAAGAAATGAGTCTGTTTTCAATAGCAGTAATTTAGGGGGATGGGGAGGGACTACCATATCCTTATACTGTGTTACTTGTATCTCTCTCTAAAATGTGAGCTTCTCAAACAAAAAGTCTGTGTTTTTTGACTCCCCATCCTAGGGTGAAACATACCACCAAACACATAACATTTAATTAACAATTGTTGAGCGAAAGAAAAAATAAGTGATATTTATCACACCTTTTATGATCAAAAATAATAAATGTCTGCACACTTCAGTGATTTCCAAATTGATGATGCAGCCACATCTGTTGCCCCAAGATCAGATCTATATAATTGGACTTTACTGAGCTGTCTCCTTTTGCCACCTACAATTGAATGAGTCCTGAACTGAACACATCATTTTCCCTGTTATGCTGTCCACAATCTGCTTCAATCACATTAGCATTGTCAATGTGGCACATGTGTTTGTTAAATTTTCATCCACACCCTAGAGGAAGTCAGTTGCCCTAATCTTGAAAGTACTCCAAGGAGGGACTCTTCAAATTTACTTAAAAGGCCACATTCTAGAAGTGGCTGCCTCAAGTGATTCAATAGTCTTTCATTCTAAACAAGGCCAGAGTTGTATTAATTAACCCAATGGACATCAGGAAGGGGATTTTTTTGGTAAAATTAATCATATGCAAGATGTATCAGTGGGCTATAACAAATTTTAGGAAGCTGGAGAAACTAGCCATATATACCTTTAAGGAGAGTGTTCCTGGCTCAAATCCAACCCTTATCAGAAGGTCTTGGACATCCATCTAAGTGGATGGTTAGCTAAATCCTGCCTCTAGAACAGTAGCACATTTGACTGAAGTGATCCTTTTCTGTAAACTGCTATAAGAGTCCCTAAAAAAATGGAGACCCACCTAGATGCCCTTCAATAGATGAATGGATTTAAAAATGTGGCATATATACAATGGAATATTATTCAGCAGTAAAAGAGAATAAAATTATGACATTTGCAGATAAATGGATGGAGTTATAGAAGATAATGCTAAGTGAAGTTAGCCAATCCCCCCAAAAAACAAATGCCGAATGTTTTCTGTGATATAAGGAGGCTGATTCATAGTAGGATAGGGAGCAGGACATGGGAGGAATAGATGAACTCTAGATAGGGCAGGGGGGTTGGAGGGGAAGAGAGGGTGCATGAGGTAATTAATGATGGTGGAATGTGATGATCATTACTTTCCAAAATACATATATGAAGACACAAGTTGGTGTGAATATACTATGTATACAACCAGAGATATGAAAAATTGTGCTCTATGTATATAATAAGAATTGTAATGCATTCTGCTGTCATATATAAAAAACACATTAAAAAATTTAAAAAAAGAATGGAGAACCAGTATCATTTGCCTTTCCAAACGGGCTGTATATCTCTTTGAGTATGATTGCTAATAACCATCTGTGTGTATGGCATCATTTTCTAAGAATACTTACTTTTAACCTAGGAACAATGTTAAGTAAAAGACTCCAGTAGTCCTCACCTACCTATAATTATTGAACACAATAAATATGTATAATGCAATGTACCTTCAAAACCAATGAATTATCAAAATTTTCCTACTTCCATATTCCATAGTTGAGCAAGGCAGCCTCTACTCAGACTGTTGTAGCCTGAACTCCAGGCACCCTAACATAATTTAACATTGAGCCCTATGATTCCTCCCTAAAGCATTTTTAGTTTATCCCCATTTTCTTCTCTCTTCCTGAGTTCCCCAGTTCAGTTCAGGCTTCCATGATTTCTCATGTGGAGTGGATGAAAACAACTATGTCTTAACTCTTTTCTCTGATGAGTATCTCGGTTTATATTCTACAAACTGTAGATGGAAAGAACATTCGAAAATTGAATTCAGGTCACAGTTCATCTTCCCCAGTTGCTTCCCAGGATCCCTAGGATAATGTCTGAATGTCCCAGTGAGATTACAAAGTTCTTTAGAAAGACCGTCAGTCTTCAAATTTCTTTGGAATTTAACTCTTCTTCAAGATGTATGCTTGGGAACAAAAAGAAAAAGGGACAAAGATGCAAGAAGAGTTTGGAGATGTTGGTAATGTTCACATTATGAAAATCCTGTGTGGAAGCCTTGAGAAGTAGTCTGTATTGCACATAGAATATTTTTAAATATAGAAAATTTTCAACGCTTACTCTATGAAGACAATCTAAAATTAAGCAAAAATTCTTCTACATTAATCTTCCAACAAGTATAAGCATTCTTGTTAAATAATTGATTGCATTCTTTAAGGAGAAGATGGATTACAGATTACAAATAATTATTTGGGTGCTTATTAGTGCCCATTCAAAGATTTCCACCTCATAAAGTTATTTGCCTTTAGCTACAAGTGCTTTTGATACATTCAAAACAATGGTCTTAATTAGAGAATGATTGTAAATTTTCCTTATGTCCATGAATAAGAAATCATTATTTGTCTCATTTCCCTTGCTTATGTCAATAGTAAGTTTAGCTATCAAAAAGAATCAAAAGAAATCTCATGGTTTTTCTTTGTGATTTTTATGACAAACCAAAGTCTAACAGAAGCCAAATTTCAGAAGTTTCTCTTTTTTTTTTTTATAAAGGAGGAAGAAGAAGATGAGGAGAACAAAGAAAACTGGGAGGACAAGGAAAGAGCAGGAGAAAATAGGACCCATTTTTGCATTTTAAATTGCCACATTAACTGTGTTTTTAGCTTACTTTGAGGTGTCTCTTTGAAATCTTCACTTAGCAGTTCCAAGGCCTACCAGGATGAACACTGTGTGGGAGCAGAGTAAAGCTATGTGTTGTCAGTTCTAATGCCCTACGGGGTCACTGCATCAAGAGTGCTGTGGACCACAAGTGCAAGTACATGTCTGTAGTGTGGATCATGTAGTAGCCGAGAAACAACACAGAACCAGATGAACAATGCAGAACCACATGGGTGTCTCCTTACAACACATATGTCACCAGGCCATGAGCACGAAAGCAATTACTAGGCAATTGTAAACTCAATTACTTTGAAATATACCAGAGCAAGTGCTTTTGGATTTAAGGAAATAATTGACAATTTGTTTTGTAAAAATAGTTCTAAAAAATATATTAAAAGAATATAGTGATAATGCATGTAGAATAAGGATGGGTTCTTTTTCATATGAGTTTTTTTTTTACATGATCACAGAAAATATGAATGGAATATTTGCAGAATTTGGAATGGCCAATTTGGTGGAAAAAATAAGGTTATGGTGCCAGTAAGAGCTTTTGGTAAGATAATTGAGTAGGAATATGTTTGAAGTAAAATTATTCAGAGAAAATAAATCAGATGGGAGAGGATGAGCCTTCGATTATGATTTTAGTGCTAATTAGAAGTATTTCTGTGTTTCTGCTATGGCCTTCTTTTTTCTCAATCACCAAAATAAGTGCCTCTAGTGTATTGATTTATTCCTTTGCCTTGCATTGTCCAAGTGCTAGCTGTGTTTGCTCTTCCTGTAAATCTTAGTCTCTTTTGAGTTTTGTCAAGACTTTCTTTTCACTTAAACTCAGAAATAATGTTTCACCATATATCTGGGCACCTGTGACTCAGGGAAAGGGACACATACAATTAACCATTATACTTAATCAAAGAATCTTATAGCAATATTAAATCAGGTATTATTTTATCTGACATTTTCTATTGATGTATATAAGGGTATATAAGGCAATCTAAGAGGATTTTCTTAACTTTTTAACAAATAGTAGTTTTAATATGATTTTAGTTTTCTATAATAAATATTGAAAATTTTTGCCCTTTTTATTGTGAACACTTTTAAAAGGAAAGGAAATTAAATAACTGTTTTTGAGATCTTAAACAATAAATCATCCATGAAATTATTGATGGCAGGTTCCTTTGGGGCATTAGCTTTTTGAAAACATTGCTACTTTTTCTAAGTTTATTTATCTAATCTGGTTTACTGCTTTTCATTTGTTTTTTAAATGTGTCTTTTGGGACAAAACCAAGTTTTCACATTTTACTACTATTTTTGCACATTATTCTCATAGATTCGTGTGCATTTCGATCTGGGGTTATATCCCTTTCCTTATTGCAACAGTGTGTGTGTGTATAGATAGATAGATAGATATCTACACACACACACACACACGAGATAGATATTACACACACAGATATATGTTAAGGTACATTGTATATATATGCTATATATTATATATAGGAGTTATATATATATTATATATTTTATGTACATATCTAGTATATTTATGTATGTTATATAAATGTAGGTAATTATGTTATATACTTAGATGGTTTCTTTTTCTTTTATTTATTTATTTATTTATTTTTTAATTTTTATTGTTGGTTATTCAAAACATTACATAGTTCTTGACATATCATATTTCACACTTTGATTCAAGTGGGTTATGAACTCTCATTTCTTTTACTATATTTCTTTTACATTTCTTTTTACTATAAAAACATTTAAAACAAATTATTTTTTTCTGGGGAAAAAAGAACCCCAAAACTCTGACCTTATTTCTTAAGTTTCATTTATACATATATATGAAATTTTTATTGTCCTTCAGATTAAAAACAATCTGTTTAGGAAAACACTTAATGTTGGTTCCACACAGTCATATATGAAAGACAGTGTTTTCAATTTTGGTCTCTGATAATATTTGCATTTTAGGACAAAAGAATATTGGGATGCAATTGACAATCTGGTGTATTCATTTTAAAGATATTCTGAGTCCTAAAATGCAATGTTCTTTTTGGGTGAGAAAATATATTTTAAAATAGTGTTTATGCTTTATAATATTTGCAGTGTATTGACAATATAGTTTTCCATCAATCTTTTGTTCACTTTATCTGTCAAAGACCAAGAAAGAAATTTTATAGTTGTCTATTAAAATTGTAGTTTTACCTGTTTGGAATTTTATTAATTCTAATAACTTGTTTTATTAAAAACATACTGTTACTTAGCATGCAAGCATTTATATTTTCATGGTATTCTTTATTTTTTAAAGTCATTCATGTTTTGCTAATTTGATTATTTTAGATTTAAAATAGTAGTTTTTATATAATGGAATTACCCCTTCTTTCTTTTTATTCAAATTTAACCAACATAAACTTGTTCATACCTTAATTCAAAAGTATTCTTCATTATTTTAGTGCATTTTTTGAATACTGGTTTTGACCCAATACAAACTCTCTGGCTTTTGTTGGAAATTTTTATAAATTCTACAGACAGAACTGATGAGGTGAAGAGCAAGAGATTCCTCATTGGAAAATGTATGCTAAGGAATTCTGGACTCCTGGGATTTTCAGAAACATGAAGCAGTGAATTCTTCACTTTGGCTTAACTGACTCTGAAATATGTTTCAGAACTTAAATCCACTTGCATTGCAATAATCTTTCTAATGAAATCTTATTTCATTAGATTTAGATTAGACTTCTGGCTGTTCATACTGCCTGGCTATTTTCTCATTTGTTTCCTTATCTTTCATTATGTCTACAATGTCTCTATTGCTTTATTTGATTTATTTTCCCTCCAAACATATATTGTACTTACTGTTCTTCTAGTAGTGGATGTCTATTTACCAACTATTTTGCCCATATTTGAGATGATTATTTTCTTACATGAAGCATGCTTCCAAATAATTGTTTCTAAGGAGAGATATTTGGACTTTTTATTTTGTGAATCCTTAAAAACACATTAACTTTTTTGGTCCTTTCATATGTCACAGATTCAGCTACACAGAAGGCAAAAAATAAGCAATGTCTTAAAACACATTAAAATGTGTTTGTCTCATATATGAAAGAACTCTGGGCATGGAAGTTCAAGCTTGATGTGCAGTATCACGAATTTTACTGATGATCTAGGCTTTCTGCTCTGCAATCCCTGGAACAGAGGTCATATCCTTTACCCAATGCAGTTGCTCTGGTGCCAGCCATCACATACAAGCTGCAGAACCGAGAAGAGAATAGATGAGAAAATGATGTTGTTCCTATCTTTCAAGAAGTATTCCTGGACCTTTACCCAAGACTTTCAGTTACATAGGATTACATCATTAGGACATTAGTCACACAGTAGTCAGAATTATAAGGTCAAAATTAAAGAATGGACATTAGAAGTTACTAATAAATTCTGGTCACATAACTGAGCATTATCATTAAAGAATGTATAAAATTTGGATGTTAGAAATATTCTCTCCAAAAACTTTATTAATATTTCCTTATTGTCTCCATATTTTTTTCTTTTTTCAAAAAAGTAATTATTCAGATTTTCTTTCCATTAGTAATATCTTCCTTCCTCATCTCTACAATGGATGCTTAATGAATTTAGTTAGCTCTAAAATCATAAAAACAAACCAAACATATATATGTGGATATCTTTGTCCTCTTTATTTATTTATTTAGTATTCAGTAGTCTCTTAAAACCTTAAGAGTATTTTCTTTACGCCCTTTAGAAAGTTTTCTTCTATTACCTTTTGGATTATTATGTCTTTTTCTTTTACTCTGCTTTTACTCTCCAGTATTTTTATTATAAATATATTGGCTTTCTGGGATTTCTAATCTCAGTAAATTGATCTTTTTACCATCATTAGTTTTGTTCACTTTTGAGAGAGTTTCTTTAACTTCGTCTCCTAGTTACTAATTCATTTGCCACTTATGTCTCCTTGTTTTCTAAAGTTTGTTTAAAAAAAATATATAAGATGACTGGGTGCAGTGGTGCATGCCTGAATCCCAGAGGTTCAAGAGGCTGAGACAGGAGGATTGTGAGTTCAAAGCCAGCGTCAGCAAAAGGGAGATGTGTGAGAACTACTTTCTAAATAAAATACAAAATAGAGTGGCTGGGAATGTGGCTAAGTTGTCAAGTGCCCCTGAGTTCAATGCCTTGTATCCACCTCCCACAAAAAAAAAAAAATTTAGGATGATATTTTTCCTAGAAACAATACTTTCTAATCTCAGATTGTTCCATCTTGGTACACACAATGGTTTAAAATTTTATTGTGATTATGGATTAAGGTGAAATAATTTTTTTCTGTTTCCTCTTTCATGACATAAGTCCATTTCTTGGTATTTCATTTGTAATGATTTTCCAACACACCTTCTTTGGACTACTGAAATTTTTTGTGTGTACCTGGTAACTTTTTTTATATCTACATATTTTTAAACAAGAACTTCTGTTTGTCTGATAATATGACTTGTGGTTTACTTTTCAGAGATTGTGTTTAAATTTTCATCCCCTGCCAAACAGGAAGAGAAAGTTTACATTTTGGTGGTTTGACTGTGTTAGACCGGGATCCAGATGGCCACAAGCAAAGGAAGGGATACATTTTTTTTTTTTTTTTTGCTTGCAGATCCTTCCAACCACTAAAGCAGCAACAGGTGGCTGATTTCTAACTCATTTTACCCTGCACAGCAGCAAGCAAAATCATTGTGAAACGCATTTTCAAATAGAAAGGTTAAGGCAATATAAAGTTAAGCCATTAGGAAAATTTCCTATCATTTCAAGTGGCAGTTGTTCAACTATGTTTATTGTTATCGTTTTTTCCAAGAGGAATTTAAGAAATATGGCTCTGACTAGTCCCTTTAGTGCAAAGCACTTTGACATATATTGCTCATCTTTAGAATATCTAACTAGCTAACTACGATCTCTGGTTATTATCCAAATTTAGGTCTGCATTTTTCTAGTCTTCTGGTAAGAAAAGCTACTCACCAACCTAGAGGAACGCCTCTCATTAGCCTCCATCTGCTTGGTATTTTCCAGAAATTTCTCAAAGATTCTTGATCATCGATGAAATCCCTGTGTTTCCAATGCCACAATAGATGTATTCTTATTTTTTTAAACTCCTGGGTAATTTCAATGATATATGGAGAGTGAGAAGAAGTAAACACATGTGCACAAATAATCATTCTGAATCTCATATCTGAAAATGTGGTTTTTGAGCCAAACCGCTGTGCAAAAGCCAATTTTCCAAACTGCAAATATGATTTAGAAAGAAAAAAAAAAGAAAGAAAGAAACAGCATTTTAACTGTTTAATGTTGATATTTATTTAGGGTGAAGTATTTTAATTGTTTTGGAGAGAAACTTGGTTTCTTAAATGTTGGTAAATCTTACATATACATGAATATTATAAGGCTATAAAAATGCTAACTTTATTTAAAAACCAGGCTCAATACAATTAGGGAATTAAGGA
Organism: Marmota marmota marmota; assembly: GCF_001458135.2. Lineage (NCBI taxonomy): Eukaryota > Metazoa > Chordata > Mammalia > Rodentia > Sciuridae > Marmota > Marmota marmota. Next base: position 14,584,295 of record NW_026000108.1, read on the forward strand.
AGTAAATTGATAAGCAGTACTCCAAAATTTCAGGATTTACATATCAAAATTGCTAAAATACCTTAACTAAATCAAATGTTGAAAATGTAATTTTCAGACCTTACAGACTATGGGACAAATTTCCATCTTTAATAAATGTTGGTAATATCTTCTTGACAATTTGAAAACTCCTTTCATTTGGTTACTTTTTATTAAGTACATCACAATATGGTTTTCCTTTTTTTAAGGAAAAAATATTGTTAGATCCGTGTCGATAGTCTTCTATCACAGATCACGGCAACATGTAATGTGTTCTTAACAGATGAAAGAAATGTCCCCAATGATTGTCCTCCTATAAGCAATGGGAGCTGCTGGGATCCACACAGTCTGGCAACCAGAATCCTTCATGCAGTCATTGGGTGGGCCCATCTGGTTATGTTTAGCTATGAAGAAAAGAATTCTTTAATCTAGAATTTAAAAAGATACAAAATTATTTGAAGAAAAATTCATTGAGCAAATTTTTTTTTCTCAGTTTAAAGAGCTACATATAGTTGGCTAAATTGTTAACCTAAAGCAAAACTAAACCCATTCATAACAGTAGTAGTGACAATGATTATAGAAGTTCTATGGTATTCTCTGAGTAATCATTGTTGTTATTTTCTGCCATCCAGCCATGCACCATATATCCACTAATAGTTCTAGAATTTTTTATTTGGACATTCTTGCTCCAAGTACTTGGGCAATCCTGACCTATTTTTAGTCCATTCCCTAGGTATAGACATAACAGGTCACGTCATCCAGGTCTAGCCACAGAGATGGTCACTGGTCCTATAGTTTATGTAGGGATGTAACTGTAGTTACAATTTGGGAGCAATACAAAGAATCTATGGTTTCTGCAGGATCTACTGGGAAGAGAGTAACTCTTCTTCCCATGAATCCAAGATAACTAGAGTTATGGAAATGACTGGTCCCCAGTCTGATGGAGATCATCTGAAACTTGATCCAAGTCTTTCAAGTCCTGGCTACCTCCTCAATCCCCCCTTGTTCCCCATAGTCACCTCCTACTTCCTCCTCCCTGGCTCACTCTACATCTCCTGATTTGCACAGAAGGAGCAGGCCTAATTGTCACCGTGCCATTGCATTTCCTTCCATCTGCAGTGCCCTTTCCTCGCCATCTATACTCCCTCCTTTGCCTTCCTTCCGTTTCTGCTTTAATATCAGCTTCTGAAGAAGCCATTTCTGATCCTCTTCTAAGAAGGGCTTCCTGTACTGAGGAAGCCCTTCCATCTGCCAAACTTCACTCACTGAATTCAATGACATCTACCCTTTTATATTGTCACTGGGTTTTGTATGTGACTGCTCTGCCTCTTCCACATGGCTATGTGTTTCTGATGGGAAGTAGAAGTGTCTACTTTGCCACTTAATGCATTCCAGCATCTAGAACCATGTCCATCAGGTGGTGTATATTCAACATATATTTGAGGCTTGAATTATAAAAGTAAATGGAAACCACCAGGTGAGGTGGCATGCACCTGTCATCCCAGCTTTGTAAGATATTGAGGCAGGAGGATGGCAAGTTCCAAGCTAGCTTTTCACAATTTAGTAAGATTCTAAAATTTTTTAAAAATTAAAAACAGCTGAGGATGTACTTCAGAGTAGAGACTCCCTGGATTCAATCCCCAGTACTGCAAAATTAAAATGATAAATAAATGAATAAAAATAAAGTAAATGGAAGGAAAGATTTAAAAGTATGGTTCTGTCTGATCTCAGAGTTCTTAAAAGGTAGTTTTCACTGTTTTTAAACTGCTGAGTCAAGCCATGAAAGTTTAGAAAATGTATCTCTCCTTAGCATATCCATGTTTTCTTTATCTAAGGTATAATAAAATTATTTAATGGGACTCTCACATGATTTTGTATCCAATGATAAGAACTAATAGCTAATTATGATGGCTAAAAATATCTTTTAACTTGACTAGGTTATGAAATGCCCAGCTTAATACAGTATTTGGGGCCTTTTTTGTGGAAATGCTTCTGGATAGATTACCATTTTAATAAGAGAATTAAGTATGTACATTGTGCTCCCTAATGTAGATGGATGTCATCCAGCCCTTGAAACCATGAATAGAACAAAAAGCAGAGAAAGAAAGCAACTCATTTCTTCCAGGGGCTGCTTGAGCTTACCTTTGTCTTCTCCTGCCTGTGGACTGGGATTTATACCATCAGTATCTCTGATTCATAGACTTCTCAATGCAAATGGGAAGTACACCACTGGTTTTCCTGGGTCTCCAGTTGACTGGTGGCAGAGTATGGGACTTAGAACCTGGATTACTTTAAGTCAATTCCTCATACTAAGTTATATACATATTCCACTGGTTAGATTTCTCAAGAGATGCCTGATGTTATTGTTTGATTATGAGGTATCCCACTAAAAGATTCTTGTTAGACAATGAAGGGATGTTTAAAGGTGAAATAATTAGATTGTGAGAAGTGTAACATAAACCGTGGATTAATCCATCTGATGGATTAATGATTTGATGGATTCATGATTAGAATGGATTACTTGTGGTAAATATAGGAAGAGGTATGGTATAGCTGGGACAGGGTGGTCACTGGGGGTGTGCCCTTGGGAATTATATCTTGTCTTTCTGGCTCCTTTCTCTCTGTCTGCTTCCTGCCTGCCATGAACTGAGCAGCTTTTCTTCACTACACCCTTGTGTGGGCCCAGAGCAAAGAAGTCACTCAACCATGAACCTCTGAAACCAGCAGCTCCAAATAAATTTTTCTTCCTCTAAGTCATCTTTGTCAGGTATTTTGGTCACAGAGATTCAAAGCTAACACGTCTTACTAATATACAAATGAACCCTTGCCAAGCATAGATTCTGTCTGAGGTATCCTTCCTAAGTAGAAAGATTTATTGGACTACTGTACTTTTTAAGCTGCTCGTAAGCCATCTGCAGTGGATAGACAGTGTGAACACTCAGGTTTCCCTAGGACAGTCTTGGCTTATTCCTTTTGTTGTCCTTGCATAGCAATATGTAGCCCCAAATATTCTCTCTCACTCTCAAAATATCCTCATGTATATGTATATTCCTCCCTAGGGTTAGCCCTTGTAATCTTGTGAGCAACCTATTGGTATGTTTTTCTAAATATCTGTAATTGATATTCTGCCTCAGGCATGTTAGAGAATTATACTGCAATAAACAATTACAGTGCACATGTAAAGGACTGGGAGGGAAGAAGATCTAAAACTTATTCACTCATTTCCTTTTTATAGCTGGCATTCTTTCCCAAACAACCATCATCTTTCATTGGGACCATGCCATTAATCCCTAAGCAGTTTCCTCATTTCTATTCTTCCCCTTCTATCTGTTAGCCCACCAAAGCCAAAATGAGCTTTTGAAACACAAACTAGACTTTATTCTTCTTTTATAAGGATTAAATACATGTCTGAGACCAGGGCTCTAGAAAACAGACTACCACAGAAGCTTATATGCCAACACTATAGGGAAGAATTCAATTCCAGGAAAGAAGAAACCAAGGAAAAGGGGAATGAAACAGAGAGAAAGCCAGAAGAAATGGAGGTTGTGTTCCTGACAAGTGGCTAGTCATAGATGGCCGTGTGGCCATTGGTCACACAATCCCAGGGAACTATCTCCTACAGGGCACTGTGTTCTACCATGCCTCAGGACAGTCTGCTTGTGGGTGATGTGAAGACTTCGTCTTTGCTCTGTTGTCAAGTTTTGCTTAACAACATGTTATTCCTCTCAAACTCCCAGTTTGGGAAAGTAGGGATGCTTCATAGGTCATGGATTGGTTATATCTCTGCAGCCAGAGAAAGAGAAGAAACCCTGGTGCTGAAGGGACAGAGAAATAACAGCAAGGTATAAGGCAAGATGAAGTTGAGTTGTACTCCAAAGAAATTGATTTTATAAAGATCAGACTTGGTGTAGAAGATGTGGTCAAAAGCAGTCTTGGAATTCCACTACAGGGTATATATCCAAATAAGGTAAAATCAATATACAAAAGATACTTGCACTCCTGGGCTCATTGCAGCACTATTTATTTGCAGTGGCCAAGATATGTAATCAACCCAGTGAATAAATGGATAAAATAATGTGGTATATTTATGTAATGGAATACTATTCATCCATAAAAAAAAAGAATGAAATCCTGTCATTGGCAGCTACATGGGTGGAACTAGAGGTCATTATGATTACTGAAATAAGCCATGCAGAGAAAGACAAATACCACATGTTCTCACTCATTTATGTAAACTAATAAGTTCATGTTGTAAAAGAATGAAATGGAAGAGTTTTCACTAGGGACTGGGAAGGACAGCAGGAGGGAGGAGAGAAAGAAGTTCAATGAGGGACACCAAAACACAGAGTAGAGGAATTACTTTTTGTTCTTCTTAAACATGTAGAGTAACTGCAGGTTAAAACAACCAATACATATTTCCAAATAATTAGAAGAGTATAAAATTTCTAATACATAAAAATAATTAATGTTCAAAGACATGGAAATGCTTATTGCCCTGAGTTGTTACACATTGTGTTATGTGTATTGAATTACCATAAGATACCCCATAAAGATGTATAAATATTGTGTCTCAATAAAAATGAAAAAAAAAACCAAAACTATGGAACGATCATTTTCTAAAATTAAAAAAAAAATCAGACCAGCATAGTGGTACATGCCTATAATCCCAGAGACTTGGGAAACTGAGGCAAAAGGATGACAAATTCAAGGCCAGCCTCACCTCAGCAACTTATTGAGACCCTGTCTTAAAACAAAACAAAAGGATTGGGAATGTATCTCTCTGGTAAAATTCCCCTAGGTTCAATCCCTAGTATAAACAAATATACAAACAACAAAATCACCAACGTTGACAATGTGAGACTGAGAATATCTAAACTGGTACTGAAAAAAAGCATCTCATGTAATATAAGCTACTACTGAGAGCCAAGAAGCATGCTTTTCATATGGAAAGCACCCAATAAATGTTATAGAACTTCATTTCCTATTAGTATTGTTGAGACATTTGAAACAGGGTGGTGATAGTTACAAATATGCCATTCCATAGACAAATGGAGTTTCTCGTATTCATAAAGAATGTTCCTTCAGTTGTGGGTATTGATCTCAGCATCTGTTTTGTGCAAGACAGTGCCATGGGACCAGAAAGCACAGGGGTGAGTAATCAAAGATGGCCTTGTCCTCATGAAAAGAGAATCATCATGATGGAGGTGGAGAAATGTAGTTTCTCCTGGGAGCATGCAAAGGAGGCATCTGACCTAGTTTGGGGAGAAGATAATCATGACAATTTAGCCATGGAGAAGGGCACCATAGGCTGAGGTGGTAGCATGGGCTAAGGACTAATTTTGTGTTAACTTGCCTAGGCTGTGGAGCCCAGATTTGGATCAAACACTGCTAAGAGTCAGCCAAGTATATGATGCATGGCATTTTTGGTTGAAAGGTGACGCCAGCTAGCCATTGAGATGATATGATTATGTTAAGATTTGCATTCATATAGATATTGGACTCCTGCTGTTCACCTCGGCCTGCTACGGGACTCCTGGAGAGTTCCCATTGGTTGGGGAAGGACAGTAGGAGGGAGTTCCGGGGGAGGAACTTCCTCTGGGGGTTCCGGGAGAGCTGCATGTGTGGATCGGCGATCTCCCAGGGCGCATATCGGGCATTGGCGGCAGTTTCAAAAAATAAAGTTTGTTCCTGCTTGAGTGGCTCTTTTGTGCCTAGCCAGACTGTGGCAAAACACCAGTTCAACTGTTACCATAAAGGTTTCATTGAGTCAAGAGAGAAAAATATTACGATGCCCCAATTAAAAAAAAAAAAAAGGAATTGTTCCTGCAGATTGCCTTTGGACTTAGTGATGCAATGTGGACATTCCCCTGCTTACCTGCCATGTAGATTTTGGTCTTGCCAGCTCCTACAACCAGATGAACCATCCTTCTGTAGAAAATGCTGTGTTATACAATTGAGCCAAGTCCTTGAGACCAAAGAGCACAACTGGTTAGGGGTTCTGAGAAAAATCCATTGTAGTAGAATGAAAAGGGTATGAGTTGAACCTGAAAAGAGAGGAAAGAGTCAGATATCCAGGGCCTTAAGATAGTGATATGGAGCATCATCTTTATTTTGAGTACAGTGAAAACCATTAGATGACTTTAAATAGGCTGGATAGGAGACATTTTACCTTGAAATCTGAAGACTTATGTGTTATTAAGGTGAAAGATCATGGATACAATCAAAAGAAAAGGGAGTTGATGAACATTTCCTAAGCTGTCACTATTGCATTGATCCTTCAGGTGCAGCTGGTTTGGAATACTGCAAAACACCTGCAGCAGTTGTTACCAAATTCCTGAATTCTGGGGCAATGATTTCTTCTCTTTCATCTGCATTTGTAGCCAGGGAAATTGTTTTGTAGATAATTCCAAGTTTCACAGGCCAGAGAGGTAGGAATCATTTTAAATTCATGTTCTCAAATTTAAATGGAGTCCTCATATCGGCTCTGCCACCTCTTCTATTTTGACATATTTCATTTTCTCACAGAAATTATGAAATTTTATATATTCTTCTTTCCTTTAAAATCTCCAATCTCATCTTCTCAAAGCACCCCTCCTACCCATCCAATTACCTGCTGGAAATCTCCTCTCACACTTGACAGTGAAAACAGAAGCAGTGAGAAAGGAAGCCTTTCTCTCACCGAAGCCCTTCTTGACTTCTCCACTCCCATCTTCCCTTCCTTTGGTTTTAATGAAGGATATGCCCAATCATCTTTAAGAGATCAATCCATCCATTGCTCAAGTTCCCACAAACATTCCGGTTGTGTTCACCAAGAATTCATCTCTTTGCTTATTTCTCTACATATTTTATGATTAATTTCACCCTTTCTGCTGAATTATCTTTTGCCGGTTAATCATGGAGGAGGAAGTAGAAGAGGCAGCTTTTCACCTAAATTGTCCCTGCAGTCACCATCTCTTCTCCCTTCCTTCCTTCTTTAAGGAATCTACTCCTTATAACTATGATTAAATATCTCTGTACCTAGGATAATAATTAATTAATTCATCCTGATTCAGTCATTAAATATTTACTTTTTTGAGACACTATTATGTTTTCAGTTATATGACAATTAGGATAGCAAGTTACCAGGACTGCCTAACAGTCTTGAAATGGAAAATGATGAGTGTGGCAAGGTAAATCCTTTGTCCACTTCTGGAGTTCAGTATTAGGAGGTTCACTGACCATAGATATTAAACAGAGCCCCCAATTTCAGATCTTCCTTCAATTAATATTGCAGGTTCCAGCTGTCTTGCTTCTTTACCAATTTCTTGAAAGTGAAAGAGAAAGGAGCAATAATGTTGGTTAGCTAAGAGAGTTCCAAATGCCTGAACTCTATCCATTATCATCAAGACTTAAGGAGAAATTTTCAGTCAAGGAATCCCCTACACATGGTGTTTTAGTCAGCTTTTTCACTGCTGCGACCAAAAGACCCGACAAGAACAATGTAAAGGAAGAGAAGTTTACTTGGCGCTCACAGATTTAGAGGTCTCAGTTCATAAATGGCGGACTCCATTGCTCTGGGCCCAAATTAAGGCAGAACAGCATGACAGAATGGTGTGAAGAAGGAAAGCAGCTCAGAACATGGAACCAGGAAGCAGAGAGAAAGACTACTTTTCTCAACAAGGTCAAAATATAAACCCCCAAAACACACCAACAGTGACCCACCTCATTCAACCACAGCTTACCTGCCTACAATTATCTTCCAGTTAATCCCTTCCAGTGGATTAATGCACTAATCATGTTAAGACTCTCACAACACGATGGTTTCACTTCTAAATTTTCTTGCATTGTCTGACATAAGAGCTTTGGGGGGTCAACTCATATATAAATGATAACACACAGAAAGAATATTGTTTGATTTTTCTATGTTATTAAGATTATGTTTCTGCCCAAAAGTTTCACCCCACCCCCAGGCCAACATGTACAGAATGATTCTAATCTGTTAGAGGTAACATTTTGATAGGATTGCACTAAAAGGTGAAATCCTGCCAAAGTCATAAGCTACTAAACTATTATCTGTTATCATATTCATTTCTTTAGTTAGCCGATATGATTGATATTTTATTTTGGCTCTGAGGACCTCACTGAAGATGAGCTCCCTGCCTTTGTGCTATTAGTTACATGAGAGAAAGACAAGTAAGTAGTTATCATTTGCTGAGAAACACACAGCACTGGCAAAAGTTAATGAAAGAATGAAAAGATAAAGGAAGAAATGCTCCCCAATGGGTGTGGGGAGGACTCTGAGAAAGTTATATTTGAGCTAAGGAGTTTTGAAGTGAAAATGTTAAAGGAAATATGATATTAATGTCTTGGATCCAATTACTTTGTTTTATTGAGGGACCAAGATGAAATTGAATAAGATAGGATAGATAAATTTAGTAAAACAGGCAGACAGTTAAGAAAATGGTCCTCCTCAAGAAAGAGTCTTTGCTAAATGAACAGGCTACTCCATGAAATTAGCTTGAACAAACATTCCAAACGTTCCAGCCAAGGCCTTTGTCCCTGGGGCTCTGATAAAGTGAGGCAGGAAAAACCTGAGTGAAGGCGACAAACTCAAGGGCTGACCAGTCAGACCTTGCAAGTTGAACCAATAGCCTTAACACGTTTTCAGTAAGAGTTTGACATAGGTTTGGTGGATAGCTTTGGCACTTTCCCAATGTTGATCAATGACCCTAAGCAGTAGTTATGTGATCTCGTAGATTAATATGCTTAAGTGGAAACCTGTTTAATATGTTTAAGTGGCAACCTGAATTCCCAGCATTCCTGATACCTGTGGCATTAAGATGCCAGCCAACTTTCCTTCAACTTTTGTCTCTGGATAAAATTACAAGACTGCTTCCCTGGATATTGAGAAAAATCTTCCGAAGAAACTCCTACAATCTCCTGGATTTCAACAAACTTTACACAAGCAATAAGTATCAGCTGTTTTCCAAGTTAAAACCCAATTCACACCCTTTAAGTTTGTCTTTAGGACTGTCAAGCACAATACTATTAGGGGAGAAATTGCTATTTAGAGGGCTAAATAAATCTTGTTTGAATTATTTTATTGTCTTGTCAATAAAACTTTAAAACTCTGATGATATGTTTACTTCAAAATAGTCTAGACTTTCCAACATTGATAACTCTATAACCTAAATACACATTTATTTATAAATTTAGGTTTATAAATTCTGATTTCTAGATTGGTTAATTTGCTATCAAGGAGTATAATTTTTAAATGGGACTACCACCCTATTTTCCTGAATTTTAAGCTCTTATTTAAAATGGTACAAATAATTTTTGCTTTTCAATGACAGTTTAATGTTAATTTTTCTGAACTTCTCAAATGCAGAATGGAAATCCCCTTGATAGGGGCCATGACTAATTTGTTTTTAATTGCATACTGATATTGCTTAACTTCCTCTAAACCTTGGCAGTTTTCTAACATTCAATGCAGCAAGATTTTTGTGAGAAAAAAATATTTACTACAAAGTGAAAACAGGTTTCTCTGTGGGTGTTCTCATATATTTGTCACTTTCCAGTTCTAGAATATTTTGGCATTGACAGTGTCTATTTGACCTTTATAGAAGGTTTGGAAATAGCTGTCATGTTATAGCCTTATTTCCTAATATATTTGAGTTAAACTTTGTGTACAATTTTTTTTTCAAATACTGATATAGGGGAACCACATCAAATTCAATTGGAAATACATATTTAGATTGTGAATGTATTTATATGGCTTAGTAGATTATATATGGAATAGTAACCAAGCTAGGATCTGAAAAGAAAAATATGACTGTTAATGATTACCGACATTATACAAATATTTTTTTTTTATTTTTTAAATGAGGAAAATCAGACTCAGAGAGGTTAGGTGACATTCCTAAGGTCACAAAAGGAAAAATGAACCCCGATGTCAGTTCCCATAATCATTCTACTGCACCACATTGACTTTACATTTTGGCATTTGTAAATGAATTCCTTCCCTTGAAAGGGATATGAGGGGGAAAAATTGGAAATAAAAGAGTTCTGAAAAATTTCTGTGGCTTTGAGACAATGAACAAATCATGTATTACTCAGTCATTTTCCTACTTCCCACCCAGCTTGGAAAATTTGATCAGACAACAAAGTACTTCTTTTTTTTTTTTAATTCCAGCAATTCTGCAAATTGTTGTAAGACATAAAGGACAGAAGAAAATGAATATAAGACTTGGTCCTTGATCTGAGGCAGTATACAAGATAGGAGGAAAACATGCACAAAAACCAATGGAAAAAAAGATTTTTTTATGAAGCCTTGTCTTAATAAATGCAAATTGATGTGTAAATAAGCACTAACATGCTGGGCCAGCCATAGGAATGGGAGTGGGAGGGGACTTTTATTGTACATATGAAAGTCTACTTAAAGGAAATTAAATTTAAGCAAATTTCCAAAATGAAAGGAAATTCAGAATAGCAGGGTGAAGAGGAAAGGGAAACATTCAATTTCTGAAGAGCAATGAGATCATCTTGATTGAACTGAAGGGAAACAGAGGCAGGAGAAATCACGGGGAGATATAGAGTAGGCATTTGGAGTTGGTAAGAATCCTTGAGTTCTAGAAAATTCCAACTCTAATCATGAAAGCATAAAAAGCAGTCAATTATCAAGAAGATTCCGAAAGATTTGTCTTTGGATACCTCCAAATACAAGGGCCTCCACACTTTCAGCTGTATCTTACTCCACTAGCCAGGAACCTAAGTAGTCCATAATCTTCCTCTTCTTCTCTCTGCATTGCCCAGTACAATTCATCCCAAGTCCCGGAAATTTTAAAATCCAAACAATTCTTTTCATCTCCATCTCTACAATTCTAATGTAAGCTCTCATTGTCTTTCTCCCAAATTAGATTATTAAAATGAACCAAAGTGTCTGCCTCTGCCAACTGGACCACTCTGCAATCTCAAACGGCATTGCTTCAAATCTGATATATGGACGTGCTGCTTAAAACTTCCATAAGTAGTGCTGGAACACTCTTAACCAGTTGTCCACATGTCCTCAGGCTCATTTGATCTCCACTCATCCCCTTGACCTTCCATCTCTATTTAAATTCAACCGGAAGACCCTCAACACCCAGCCTCTATTTTCAGTGTTCTCTCCTCTTGACCTGTCAACGTGAACCCATTAATAGGTCGGTGCATCCTATAACATCATCTGACTAAACTGACTAAATCAAATTCCTGCTTTAAATTCCTTTGATACCATTTACCTCTCCATTGAATTGCTTAACACCACTATTAGTTTCAATGTATTTCAGTTGAATATTTCCTTCTCTAGAATATAAGTTCTACAGGGTCTAAAAGGCTCTTTTTTATTTTTCACTCATCATTGTGTTTCAAGTGCCCAAAACAGTACCTGGTACATATTTGGCACTCACTTTTAATTTGAATGAATGAATGTTAACTTTTTAGTCTTACTTTATGCCAAGCACTGTTCTAAGCATTTAGTGCTCAAAACAACTCCTTGAAGATGGTTTAATTATGTCCATATTAAAGAAGAACATAGAGTTAAAAGACTGTTGGAGCTCATGTTGGATAACAAGATAGATCTGGGACACATCCACTCTGACCTCTGAGCCTATGTTCTTGATGGCATGGCACCTCTACATTTGTCAAACACACGGGAGGACAGACAGCTGGATAGTCAAATGCACTAATATTAGTACCTGTTTTTTGGAAACATTTGTTTGTTATTTGGAGATAAGGAAGTGGGGGAATAAAAATGTCTACAGGGTTTCAGTGACAATCAGATGTTTGCTATTAGTGACAGAGCAGGATTGGAAGAGCACAGCTTCCAGGCACTAAAGAAACAGTGAGTGATGGCTGCTGTGAAGGTCAGACCTGAAAGAGTAGCTGACAGCAATTCTAAGATCATGACCTATGGATTTGGGGAAGGCAATAGTCAAGAGACTTTTATAAATGTTGTGGGGCCCCTTGATTTCAAAGGATTTTTTTACTTTATATTCTCCAAATGAGTTTCACAAAAATTTCTCTCATGTTCATTCCCAAAATTGACCCAATAATATGAAAATGATATGATCTAGTTGTAAATCCCTAGAACATATCATTTTCATATTTTTGGACAGGTACACATTACAATATGGTTCTCCTGAGTAGACTTCATTTGTATTATTTTATAACAATTTACACATACACACACACACACATACACACACACACACACACATATATATATATATAATACACACACACACATATATATACATATATATATAATTTGTTCTTTTTAGATATACATGAGAGTAGAGTGTATTTTGACATAGTATATGTATACATAGAATATAACTCATTCTTTTAGGATTCAATTCTTGTGGTTGTACATGTTGTGGAGTTTCACTGGTCATATATTCATATATGAACATAGGAAAGATATGTTCAACTCATTCTACTGTCTTTCCAGCCATTATTTATTGATCATTAAAATTTCATCAATTTCATTTTCTTTCTTTTTTTTTCTACATAAAACAATAAATGGAACTACCAAGTATGCAGAATACAGCTTTAAAAGCCAATTCTATAAGGTAGACTTACTTCTCAAATTATTAATAGTTAGACTTGCTTTCATCTTTTTCTGGGAATTTCTATTAGTTAACACATTTTCAAAGCACTATTTGCCTTTTGAGAGATTTTATTAAGACAGTATGTTTAAATAATACTAATATCAATTATATAGAACATAAAAAAACTAGAGCCTTTCTAAGAAATAGTCATAGCAAAGGAAGCTGTTGAGAAGTACCATTTAAAAGATTCTCTAAAACATAGTTTTCTTTTTAAATAAAAAGAAACCACATAGCGATGTTTGATATGGTTGAAGTTGGGGGCAGTGTTGGAACCCTTGCCTCATACAGAATCAAGCAGAATGGATTTGTTCTCGCTTTAAAAAATTACTTAAAAAGGACAGATGTGATCATGCAAAAGCCTATGACTGAAGATTTCACGGATGAACTTTAAAAGGCGTTAACACCTAGGCTGCACCTGCTCTATTTAATGGAAATTCATAGGGGAAAAATGATCTTTAAAAGCCTACTTGTAGCAGGTTGATTGTTTCTGGTGTGTTGCTGGTGGGGAGTAATGGAGAAGAGAATGACTGTCCAATTTCAGGTATAATTTATCAGCTAAGTGTGTAAAATCTGAAGCCCGATTGCTACTTTTTAGCTTGGCAAACTTCAAAAGTTTATGTAAACCCAATGTGTTTCTGTTTTCAGGAAGTAGAGGAGGGTAAGAGTGGCCACTCTTGGATGGATGGCAAAGCACTTGGAAGAATCCTGACCTTCAGGGAGATCGTAATCAAGGTCAGTTCTTATCACTGCTAAGCAATCACTTGTTTAAAGTCTTTCACAGGTTCCCATAATCTTCAAATCAATTAAAAACTTCAAGATATCCATAACCAGTTCTGACCCTTTCCGTCTAACTGCTTACCTTCTACCAGTGAAAGCTTCCTCTCCTATAAAATTGTCTCCTTCTGACCTATGAATACACCATTCTCATTATTTTTAGTGTATCTCTTTTTAAAAATTCCCCATGCAATAATTAATTGATTGAAGTCCCTTTCTGATGGCAACTAAGATTATATCTTTCTTTTTCTCATTTTAAGTCATATGGTACATATATTTATAAATATGTTAAAAGTAAGTCCAAATATGGTTACATTTATAATTCACCAAAATGATGATGAAGCTCATCTGGAAGTCTAAATAGTAGATAATTGACAAGCACAGGGGCACATACTTGTAATCCCAGCAACCAAGGAGGCTGAGGCAAGAGGTGTGTGAGGCCAGCCTCAGCACCTTAGCAAGACCCAAATTAGTTGACCCAGTCTCGAAATTAAAAAAAAAAAAAAAGAAAGAAAGAAAGAAAAAGGACTGGGGATTTTATCACAGGGCTCATAATCTCATTTCTAGGAAACTAAACTAAATAAACTTTGAAGAGATATAGATTAAGTATATCTGTAAGTATGTGTACCACTTCATTATTAAAAACCCCTCCCCCACCAAAATAAAAGAAAGAAAAAGAGAGATGGACAGAGAAAATTGAGCACAACTTTCATGCCTATTAATAGGGAAATATTAATTGATTAACATAGGAAGTTTATTTGCAGATAATGGCTTATGAAAATAACAAAATGCTTGCAAAATAACAATACACAACAAAAGCTAATATAGCTATAAAATTGATCATTTCAATGACAACTTCATGCCATCCTAACTTGCTTCCTCTCCCCACAAAAAAAAAAAAAAAAAAAAAAAAAACCCAAGCAAAAGGTACCAAATCAGTAAGGGGCAGGATGTTTAATCGGCAATGAAATGAAGGAACAGCATTAGGAACAAATGTCAAGGAATTTGACTAGTATGCTACAGATGGAGACAGATTGAAAGGCAGACTTACCCTACTCTTTCCAAGAAAATGATTCAGAAAAGCAGGAAGTATTAAAAAATTCTGGCATAACATCATAGCCATCTCTTTTCCAGAGAAACAAGGTTTATAGTCAAGAGTTTTCTGCATGAATAATGAGGACTTCTACTCTGGGTCCTTCTCTTTGCAGTGGATTAAACATAATCAGATGCAGCATCTGTGACTTTCTGGCCTTCTTGAGATATTTAAGGGAAGAGTGCCTGGGGGCTACACTTGTATCCTGATTCACCTCTGAGTGGAAGGCGAGCTTGGATGTCAAATGTGAATATGGACGAGCTATTTACCCTCTCTACATCTGTAAAATGAGAATAGTAATAGTGCCTAACAGGAGTCCAAGTGTTCCCTACATCATCCCCTGCAGAAGATGCTTAAAGCCATTTTAGCCTCTATAGAGGATGAGCCAATCAGATGCTCATGACAATGCAGAAGAAAAAGGGACCTAAAGAAGGAAGGGTCTTTTCCCCCCAAAACACAAGGTAGCTGTTTTGAATAAATTGTAAATTGCTATGAAAAGACTTAATCAAAACAAGGAAACAAAAACTCCAGAAGGAATTACAGGCCTAACGCCAAGTTGACCAGTAACATAGACCTGCAAAACTAAAAGTCAGATACCCTAAATTTGGGGCCAGTGCAAAAAATAAATAAAGTGAACAATATAGGAGGAAAACACTCTCCCATGGGTATGTATGCATACCCACACACACACACACACACACACACACATACAAGCATACAGAGGCAAATCCCATTTTGGAACTAACTCTGGCCTCCAGTCTTTGTTTTTAAAGATGCATTTTAATATAACTAGGTAGACAAAACAAAGAGGTATAACAGATCAAAACACTAATAAAAGAGGATTTCTCCTTTAGTTTCTATCCAAAAGCTGATGTCTTTAGAAAACCAGAGAAAACTGAAAACAAACCTAGATCAACTAAAATATTTGAGATTTTGAAGAGCAAATATTTCTCCTTCCTCCTGAAAAGAGAAGATAAATGCACAGACACACAGACACACCTCACACATATCTGAAAAAACATACAGGAGCATGCATAGATCCTATTGAATATATTGATATATATAATATATATAAATATAAATATATGTACAAACATGTATGTAAATGTGTTTGTGTGTGTGTATATATATGTATATACATATGTGTATATATATAATACACTCTTGGTTCTGTTTATCTGGAAACCCTTGACTAACTAGCACAGCCCTCATGGGCCAACAGCCAAGTTATACCTTAATAAATGTGTGCATGGATGAATAAGATATGATAAGAATATCTCCCTTAGTCTTCCCACCAAATGCCACAGGGTCATGAGTTTATCATGTTATGTGTACAAGACTCCCATATTTATATTGAGTTTAGCAATAACATCATAGAAAAAGGGTGCAAAATCTCCAAATTGACTAAAATTTAATTCCTGCCACCATGTCAAAGTAGACCCTGAAATCATTTGTAGCAAACAAAAAAAAAATGGGCTTCTGGAATATTGGAACTTACTTGACACACAAAAGCAAAATTATTAGAAATTCAAGGAGAACTCAACAATAGCTTAGTAGTAAAAGACCTCAAAAGAAAATTAGGAGTAAAGAGTCACAGGTATCCAAATAATGTAATTAGTAAGAAAGATTTGTAATATATTAATTAAAATGTATAGTCTTCCAAACAAAGAACAGAATAAGTACAATACATAAGCCAGAGAACAAGATATATTTATGTCTCATAGAAGAAATTGATTGTTTGTATTCTCTGATCTTTGGGCAAAACAATAGAAGAGAGTCACAAAATTGTGGACAACACAGTAATGTCAACAATATCCTATAAAATTGGAACATAATAAAACGAGAAAAAAATGGACTCCTTAATCTTTCCTAGAATAAAGTGAATGAGGATATGCAATGGAAATAAACTGAGAGAAGCAGCTACTTGTAGGCATCATGCTTAGCATCAATTTTCAAACTCTTTTTCTAAAAGTGATGTTAAATGAACTAAGTATTCAACTCAAGTCAGAGGAAGGCAACTGGGAAAAAAACATTGTTAGAATGCATGAAAAGATCAATAATCTCAATAGATTCAAAATTTCCTTCTTGAAAAATATAAAAAGACACACACACATACACACAATATTAGAAACAAAAAAGGAAAATTAAGAATACAAATACACAAGTTACAAATAAAAATTCAGGATTGGCCACATATTTTCACAAAGTAAAATAGTTAAACATCATGTGGGATTAGTCCCCAACTTCCTTAATAAGACTCCTGTAACACAAGAATTAAAACAAGAATCAATAAATTGGATGAAATCAAACTAAAAAGTTTCTTCTCAGCAAAAGAAACAATCTGTGAGGTGAACAGAGAGCCTACATCCTGGGAGCAAATTTTTATCCCTTACACATCAGATAAAGCACTAATCTCTAGGGTATATAAAGAACTCAAAAAGCTAAACACCAAAAAAACAAATAACCAACAAACAAATGGGCCAAGGACCTGAACAGACAGACACTTCTCAGAAGAGGATATACAATCAAACAATAAATATATGGAAAAATTTTCATCAACTCTAGCAATTGGAGAAATGCATATCAAAACTACTCTAAGATATCATCTCACTCCAGTCAGAATGGCAGCTGTTATGAAGACAAACAACAATAAGTGTTGGTGAGGATGTGGGGGTAAAGGTACACTCATACATTGCTGGTGGGACTGCAAATTGGTGCAGCCAATATGGAAAGCAGTATGAAGATTTCTTGGAAAACTGTAAATGTAACCACCATTTGACCCAGCTCTTCCTCTCCTCAGTTTATACCCCAAAGACTTAAAAACAGCATACTACAGCAACACAACCACATCAATGTTTATAGCAGCATAATTCACAATAGCTAAACTGTAGAGCCAACCTAGATGTCCTTCAGTGTATGAATGGATTGAAAAATGTGGCATATATACACAATGGAATATTANCAGCCATTATGAAGTCAAATAACAACAAGTGCTGGCGAGGATGTGGGGAAAAGGGTACACTTGTACATTGCTGGTGGGACTGCAAATTGGTGCAGCCAATTTGGAAAGCAGTATGGAGATTTCTTGGAAAGCTGGGAATGCAACCACCTGTTGTTGTTGTTTTTAAGTGGGAACATTGGCATCCTGAACAAACAGAATTCTGTATGTGGTGATGTGATGGTTCTGAGAGAAGAAAGAGAACTTGGGTTGACAACCAATGGGCTTATTTTACCATATAGCAATTGAGAAAGCTGTAAAAAAAAAAAAAGTACTTTAATTACATCTCCTGGGACAGATGCATTCTCAACAACTTTTTAAAAACTCTATTCCTTAATATTTAAACAGTTTAAGAACCTGGTAGGAAAGTTTGCCACTTTTTTCAACAAAGGTACTTGAACTGAAAAACTTAACCTAAAAAAATATAGAACAAGATAGAACATAATAAAAATGTTCATTTATGAACATAAATACAAAAACCCTAAACAAAACAACTATCAAAGGCATATAAAGCAGTACATAAAAAATAATGCTACAACTTAAGGTTTATATCAGGATTGCAAAGAAGATTAATATTAGGAGATAAGGAGACGGGTAGGTAGACAGATGAATCACATTAACATGTCAAAAGAGAAAAACATCTAGTTATTTCAATAAATGATAAATATCAATGTAATTTCTCAGTGAAATAAGATAATTCTTCACAAACATAACAGAATAACTTAAACTTGTCAGTTTTAACACACTGAATGATGACATACTGTGATTTCCATGAGAAGGCAGAAAAATACTGGGATGCCTATTGCCCTCTGCTCAGCACCTCTATCAAAGAGGTATGCCTGTTCAGCCATTGCTTAGTTAGCCTTTTCTTTAAGTAAAGTATTGGAATAGATAGGACATAAAATCGTAATTTGTTGGTGATACGATTACAAAAAGACATCAAGAGAGTCAATAGAAAACATTAGAAATGATAACAATGCATATGGTGATGATGATTGGGAAAACACAAAAATAGCAGTTGATTTCTTTAATAACAAATTAAGAGATAGACTGAAGTAATATTTTGTCTGTGGCAGCAGCAAAAATTTAAGAATATCTATGGATACATTTAATGAGAATGTGGATTTCCCTAGGGGAAAAATACCTATAATGTTACTCAAAAGGCATGAACAGACAGAAAGGAAAATCTTATTAATTTTAGGGAAATTCAATATTAATGAAGATATCAAGAGTTCACTATCCAAATAAAATATCATCTCAAAGAAAGAGCCCAAGGAAATATTTTTTCACTTGATATGAGTTTATTTATAAGGATAAATATGAGACAGATAATTTTTTTAAATTATAGTTTTGGTAGTTTTATTTATTTATTTGTTTGTTTGTTTGTTCATTTTTGGTCCTGGGTATTGAACTCAGGGGCATTCAACCACTGAGCCACACCCCTAGCCCTATTTTGTATTTTATTTGGAGAGAGGGTCTCACTGAGTTGCTTAGTGCTTCAGCATTGCTGAGACTGGTTTGAATTCCTAATCCTCCTTTGTCAGCCGCCTGCTGGGATTACAGGTGTGCACCATCACACCAGGGATAGGTTAATTTAAAAAAAAAAAAAAAACAAGATTAAGAGAATTTATTCTCCCAGTTATGTAGCTATAAAAAATTTAAAACTAAATAAAATGGTACAGTGTTTAGGAGACAGTCATGTCATTAGAACAGAATATATTGTCCTCTAGGGAAAGGAAGAAGAGTATTTAATCTCTATGTTGCCCCTTACATAAAAATGTGTTCTGCAAAAAAAAAACATTGTGGGGGGAAAAAACAAACAAAAAAAAAGGCAGGGAGGGAGGGATTCCACAACTAAAGGGAAAAATGAAGGTAGATATTAATAAAATTGGGGGATTCATAAACACCTAAACAGTACCAATGGAGAAAATTAGCCCTAAATATCTAGATAAATATTATAAAATAAAATATAATATACAAATATTTTTTAAACTCCCATGGAAAAACACATAATGCAAAAAAAGAATAAGTTGGGTAAGAACCCCTTAATTCACAATAAAAAGTAAATAAAAAGTCAACTACCCCAATAGAAAAAAGAATGTTTGTCAATTTTTCTATCACATGTTGATTTCTCAAAACAATGCACTCACTCATAGTTATGCTATAATTTATCCATTTTCCTTCTGATAGACACAGGGGTTGTTTACAGCTTTTTTGATTTTACAAAGTGATGTTTTTGGGAACCATCTTCTATCTACATTACGTGTGTAAGACTTTTTGAAGCGTACGCATGTACCCAGGAGACCAGTGACAGTGTTCAAAGGTTTGCATATTATCCACCTAATCCCCCTATACAAGTTTGTTTCCAAAATGTTTGTACCAACACACGCTCCCACCCTCAGTGGCTGAGAGCAGGCTCACGTCTATGTGAATACTTGGTAATGTCAGACTTTTTAAAATACATCAATCCTTTGGAACTAAAATAATCCTTGGGAATTTCATTTAATTATTTTGGGAGTCTTTCATGTTTATTTGTGATTCCTACTTCCTATAAATGGGTGTTATTTATACCTTTGTCTTAGGAGTTTTAGATTTTCCATTGTATGTGAGTTCAGTCATTTTATGAACAGAGAATGTGGTCTAAATGGTACCAGTTGTAAAAAAATTAGTTGTCTGAAACTTGTTGTACAGCCCATGGCTTTACAACATTAGCCAGATTTATGAATGTTCATGTAAGATTCTTAAGAGAAAATATTCTCCAGTTCTCTTTTGAATCAAATGTTCTTTGTTTCTTGTATGTGCATCAAGATGAACTATTCTTGCTTTATCATCTTAACCTACGTAATAAAAACAGCAGTGTTCTCAGACACCTGATTATATTGCTCTAGTCTCTCTTTCTTCTTATAATTTCATTGATTTTTGCTTTAATAGGTTCTGAAGCAACAGTGCTCAATCCATGGTAGTTCAGAATTATATCTTTCTGGCAACCTAATCATTAACTAGCCATACCAGCTTTATCTAATTTAACTTTTGTCTAATACATCATTTTGTACCATTTATGTTACAGATATTTTTATATCCAGGGTCAAGATTTATATATGGTAAACTGCATAGTTTTGCATATGACACATTGAAGAAAATCATGAGAACTAAATGTCAATTCCATATAAAGTTTAAATTGTAGTTAGTCATTTTTTTAAATTAGAATTAGCAAAGACTAAAGTAAATCAATGTATTTGCCCATCTTCAAAATAATGCCAGGAAATTTGAACTACAGTTTCTGTCTCCTTATCTCTCTTCTACACACACACACACACACACACACTCACACACACACACATATGTGTACACCCACTCAATAGTCTCATCTCTCTCATAAACATTATTGCAATTGCTTTTCTTCTTTTTTCCTATTTTTAATTTGTTGGTTCTTTTTAGTTATACCTGACAGAAGAATCCATTTTAACATAATTATAAAATCATGGAAAATATCTTGGTCTAACTCAGACCCCAGTACCTCCCTTTCTCTTCCCCCACCCCCTGCTCCCTTCCCTCAACTCATCTTTCTGCCATTTACCCATAATATTTTTAATTAATTTCTTATGGGTAGGGAGGGGCAATGGAAAAATTATTTCCTTTTCTCATCAGCGTTTTAAAATATACCTTTCTTCTAGAATCAATTGCCTTCTTCCTGAAA
This sequence comes from Marmota marmota marmota, assembly GCF_001458135.2. NCBI lineage: Eukaryota > Metazoa > Chordata > Mammalia > Rodentia > Sciuridae > Marmota > Marmota marmota. Next base: position 14,605,501 of record NW_026000108.1, read on the forward strand.
TGCATCCATTCGTTTATTAATTCAATTTTATTTGTCTGAAATATCCAGGTTTTGCTCTTGTTCTTAAACATTATTTTGCTAGCTCTACAGTTCTAGGTAAGTAGTTATTTTTCCTCAACACATTAATGTATGTAACTTCCTCTCACTCTTCTGTTCAAATTTCTGTCTTTGTCCTTGGTGTTTAAGTTTCATAGTGATAAGCTTAGGTATGGATTTCTTTTTGTTTATCTCTCTTCAATATGTTGTGTTTTCCAACTCTGAAGATTCATACCATTGGTCAGTTTTTAGAAAAAATTGTTATTTCAATTTAAATGTTAACTATTAAAGTTATGGACTCTTATTTTATCATTTAATAATTTTTAAATGGTCAACTAAATATTTCTAATATTTTTTGAAGTATAATAAATAAAAACACAACTTTTGCTCCTACCTTCTTCTCCTCTTCCTCCTCCTCCTCCTCTTCCTTCTCCTCCTCCTCCTCCTTCTTCTTCTTTCTCCCAGGGTCATTTAACCACTGAGCCATATCCCTGGCCCTTTATGTGTGTGTTTGTTTGGTTGTTTGTTTATTGTTTTTAATTGTGAGACAGAGTCTTTCTAAGTCCTTAAGGCCTCACTATGTTTTTGAATCTGGCCTCAAACTTGCTAAACTCCTTCCTCCCAACCTCCTGAGTCACTGGAATCACAGGCATGCACCAACACACCTGCCTTAGATTTGAGCCTTGCCTCTGCAATTTATCTGCTATGAAATCTTGAGGAAGTTATTTAGTTGATTCCTGCCTTGGTTTCCTCGTCTTTAAAATGGGATAATAAAAATACCCATCTAATTTAGTTATAAGACTACTTATGAAATAGTAAATGTACATAGAATGTTATTTATGGTAAAATTCATATTATTTTATGGCTATTCTTTTTAATTTCTTCTAAACTCTGATCAGATATTTGTGATGGTAACTCTAGCTTTCAAATCTCTTAACCTCTTTCTCTTGTAGTCTTTTGCCTTCTTGTTCTCTTCTGAGGTATTTATCATGATCATCTTAAATTCAAGTCTATGAGAAGACTCTCTGATTTATCCACCAAATTCTGTACCTCTGAACTCCAATACCTTTAGTGTGTATGAATATGATCCCACATCTATTGTTTCTGCTGACTCTCACTCATGGTAGCTTGATTGTTCATATGTTTTGTGTTTTTGTTCTGAGCTCTTGTTAATAATTCTTTGGAATACAGGATTGGAAGTGCATTCCTCCATTAAAGAATCCAAAAGCAATTTTAAGTTCAATTTTCACCTTGGGTAGTAAAAATATGATGCATAAATTGGTTGGAGACATGTATTGTAGAAGAGACTAAATGGAGTCTACTCTCACTTCTGTACTTATGGTCAATTTAGACATGTTCTTCATCCTTCAGAAGTGACCCCACCGGGCTGGGGATGTGGCTCAAGCTGTAATGCGCTCGCCTCGCATGCGTGCGGCCCGGGTTCTATCCTCAGCACCACATACAAACAAAGATGTTATGTCCGCCGAAAACTAAAAAATAAATATTAAAAATTCTCTCTCTCTCTCTCTCTCTCAAAAAAAAAAAAAAAAAAAGAGTGACCCCACCACTGTCCTTGGAATGTTCCCCCAAATAGTTCTTTTGCTGTGATGTAGGGAACTTTAAGTTTTCTAGGGTCTTCTGACATTTGGCTGCTTACTTTATAGGGGACCCTGGCTTGTCTCCTGTCCCCCCAGTTCCAGGAGAGAGAGTGTCAGCAGATGTCCTTAATGTTCCTATATTCACTACTCACAAACATGCTCTGGGCTGGTTTGTGTGTTCTTATTACCCCTCATGCCTCCCTGGAATTTCCCTTACTTTCTTATAAATTTAAGAACTTCTTTTAAAAATCCAGTGTTGTTATGTATGTTTTAGTTGAAGGATATTCCAGAATATTTCATTTGTTACATTAAAAGGATAAGAACTTGATGCTTAATTTCAAAAAGTACTTTAATCCTATGACAATTCAACCCAAAGAATTTCTCAGTATCATATTAGATTTCTAATATTTCTTTTTAAGTAAATTTAGGTATCTATGCACACGAAAAAAAAAGATTTATTTTTTTTCTTTTTATCTTGATCTGCACATACCCACACAAAGGTTATTTGTATTTTCATCAAATTTTTTGAAGTAGGCCCTGATGGTTAGAAGTAGGACCATCTGGAAAGAGAAAACAGTGGTTTCCAGGGAATAAGGACTACCAATTGCAAAGACAATTAGCAAATGAGCTATTTTTCTTGTTTGGATCCTCAATAGTGACTGATTTATTTGTTTAATGGTAGTTGGGATAACTATTTGTTAAATGTTTTCATAACCAAGATAAGTACTTCTCAACCAAGGAGTCAATTCCATTCCATGAATGTTATGTAACTTTTCCCTAAGCTAAAATTAAACATCATTTATACAAGGTCATTTTGGCTTAGTAAACACAATTTAAAGCTAGTATTATTTATATCAACTTTATTTAAAATGCTGTTTTCCAAAAAGAATCTTCATGTGAAGAAGAAAACTGTAGAATTTTTAAGTTAGATCCTCAGAATACCTAACTTTAAATAGAGATGAGAACATATTTTGCAAAAGTAAATTTTCAGCAGGAGACTTTGAAAGAGGTTATACAATAATATCTCCAATGATTTTTTTTGTTACTGCAAAAAAATTCAAAGTTCCTCTTAATATACAGAATCAGTTTGCTGGATTGTGGGCACTGAAATGATCTGCTCCATTTCTCCATACAGGGTCTAGAATTCTGACATTAACTCAATAATTTGTAAATTTTATTTTCTAAAAAAAGGAAAAAAAATATATATATATATATATTATAGTAAGCCAACTCATTGCATGCAGTCCATTTGGATAATCAGTGTTTAGCAAAAGCAGCAATTTAGTGACCTTTTATATTAGCATTAGAATGATGAACATACTAAAATGTACCTGCCTGCTTCAGATCATGGAGCCCTGCAAAGATTCAGATATACAATACTAGGTAGCTAGAGCAGAGATGGGCAGGGGTGTTCCATGCCAGTCTCATAACAATTAATTACACATGTAAAACAAAGCAACAGTGATATTCAGTGGAATTCTTTGTAAAACTGTCAGTCCTGCCCTCCTTACTGCAAGGAATCACTGTTTACACATGGGTTCTATGGCCACCTCCTGACAGGAGGAGAGTGCAGGCTTTAAGTCAAAGCCCAGGAATGCACCACTGAAACTAGATGAAAGAAGCTTGTCATGATGTTCCAAACACACACAAAGAAAAACTCCAGTGCTCCAAACTATACACCAAGAAATGACACAAATATAGTAAACATTTTATTCCAAAGTTTTCCAAGTTCTCTTACCAAATACATACATGCCAACTTAGTTGATATAGAGAAAAGTGAAAATTTACAATGCATTAAAATAATTTCTCTGAAAGGGGTCATGCTTTGCAAGTTTAGACAGTCTAATTTCCACTTTTTGAACACATTTTTGATGCCAGTCTTTTTCTTTGAATTGAAGGATACATACTCTATATTTGGTACAACAGTATGTTAGTTTCAGGCTCCTATTCAGAAAACTATAATTGATAATAAAGTCAGAAAAAAAAAAACATGGAAACATTTGCTTGTCAAAATTGCTACCAGATAATCTTCCCTGATTTGTCTTCTCAGATATGAGTTGTTTCCTTAAAATGATGAGAGATATTGGAGTCATTGTGGAATAATTTACACCTTCAGCATTTTAGATGTGATATTGTCCCCTTGAGAATAGTCAGTTTTACAATTTCGGCCACCCTTGCTCCCTGAGTGTTTGCGTTTTTCACAGTTGGAGTTAGCTAACATGGGTTTTGAAGTTTATTTCTTTCTATGCTGCTGTACATGAGGCTTTCCTTTTGATAGGCAGTTCTTGTAAAAAAAAAAAAAAGCTCCTCTTATGTTTCTCTACTCATTATACCCTTTGCTTCAGCATCACACTTGGCTTGACCTTTGGGTTATCCCATGAGCATTTCGCAGAAAATGTGAGTCATTTGTTGACTTCTACTCCGTGATGAAATCATTCATTCTTTGATTTATTATTTACTGAGTAGCTGCAATGTCCCAGGTTCTCTTCTAAATTCTGGTATATAGAGTAAACTGAACATACCAGAAGTCCAGTCTTCATTCCCACGGTGAAAGGTATATATTGAAGCGAATAAGTAAAATGTACAATATATCAGATGATAAGTGCTATAAAGAAAAAAAAATCCAAGAAGAGAGTTTGCAGTAGGTAGATGAGAATGAGAACAAGGATTGGAATATGAAACATGGTTAGAAGAAACCTGTGAAATACGGTGATATTTGAGCAGAACTGGAAGGAAATGAAGCAATAGAATATGCAGGTCTCAGAGGAAGAGGATTCTATAACCAAAGAGTAGGTGCAAAAACTCAGGCAGAAGTGTGTGTGGTGTGTTCAAGGAGAATCCAGAATTATCTAGATGAGTAACTTGAATGATGGATTTTTTACTTGTAGAGAGGGAAAATTATAGAGGAGCAGGGTTTAGAGTAGATATAGGCAACAGAATTTCAGGTTTGGAGTTGTTCATTGTGGGATGACTATTAGATTCAAATGGAGATTCCAAGTATCGAGTTGCACATATCCAACTCAATAGGCAAGTTGTCTGGATGGAGATATGAATTTGGAAGATTGTGTGTGTGTGTGTGTGTGTGTACGTGCATGTGTGTGATTTAAAGCCATACCTTAAGGTAGGATAAGTGATTATAAGAAAAAAGAGAAATGGTCTAATGACAATCCCTGGAAACTTGAAGTGTAAACTCAGGATTTTAAACTGAACTGAATATATATCAAGGGAAGAGACAAAGAACTTTCTAAAGAGTACACAGGTCTGATTGGCCTGTGGAAAATCAATTTCCATATCCTCTACAATGATATAAGTAATCACGATAAAGTTGATCAACCCAAGACCTTTAAGACGAACATCTCATGTGTTCTTATTTTTCTCCTTTTCTTGCAGAATACTCTACTTTTATGCCATTTACACACAAATGTATAACTCTTCCAAGGTTGCACTAGCTCAGGTGTTACTACCTTCATTCCCCCTCTGAACAAGGGGGAATTTAAAAGTATCTGTGTACTCTTGGACTCTAATGACTGAGGAAAAAAAATGTTTATATGCATTAGTGGATTTCCAATTCTTCTATGAGCATAAAATTGCAGGATGACACTGATAAAGTTATTATTCAAAGTAAATAGTTTGTGATGATGGATTATTTTCTTTGGAGGCACATAATTTGAAAGGTGATCAAAGAATGGTGTGATATTTTTATAAGGAATTCTTTCTTATTCCATCAACACAAATGATGTTCCTCCAGGAACACACATGCAACACCTGAAAATGAAAACATGCAAAGTGCACTCCTCCTATATTCAAATAAGAAAATCATATAATATTGCAAGAGCTAGAAGTAATATTGATGTAATTTGTTTTCTTTTTTTTCAGGGAAACTGGAACAAGTTTATCAACTGAGAGTGAGGAATAGGGAGGAATTATTTGGAATTGATGAGAGAATGGAAGATGTGAGATAATCATGCAGGAGAATAACAGGCTAAACAGAGTAAGGGCACAGAGTAGGATTACTTGAAGCTAATGTCCATGAATTTAAAGTAATACACCAGTAAATATAGTTGTCACATCCTCTAGCCATGCTCAGCTTGAAAAGGAAATATATGAGGTATCTTAAGTACTGACCCTTAAAAGTACACTAGTATCCACAAGATTCCTTATGGTGGGCTGATTCTTGTTCTCCAAAAGACTAAGTTTCTGGAATTCTTGTGCATGAATGTCACACATTTCAGAAATGTCCTGATTTACATTATGACTAAGGGATCCTTACTATAAACCTATGAGTGAGTTACTAAATGGCAGTGTATTTTGTGGTTTTATGTTAGAATTAGTTTATTTCAGGAGTTTCTTGAAGACACTGACATGATGCTATACTTAGAAGTCTGGCTGCCAGAAAATGTTGGTAAAAGTCACTGAGCTTCTGTTGCACACACACAATTGAATATTTTTTTATAATTCAGGAAAAAAATTCAGTTTGTTATCAATGCTTCATAGTGTGATCTGATTTATGATTTTTATCTGCTGCTATTCTTGCTAAAAAAATTATATTGGCTCAGCATTATTCATGTCAGTTTTGTGGCAAATTGTTTAAACAATCCCATGTAGCACACAGTTACATGGTTACATGTTTGGGATTATATTTTTCCAATAAATAAATATTCAAAATTGTATGCATTGAAATTTATTTCCTAGCTAAGGGTGTAGCTCGCTGGGAGAGCAGGTGCTTATCATGTACAAAGCTCTAGGTTCTATCCCAGCACCAGAAACCAACAAGAAGAAAAAGATAACAATTTAATTACCAATCATTCACATTTATATTACTGATGTAGTCTGATGTAGTCTTACATATCACTTCCCCAAATTCCCTACAATTAACATCTTTTTGGTGTTATTCTACCTCTCAATGAATAATACTCAAAAAATTGTGATTGATTTTTCAGGACAGGTGGTAATTTTTAAAAAACTAAGCAATTTCTGAGCTCACAGCATATTCATAATAATTTAGGAATCACATGTACAATTCAAACTATTTTCTTATTAAGAAAATATGCTGTTTATATATTTTGATAGCAAGAAGTTTTCTGAAATTTTGAATATTATAATCTTTCCAAATCTCTAATTTTAAGTTGGAATTGAGTGGGGTTTTTATGATCCTTGTGATCTTGGTTCTCATGGTAGACAGATGAATGCCCCCCACAAAAACCAAATTCTATGTATCCGAACCTGCAAATGTTATCTGACATGTCAAAACAGACTTTGCAGATGTAATTAAGTTAAGAATCTAGCTAGGCACAGTAGCACATGCGTATAATCCCAGGGAGTCAGGAGGCTGAGGCAGGAGGATCTCGAGTTCAAAGCCAGCCTCAGCAATTTAGTGAGGCCCTAAGAAACTCAGCAAGACCATATCTCTAAATAAAATTCAGAAAAGGGCTGGGGATATGCCTCAGGGGTTGAGTGCCCTGATTTCAATCCTTGGTACAAAAAAAAATCTTGATATAAGGTTGTTATATGGGACTACTGTGTATGTTCAGTGTAAATATAAAAACCTTTATAAGGAAGAAAGGAGGCAAGGAGAAGAAGATGTGACAAAGGAAGGAGATATGAGAAAGACAGAGAGAGAGAGAGAGAGAGAGAGAGAGAGAGAAAGAGAATATGAATTAAAGAATCTACACTGTTAGATTTGAAGTTGAAGGAAGAGGTCACGGACCAACAAATTCAAGTGACCTCTAGAAGCCAGGCAAGTCAAGGAGATGGACGGAATCTTCTACAGCAAACAAAAGGAATGCAGCTCTGCTAGCAATTTTTATTTTAGTACTTCTAACCTTAAGAACAGTAGGATAATAAGTTGTGATGTTTAAACCACCAAGTCTATATTAATTTTTTATAGCAATACAGGAAGTTTATGTAATCCTTTTTATTTATTCATTTACTTTGAGGGGCTGGGGGGTGACCCAGGGCCCCACAAATGCTAAGCAACCACTGCACAATTAAATTACGTCTCTAGTGCTATGCAGTCTTACTTTATTTTTAAATATTTTTTAGTTGTCGATGGACCTTTATTTTATTTATTTATATGTAGTGCTGAGAATCAAACCCAGTGCCTCACAAATGCTAGGTAAACACTCTACCACTGAGCTACAACTCCAACCTTGCAGTCCTATTTTAGAGTACTACAATCATTAAAAACTTGGAACTAATTCAGAGAGCCATTATGCCAGGTCTTTTATTTTTTTATTTTTTTTTAATTTTTTTTATTGGTTGTTCAAAACATTACAAAGCTCTTGACATATCATATTTCATACATTAGATTCAAGTTGGTTATGAACTCCCAATTTTACCCCAAATACAGATTGCAGAATCACATCGGTTACACATCCATGCCAGGTCTTTTAAAAAGCAGCCAGAGTGAATATCTCTTTGGACTCCACTGCGGACAGTGAAAACCATCTGAAGACCCCAAGGAATTTATCTCTGAACCTCAATGATGGCCTGCTCTTTCATGACCTTTGGGGAAGCATATCAGATCTAATTACATTCTTCTATTCCTTAAGCACACACATAAAGTAGAGAAATGTGAACTTTTGAATTAATAGACATCTAATGAATTATCTGTGGCTACTCAGATCCACTACTACCTTTCAAACACCTGCAGTGAAATGGCAGGGTGGAGAACCCTTGTTCCTATCTATCTTGAGTCCATTTATCTGACTTCATGAGCTCTGAAGACAAACACAAATAATCATTGATTCAGTTGCATTATCCATGGCTCTTTGTGCCTTCCAGAAGTCAAGGTACCTATTTACTACATTTCCTTTATAGTTCTTAAACAAGAGATGTGAGCAGGATACTGTTAAGTTGGTTATTCTAGTAAAAGGCAATAAATGCTACTCTCTGTCAAAAAAGATAAAGAGACAGCCTCATGATAAGGGAACACTGGTAGAGGAAATATCACCAGGGGTAGTTCTGAATCATTTCTACAGCAGTCCTACACTCTCCAGCACTATTCTAATCGCTACAACCAATAGAAAGCTTTAATAAATCATTAACCTTCATTCCTTAAATAAGAAATACTGTTTTGGTTCAAAATTTTAATAGTTTAGAGGTTAAGAAACTTGTAAACATTTCAAGTAGTGTCACCATCAACCCACTGATCATGTACTAATGGAAATGGCATCCAATTACCTGCTCCAAATGCTTCCATAAACTCATTTAAAAATACCTTTAAAGTCTCTTCTAGCCGCTTTTCCCAAATTGAATATTTTAAAGGTACACTAGAGTAACCTGTTTTACTTAAGATGGATCTAAATGTACTTTCAATGCAGAGCTATCTAAGAGTGGCCATTACTTTTATGCCTGCATTACTTTTTCATAGCATAGTAGCAAGATTTTGTAAGAGATGTGTTCTAAGAGGTTATTGCTCAATAAAAAGTTCTTGGATAATTGGCTTACTAGATTTCAGCTGTTACCCTGACCACACAGTAAGTATGATTTGAACACAAATCTGTCTCATAACAGAGCCTGGGGCTCTATCTGCCAGCGAGAGTTTTACTTTGGTCTTTCTTTCATTCCTCTGAAATATTGGTTTTGCAATATAAAGAAAAGGCTTTACAAAATATTTGCAAATCACGTATACTTTAACAACCATATATTACCACAATTATAAATTTTATCAAATCATCCTAATGCTAGAGGCTCAAAATAATAATCATTTGTCCTTACATATACAACTGCAGGTCACTTGAGAATTGGCTCATCTATGCTGGGGTTGGCTGGGCTTGCTTCAAAGCTACAAGTTGGGACTATGTCTGTTTCATGGTTCTCTCTTCCTCTGTGGACCAGAAGAATTGCCAAGACACGCTCTTTTCTTGGAAATTTTACAAGCACAGCAGGGTAATCCCCATGATACAAACAGTTTAAGCTTTTGCTTATATCGGGTCCCCTAGCACTACTGGTGTTCCATTGGCCAAAGCAAACCACAAATCCAAGCCCAATGTCAATGAAATGACTACGTGCAGTGTGCAGCAGGAGGCTAAGGAGGGAAAATATTATTGACTAAACTATAATCTAATCTGTTAAAGCCTCTGACTAACTTAATCCATAGCTCAAATGAACAAAGGGAAAACATGAAAAGTGGGCTGAAACTGTGGATCCAGAGGTGTGTGTAGGAGAAACCAAAAGACTGTCTCCCCTCTGTCGCGAACACCAGCCATTCTCAGTCATTGCAGCACTACAATCAATTCTGAAATTCCAAAGAGAACATATCTTTGGCTTAGGTTGGGCGTGTGCCTGCCCCTTAAGTTGGATGGCCAGGGTTTAGTAATATAAACAGTGGCCTGTTTAATTTTCTCTTTTCTATTTGCCATCCAAGATAAATGTCAGCTTCATTTTAAAGAGAATGCCTCCCAATTTTGTGTTACTGGCTGTCACCTTTGTTAGGAGTTACATATTTAAGTAGATCTAAGCTGTTTATCTTCAGTGAGAGAGAGGGGAAAAAAATCCTTGTCGTGCTATTCTAGGAATAAGTCTGAAATTAATTCTAAATGTTTGCAAGGCCTTGGAATTGGAAAATGATGACTGATGGGAGTTAATCAGAGACTGTTCCTAGAGGAGGTGGTGATGGCCATTTTTCCTCTACTCCTGTATTTGGAGAGGAAAACACCGAAATGAATATTTGAGCATCTTGTGGATGGATATAAGGGAGACCAGATGCAAGGAAGCAATAAAGTCCACTATATACAGATACAGCACCATTAATTTGAAATTTACTGTAATCTTCACTGTCATTCAGAGATCGATGAAAATAATATATTGTTAAAATAGCACAAAAATCCAGGAAGGTCTTATTTCAAGTATCAATAAAAGAATAAAGATAACTAACTTTGAGTAAACCATGATGGGTTCACATGGCAGAGTTCCCCATGGATGAGCAACACCTCCCAATATTCAGAAATGCATGTTACTTAAAAATACATAGATTTCAAGCATACCTAAATAAAACATAAAGTACATTCCTGATCCCTCATGTTGGCAATTAAATGAGCACTGAATGTGAGAATGACTTTTGAGTTTGTTTTACGTTATATTGACAGAATTTTGATTTCAGAATGCATAATGTGTGTAACAAAAATGTGAACTTTTAAAATTTAATGCATGATTATGAATATTCCAGAAAATTATACTTTTGAGAACGTGAAAATAATTGTAATTACCAGTGTTTTCCTTTTTTGTCATTTTATGCTTTGGGATGAAAATTTAAGATTTTTATGCATTTTGAAGAGTCAGTTATATTTTATTCTTAATTGTTTATACTGTACAAGTTAAGATAGCAATGGGAATAGGTAATAAGAATACAGAGAAGACCAGAAAAAAAGAGAATAGAAAATCTTCAAAAGAGATAAAATTTTTTAAAACTAGAAATAGACTATTATTGAACATAGGCTACATACAATTAACAAATTAGGCATTGCATATGTTTTACTTAATGAAGACTTACTGATCAGAACAATAAAAATGAACAAAGAAGATTTTCCCTCAAATCAAGAATTTAAACAGTCGGACAAAATCCTGACAATTTCAAGTACTTTAATCACTAAAACGTGTAAATACCAGCTGAAATCAATGAGAAAAAAATGAGAACTATTCATATCACATTCACACCTCAGAAAACACAAATGGCACTCTACTCTCCCCATTACAGGATGAAGGAACGAGGCTTCACCACAAGGGCAAGTTGGGAGAACAAGCCCACAATTTTCTCTGGAGATTTGTGTTTTTCAGATTGTGATCCTGGAAAATGACTGTTGCAGCCTTCTGACAGCATGAGGGTGTTTATGGAGAAACACAATCTGATTCCAATGAAAGACTGCAAATTTTTTGCTGAATCTACATGACAGAATAATTAGCATTTCATTTTAATCAAATTATTTTAAATGGAAAAAGGTTGTAAAGATTGGAGTTTGTGTTCACAATTAATGGCAAAGAGGGTTGTTAATGCAGTTGTGTTTCTCAACTTATCCTCAAGTCCAGCCTTGGCTAGTGAAGGTAACACTTAAGCATTTGTTGAAAGAAACCCCAAATACCACTTTCCAATTAAAAAAAATCAGTACAGCTACTAATACTCAAAATGCTGAATAAATATCAACCAATAAAGAACACTCAACAAAGATGAGTACCAATGCAGAAGGGAATATCATACATTTAACATTAACAAAACACAGTTTTTCATGAAATTGAGAGAACAATACTTAAAACAAAAAGTTTGGTTTATTTCAAATTATTTGAAAAAATATTTATCAGCATACCTGATCATATAAAATGGTAAATAAATAAGTTAAATGATTATTATCTGGGATAGAAAAATAAAAATCAAACTACTAGTTTAATGAGTAATAAAGTAAAACAAGAAATTATACATAAATAAAAAGTAAATATTACTCTATCCAAATTTATCATAACAGGGAAAAACTATGGTAAAAAGTAACTGATATTCATTGTATTCATTACAGGTATGGTTGGTCTCTCAGAAGAAAATAGGAAGGTGTATCTCATTGGTTTAATACCTGTTGGAAAATATATATGCATTATGACCTAAGAAATTAAAAGCAATTTTCAACTTTCAGCATTGATATAAAAGGCTTTCTACAACTATAATAATTATGCTAATATGCTTGACAACTAAAAAAATATATAGCTAAAATATACTGCAAAACCCTAGAAAGAGGTACAGGGCATAATTGCATATAGAAGACATGGCTAAACATATTATAGCAATAATATTCATTAGACAATTAAGAGATTACATAGAGTTTTCAAATTTTTTTGGTTTGGGTGTTTTTTGGGTTTTCATTTTTTAATTTTTCCAAATATGAAACAACTCAACCTGACAAAACAAATTGAAAATATTGACTTTAAAAGCATTCTTGGATATACGATGATGGTGCCAACTGAATACTATTAAATAACTGATTTGATTAGGCAAGATATGACATGTTTTAGAAAAATAAATGAAACAAGCAGGAAAACCTTAAGTAAAAGTGAATGTTATCTTAGGTAAAAATTTAAATTAATATTAAATATGTGCCATTCAGTTATTTGATGTGAATTGTCATTTAGTATTAACAAGGTTAACAAAGTTAACAGAAGCTTACAAAAATTCAACTTTGGTAGTTTGCTTTCTATAAATTAAAAATATATATATATATATGTAAAATTTCATGTTTTTAAATCAATAGAGACCATACATAAAATATGCATCAAAAGTTGCATTGGAACAAGATTTAATGACATTGAGATAAGAAAACACAAATGTTTTTAGGATTACAAAGGATAAAGAAGATCACAAATAATCACCAATTCCTACAGATGCTGTTATCTGGTCATTTTTTTTCACAGTCTTATTGAGATAATTTCACATATCATAAAATTGAACCATTTAAAGTGTTTAGTTCAATGATTTTTAGTAGTCTTGGGCAGACATCATTGTAATCAAAATTTTGTCATATTTTTAATAACACCTTTATTGAGATATAATTCACATACCATAAATTTGCCTTTTTATGAAACACTTCACTAATTTTTAGTACATTTAGAGTTGTACAACTCTGACCATGTACTTACTCAGAATATTTCTTCTCTCTAAGAAGAAACCCGTGGCCAATTAGCAATCATTCCTTTTTGCTCCCTTCTCCTCTGCCTACCAAGTCCCAATCCACTACCATCCCCAGAAACACTCATCTACCACAAAACACTCACCTACATTTTGTCTTTATGGATTGACTGTTCTAAACAGTCAATATAAATGGAAATGTGGCCTTTTAGGACTGGTGTCTTTCATTAATCATAATATGTTTAAGTTGCAGCCATACATGTTTAGGATATTTCAGAAGTTCGTTTCTGTTACAGTTCATATACATCATATCACCCAAAAGTTCATGTCTGAGACAATGTAAGAGGGTTAGGAGGTGAACTGATTGGGCCAGTGCATTACTCCTCTGATAAGGATTAACTGGGTGGTAACCATAGGTAAGTAGGAGGAAGTGGGTCATTGGGGGCCTGCCTTTGGGGTATGTATTTTGACTGTTGTAAGAGGAGTCTCTCTCTTTTTTCTGCTTCCTGATGTGATGCCTTAAGCCTGTATACTTTGCCACAGTCTTCCACCATGATGTGCTGCCTCACCTGAAACCCCAAGGAATGGAGCCAATCTTCTATGGACTGAGACTGTGAGCCTCAAAATAAACTTTTCCTCCTCCAATTGTTCTCCTCAGGTCTATTGGTTTAAAAAAGAAAAGAAAAAAAAAGAAAAGAAACAACTTAAACTATTTATTTTAGTGACCTAAAAATATTTATTCCCTTGTAAGGGTGTACCACATACTATTTATCCATTTGTCAGTTGATGGACATTTGGTTTGTTTCTGCTTTGGGGCTACTCTTGGCAATCACATTCTAATCATTTATGTAAAAGTTTTTATGGCTATATGTTTTCAGTTCTCTTGTATTTGTACCAAGGAATAGCATAGTTGGATATTTTGGTAATTCTATTTTTAAATTTGTGGAAATTGTCAAACTGTTTTCTATAGCAATGGCACCATTATATATTCTCATAAATAAACTGTAGGTACTAATAAACTGTTGCTACTAATCTGATTTTTTCATACCTTTCCTAACACTTGTTATTGTGTATATTTTTTATTATAGTCATTCCAGTGTATATGAAGTGATATTTCTCTGATGACAATGTTAAATATTTTTTTCACATGCCTACTGGCAATTAGTTTATCTCTTTAAGAGAAAGGTATGTTCAAATTCTGTGTCCCTTTTTATTAGCTTTTTTATTGTTGTTTTGCATTTTTTTTGCCATTTCAAACAAGAGTAAAAGAATCTTGATGAAAGAAAAATTTGAAAACATGAAATAGAGAATTTTTGTTTCTGTTTTATAAACAAGACTTTAAAAATATTTTTAAAAGATCCTAAATAATAGAGTTGAATTTAAATACCACTTTTCAAAGATGGTGACATTACTTCATACATAAAATTAAAATATTTTAAATACCACCTATCATCTTATAATTTATGTTTGGTATCCCTTATGAAATTTGAACATAATATGTAAAAATCCATAACTTGTGAACTTAAGTATTGTTTTACAAAATGTATTCACAATTTCTGTGACTACTGCCTCTTCACTGCAAAGTATTTCCATGTTGAAATTTCTTGGACAAAAAAAGAAAAAAAAAACTTTATTTAAATACTATTTTTAATGATTTATTTATTTATTTTCATTACAATTCTTAATACACCATTATACAATGATTTATCATATCTCTGACTATATATAAGGTATGTTGACACCAAATTCACATCTTCATACATGTATTTTGTATAATGATGAGAGTCTCCTTTTACCATCCATGCTATTCCCCTTCTCCCTCCCACTCCATTCCCTATCTAGAGGTAATCTTCCTCCCTTGCTCTCCCTCCCAACCCCATTTGAGTCACCCCCCCTTTTATCAGAGAAGACATTCAGCATTTGTTTTTTGGGGATTGGCTAACTTCACTTAGCATAATCTGCTCTAATGCCATCCATTTCCCTGCAAAATGCTATGATCTTATTATTTTTTATTGCTGAGTAATATTCCATTGTGTATAAATGCCACATTTTTTTTTATCCATTCATCCACTGAAGGACATCTAGGTTGGCTCCACAATTTAAAGACTATTAAATAATTTAATTTTGTTACTCTCAACAATAAACAAGTTATGTAGGAAATATTGATTTTAATAACAACATAATTAGTTAAGGTAAAATTTGTTTCCTGTATAAGTATATAAAAATCTGTGAATCATATATTTTTGCTACTAATCTAAAATTTCCAGCCCATTAAAACATATATGATCATGAAACATAATAATTAATACAACCGTATCTTACAACATTTTATTTATTTATTTATTTATTTATTTATTTGATACAGGGTCTTGTTAAGATGCTCAGGATCTGGTAAAGTTACTAAGGTAGATATCCAAGTTGCAATCCTCCTGTTTCAACCTCTAGGAATGCTGGGATTACAGGCATGCCTCCTCTCACTTGGCTGTGTTTTATATTTCCCATATTTCAATCAAATGAAAACCACTCTGTGTTAGTCAGCTTTCTTTTGCTGTGACCAAAATACCTGACAAGAACAATTTAGAGGAGAATAATTTATTTGGGGCTCATGGTTTCAGAGGTTTATTCCATGGTCCAATGACTGCAGTGCTTTGGGTCTGAGATGAGGCAGAACACCATGGCAGAAGGGTGACAGTGGAAGAAATCTGTTTACCTCATTGTAGCTGAGAAATAGAGAAGAGGTGGCCCCAGGGATAAAATATGAACACAAGGGCAAACTCTCAGCAACCTTTTTCTCTAGCCACACCCACCTGCCTCACATTTACTATCTAGCATAGCAATAGTCCTTTTGAATTATGAATTCATTAAATGGATTAATCCATTGATTAGGTCACAGCTCTCATAAAGTAATAATTTCACCTCTGAACATCTCTTCTTTAAAACAGGAGCTTTTGGGAGGCATTTAATATCCAAGTTGCATGTTTTATAAACATTTTTACATTTTCTGTCTTAATGTTAAGGTAAAGGTAAAGAATGTAGTACAATTATTTAATAGTTTATTAACGTGGTGAATAATTTTAATATACTTTAAAAATTTATTTATTTTCTTGTTGTAGCCAGGCCTGGCCAGGTCTACTGTTAAAAATGTGTGACTAATTGCAATAGTATGTACGTTCTGTTTATACAAAATGAATCAGTGTAGAGAGGCTAAATGTGATTTTTTCCCTTCTAATCCTAGAAAGCCCAATACACCCATGATTATGTTAGCAAAAAATATACAGTCCATCTAATAGGAGTATCTAGAAAAGAAATGTGGGCAGCTATCATCACATGTTATCTGAATTAAACAAATTAAAAAACCTAGAATATTATTAAGAGAATTGTACAACCAGAGAATAAACAAGCCCAATTTGCAATTTCCGAGAATGTGAGAGATTTAAAATGCTCCTTAATTCTCTTATTTTATAGGCTTACAGAAGAGTGAGAAAGCTATTCAACCAATAAGTAAAATGTACACTTATTTAAGGCTTACTGCAGAGATTTAATGTTTCTGGTAGAGCCAAATTTCATGGGGAAATTAATGAACTTGAGACTCTTAGGCCATGGAACAAGATCAGAACATAATCAAAGAACATTCCCATCTCATTCCTTTCTCCCAACATAGAAAGTTCTCACCACCCTTGCCTCCTGAGATTTCAGAACCATGGATCAGATTAGTGTCTTCCATTTATCTGGTATTTTTCTTTGCATATGGGAGTGTTTATGATTCCAGGTTATTCTATCCCTGTTCTACTACTGTATATGTGGAAAGCATGGGAAAGTAATTAGCTTTATAAGTTTGACATGCCTGTCCAGAACAAGGGAAATCACATTCAGATTTTGATATGGGGTCTACTATATTGTACCTGAAGAGGGTGGGCTTGGCGTTGGAAGCCATACCCAAAGAAGATTGTTAGATTGACTTCTTTGGGGAGAGGTTGAGACTGTTTTTTTCTAGGGAGGTAGAATGAATGGAATATTTGAGGTTTGAATGGCATAAAATATCTGTATCTAATGCTGTCCACTGAATATTTTCAGCCTCTGGGACACGTGATGGGGCTGTACTTCACATCTTGTGCTTTAGAGGGTCATATGACCAGATCTGGCCAATGGGTTGCACTTGAAATGGGATGCCACTTTCAAGCTATAGCTTTTCCTTGATCTTTAAGACTCCATGATAATTAGCAGTATTTAAGATAGTGAATTGTCCATTATCCTGAATACACAGAAAGAAATTCTGAGGAAGAGCTTTCAGCCAAACTCCAATGGACAAGTAGATGAATGAGAAATGACTTCTGTTGTTGAAAGCCCTGCAGACATGGTACTGTTTATTCATACGTTATATGAATAAACATTCCTAACTGCCACAGTGACATTAAACATATCAGATTCCTTAAGGAAAAGTTAATATTTCTTCAAATTAAATGTATATTTAAGACATTTAGTTGTAAAATTATGATTCATTAATATTATTTCAAATTTATTTTTGGACTGACTTTGATGACCCATTGTTTAAAGGACTGATCCAGAAAACGATTACCTGTGAAAAGCAGGGCAACTTCAAGTTGAGATCTTTTACTCCCTCTACAGTATTTACAATTACTGCAGGTGGCACAGTGGTTTTAGAATAATGGAAGTTAATGTGGCTCTTTACTCCCAGTTTCTCCCCAGGATACTTGGCAGTTTCTCTCAATCTTCTGTTTGCTTTTTCAAAACAGCTGGAACTTAATTCTGAAAGTACAGAGAGAAAACATTGTCCTACCGCTTTTAATTGCCAATTAACTAGATTTCAATTTATGAATCCATCCTGTATGTGATTAAATAATAGCTTTAAAAAGAATTTTAAACACTGTACGAGTTACTACTTCACAGCCCTTGCCTAAGTTGTTAGGGTTAGTAAGTTCTAATCTACAGCTATAAATAAAAATAATGCCTTTATGTAACCATTGAAGGGAAGTAAAATATCCATACTGTTAAATCTCACCTATGTAAATTTTAATAATATTAGATTGAGCAATTACAAGAAAAAAATGCCATTGCAATTTAATAAAAAGAGATTAAGAAAAAGCACACATATTAAAACACATTGGTTTCCATTATCCTTTGTTTCAGTTTCCAGGGTTTCCATTATTTGCAGTCAACCTCAGTCTGAAAATATTAAATGGAAAAGCCCAGAAATCATTCATAAGTTTGGAATTGTGAGGCAGTCTGAGGAGCATGATGAAATCTTGCAATGCCCACTCTGTACTTCCGAGGATGTGAATCATCCTCCGGTTTGGTTTAGCATAGCCAAGCTGTACACAGTATTGGCTCCATTAGTCACTTACAGCCATCTTGATTATCAGATCCGTGTAACAGCATCACAGTGCTTGTGTTCAAGTTATCCCTATTTTACTTAATAAAGATTTCAAATAACAAGAGTAGATGCTGACAATTGGGGTACTCCAAAGAGAAGCTATAAAGTGCTTCATTTAAGTGAAAAGATGAAAGTTTTTTATTTAATAAGAAAAACATATTCTGAGTGTGCAAAGCCCTATCGTAAGAACAAATCTATCCATGAAATTGTGATAAAGGAGAAAAATACTCTTACTTGTTTTGCTATCATACATGAAATTGCAAAACTTAACGGCCACAGTGTACCCTAAGTGCTTAGATGAGACGGAAATGGCATTAAATAATTGGGTGCGATACTATCCATGGTTTCTGGCATCCACTGGGAGCCTTGGAGCATATGTACCACAGATAAGGAGGACTAATGTATCATGCGAATATCAGAAATATGTATATATATGAAGTATATATATGTATATGTGTACCATACACACACATCATACATACTTAAAATATGTAAGTATATATGAATACATACTTAACTATGACAACTGAAATTCTAAAACTGAAATTTTCTTAAAGAAAAACAATGGTATACAGGATTTACTTCTTTTGATAATGTCTGAAGAAGTTATTTTGTTAAGGATTCTTGACTCAGATCTGGATTTCATTGATAGTCTTCTTAAATCAAACGATTTCAATTTTCTTTACCCATAAGAGGTAGGGGGAAAAAGTGTTTACTTACTTGCCAAGTAAAATAGTAAGGATATCTTTTTTTTGTTCCTGCTGTACTTCTTAAGTTGTGCTTTATACTAGGTGTAAATACTGCTCAAGTATTATTGACATGGCTCTTTTCTTCTTAATAGCATGTTGATTTGTGTATTCCACCCATGATATCTATCTCTCTATGGACTCCAGAAATGAGGAAGAAATTGGAAATTTTCACCCTATATACTATCAAAGTTCTTAGATATAATTACTAAGGAATTTTTTATGGGCACATTTGTTACAATGGAAATCCATAATTCTATGCTGTTGATTTGTGTTATCACCAGGGCATATAAATCACAGAATTATTCCATCAGATATTTGCCATGTGCTATCCCTTTATAATCATTTATTGGAAAGCCCCTGTGTGCTTAACCATTCCACATTTGACAACCACCAATGTGTTCTCTACCTCTAAAATTTTGTCACTGGGACAAATTTATATACAGACTTTTGTGTAAACATTAGTTTCATTTTTCTAGGATATATGTTCAAGGATTTGATTACTGGATTGTATGACCGGTATATATTTAGGGTTATTTTTGTTTTAAGAAAATGAAAAACTATGTTTCAGAGAGGTTATGCTCTTTTTCATTCTCATGAGCCATGCACGTATCCAATTTCTGCAAGCTTGCAAATTTTTATTGTCATTATTTTTCATTTAAGTTCTTCTAATACATGTATAATGAAATTCCATCATAGATTGGCATTATTCTTGTATATTCACAGTCTGTTTTGAGGTAGCTCAAATTATTCTAGAAATTAAAAGGACTAGGTAACCATCTTGGCTTTTGCTTATAGCTGGTTTTGCAACCTAATGCATATCCCTAACTTGTAAAAATCTTAAGTTATCTGTACTGACAAATAGGAATAGTAGCAACTATCTCATGCTCTTACTAATGTTATGATGTTTTGATAAAATATATGTGAAAGTACAGGAACTTCAAAATTGCTACTGTAGGCAGATCTCTCCCCATGTGTCCCAGTATAGAGCAGGTGTTGGGCTCCCCACCAGGCCTCTCTTGGGCTTGCTCCATCACAGAACTGTACGAAATGGAAAGAAACTCCAGGGAATTCACTATTTTGTCATTCCTTGGGTTTTGAACCCCTTAGTCCACTTTCTTCTCATTTCTCAGAGTCTTTTTACCATTGTCTTTTAAATTGTTTTCAGAGAATTTATTTGTACACTGAAAGGTGGAGCATGGAAATGTGACTCCATCTTGTTTGAGAATGGGAAGTTTCCAAGCGTTTTTATGTACTAACTTAACCTTTGCAACTACTTTGAGTTAGGACAGTATACAATCTTATTTTCTACATAGCTTAGAGAAGAAAAATTAAAATTAATAAACACCAACGAATAGAAATATGTAATTGTATCACATGCATATACATGTATGAATACTTATACACACACATAGTTATGACTGTGATCTTGTACAGATTTACAGCTATAGTAGCTATAGCAGCTATGTAGCTACTTAAATCACAAAATCAAGAATTTTGGAATGAATGCATGTGTTTTTAAGTTACTTTATTCTGATAAACTTTGAATGCCATTAGAATTCATGCTTCATAATTTTTTATGAAACTACTGGAGACATTATACTTGGTAATAATTTGCACTTGTGTTATTTTACAATCACAATAAAGAAAACAGCTTTCTGAATTGATTCTTCTTACACAACAAGAGGCAACTAGTTAGCAAGATCTAAAGTAATACTTCTATGTCTTCAGGCATTTACTTGTTTATTGGAAAGTTACACTTCTTAGTTTATGTTTATAGATTCTTCCTTATAATGATTTTTCCTAAATTTACATAGAATAGGTTTTATTTGTGTCTCTTTTATTTTGCAGAATTTCCATGTTTTAGTGAGAAAAATTAAGTTTTTACAAAACTCTGGTTTTACAAAATTAAGGAGAATGTATTCTAAGCCATGAAAGAATGTTGGAAATAATCCTATTAATATAGAACAAAAGAGATAAAAAGTTTTGGCTCAAGTCATATTACATTCACTGTAATGATTCTCTATATGAAATGAATGTCTATTGGTGTGGGGGTTTTTTTTTGGGGGGGTGTTGTTTTTCATTCACTATCTTCAATTAGAAATAATAACCCTAAGTGCAAATAGGAACATAGATACTTTATTTTACAGTTTACATAGTTCTTCCACAGATGTAGTTTTCATTTCATTATCATAAATTTTCTAAGATTCATGACTTACCATCCCAGTGCCTTGTACCATCATTTCCTGGGTTAAGATCTTACCTCCAACCTTTCCTTGCTGCATGACTTTGATCAGGTTGCTTAACCTCGAACTTTCTGTCTCTAGACTTTCTCATCTCTAAGGTAATACAGGTTTTAAGGAACAGTAAATGAGGAAATAAAGAAAAACACTCCAGATAGTGCCTTCATATAATAAATACTGAATAAATGTTACTTATTGTTATCTTCATTTTATACATGAGGACCATCTGGTTCAACAGATAAGTGTACCTTATATGTATATGAAATAGATTTGCGGCATATCTTACACTAATGTATTTTGTATTAAAATGAAATGAGTTTAATTTATTTAAAAAAGAAGTTTTTGCAGAATCGCATTTCAGAGCTCAAGAAATAGGGAGACCTGGCAGAGAATACAGAGGAAGACATTTACTGCTTGTCACAGAGTAGCCACTTTGGAGCTCAGAATTCATACTTACAACATCCCTTTGATTATTTTCATAGCCTGTTAGGAAACTATGACCTCAAACTTTGATAATCACCTCTTTAGACTAAAGTAGGGATCCGCAAACTATAGACAGCAAGCCAAATCAGACGTGTTGCATGTTTTGTATGACCAGTGAATCAGAAGGGCTTTTAATGTATAAAACTTTGTTACTCATTTGATGATATGAAACATTCACTTTGAACCTCAGTTAATGAAAAATTGTCTTCCCAAAAAAGAATCCCAAAATTCTCATTAGCAGACATGAATTACAAGAAATTAGAATAAGTTATTATGCTAAGTATTTGTAAAATGCATTTTTTTCTATTAAATATTAACTGTCTACAGAATATCTTTTATTTTGCTTATAAAGCCTAAAATACTTACTATCTGGCTCTTGACAGAAAAAGTTTGCCAGCTCTTGTACTAAGACACAAATGTGACTTTTGTATGAAAAAATTGCTTTTTGACCATTATGCACAGGCGTTCATTTTGAACTACATTTTCCCAATATGGTTATAAACTGCCTCTGTTAATCAGCACTGATTTTTAACCTAAAACATTTAATATTTAGTTTTGGGATATGAAAATATTGATTTTGAGTTTATGTTAGACTAGAGTGAATTTCTTTGTGATTTTAGCCTGATATTATGACCCTGTAAGAGGAAGGTCAACCTTTTTCAATTTAGCAAGAGGAACCTACAGGAAATGTGAGGGATTCCTGTCCTTTACTTCCTAACACAGAGTGTTTTCCTTCTGTGAAAATTTAGGAGATACATCACCAGGCTTAGTAGAGTCAAAAGATCATACAATTTTAAACTATTTACAACTGTGTTTTCTTTTTCTTGAGGGTGAAAGTCTTGAAAATTCACTTTAAGCTAATGTAACTATTAAAATTTTTGCTGTGTGTTTTCCCTTGGGCTTTTAAATGTTAATGTGTTTTTTCAACCTGCATCATTGAATGTTAACAATCTTTTGCTTTATATTTTCCTCTATAATTTTTTTGTATTATTGCCATGTTCTTTTTCTTCAAGTAACTTACATATTTAATATCCAAATGTCACTTTAAGCTACTTCATCATCTCTTCCCCATACATTTTTTTTTCTTTACATATAGAATAAGTCATTGCACAGTACACTTGAGTCAGAATTTGAGAGGCAGTGTATTACATTGTTTGTTAAATGGAGTTTGGAGGCCGACTGGAATTCTGGTTCCTTCTTTGCTGCTTTCTAACTGTATAAGCATGGCCAACTGAGTGAACTCATGTGAGTCTCAGTTTTCTCCACTATAAGTGGGGGATAAAAATAGTCTCTTAGAAGGGATTGTTGTCAGTGTTAAATAACATATACACAAGGTGTTTAATGCCAAGGTTAAACACATAAAAAAACTAAAACACATAAAAAAACTAAAGTTAAACACATAAAAAAACCCTAAAATCTAGGTGGTACATCCATAGCTACACAAGCATCCCCACTTACCAGAGATCAATATTCAGAACTTTCATTTTAATTTAACTGCACAACCAACAAACTATTCTATTATGAGAGTGGGGAACCAATTTCACTCCTTCAAAAGAGTGGTTTATATTGTGAGACACAAATATCAGAAAATTAGGTACATCCATCTCCACCCTTTTGTTCCTGGAACTCTGGGCCTGTGCAGGGCTTGATCATATTGAGTTGTTCTTCTAATCCTAAAAGTATAGCTGTCAGCCCAACTTCCCTGAATTCTTTACAAAAAATAGTTACTATAAGATCACAGTGATATTTAATGGAAATATATAATCTATTCTTGTAAGAAAATATTCAGGGAAATATTTAGGAAAAATTTCACTTATCAATACAATAGTAATAGGAATCACAAAATAATACTATTATTTATTTATTTATTTATTTATTTATTTATTTATTTATTTTAGTACTGGGGATTGAACTCAGGGGGCACTTCACCATTGAGCTACATCCCTGGCTTTCTTTATTTTAAAACAAGGTCTCACTAAGATCTTTAGGGCCTTATTAAGTTGCTGAATCTGGCCTAAAACTTTCTATTCTCCTGCCCCAGCCTCCCAAGTCACTGGGATTACAGGAATGTGCCACTGTGCCTGGCTGTAAAACCTGTTACTTAATAAGCACCCAACTCTGGTAGATCAGTGGATATTATCTTAATCTTCATAATACTTATGAAAAGCAGGAATCATTTCCATTATAAATAGTATTAAACTGGGGAAAAAGTCTATAAGTATAATAAATCTTTGGTTGAGGCATACTAACTAGGACAAGTTGCTAGAAATCTCTACTTTTGAAGGCTATTTCCTTGAAAATGACTACCGTCTTGTTACCTCTGTGGGGTTGTACATGAAAACATTTTGGTGCCCCCTAGAGGTTATCAGGAATGTGCACTTATCAAGCTGTGAAATGAGAAGTGGAAACCCACTCTACTGATGCTCATTCATTGCTTCTTCATTCCCCATGCTTCAAGTGGCCCATTTACAATCACAGAGTTGCTCTTGATCAGGTGTTCTCAAACTCCATGCACCATTAAAGCAACTTGGAGGGGTTGTTAGAACACAGACTTCTGTCCTCCACTGCCAGTATTTCTGATTCTGTGAGTCTGAGGAAGAGACTAACAATTTGCATTTCCAGTTACAGCCCCTGCCTAAGGCCGCTGGTCAAGGGACCAAACTTTGAGAACCACTGACCTAGACAATACTCTCCCAGCTAAAGTTCTCTGCAGAACCAGGTTGGGTTTCAGTACCCTTGGAGAGCTGGTGCTGTGAGATTAAGCTCTGCACTGCTCTCTTAAACAGGTGTCACAGAGTCATGTACATTTTCTATAGGATTCCTTGACCCCCAAGAATTTCAGGGAATTTACAGACACATTTCAGTGAAGGAGAACTAATTGAGTTTTGGGGCCAAAGAAAGTAGGTTCTGTTTACAGCTCTGCTATTTAATCAGCTGTGCCTTGGGTGCATACCCAGATCCTTTCCTGGATGGGAGTAAAACAGCAACCATCCAGAATGTACTGTGGCTCTAACTCTATCAAATGGTTTGGTACTTAGTAGGCCCCCAAATTTTTTAGTTTAATCTTAATCTCTGTGATAATGTCTACATTACCAATGAAATATGTTGAGAAAAATTAGATAATTAAGTACATTTTGCAATGATGGAAAATGGTAGCACAAAGACAGTTAAGAATTATTGTGTGAATTTCATGAAATTAATCAATACTCTTAGTATTTTCTACCTTTGCTTAAACAAAGAGACAGCTATAATTTTCACTCATATTTACCTCTTTTTCACCAATTTTTTCCCTTACTCTCTTTTCCCATATTTCCCAATTTACTATCCTTTTCTTCCCACCCCCCTGCCAAAAAGTGGGGTGGAATTTTTTTTTCACTATGTGAATTTTAAGTGTCTAAATAGTTTCTAAAATTATTCTGGCTACTGGATTTTTTTCCCCCTCCAGCTAATTTGAATGTTGACTGTAGTGGATTCCACTTCTATTTAATCCAGGTCAGGATTTATAGAGACCTCATGTGGTGACAAGAGGCACCACATAAGGCTTTCTTCAGAGATGGCTGTAATAGTCAAAGGGAAACTCAGAACTCATTTGGGAGCATAATAATGGAGAAAGAATTAAGACCTAGAAGTTAAAATTATCGAAGCATACAAGGCCTCCAACAAACATCCTGCAGTAATACTGAAGGAATAATACAGTAACATTTTAAAAAATGAGAAACCTGGTCACTCATGTGTAAGTTCCTTTTATTAACTGAAAAGCTGATGACACAAAAACATTCATGCACCGTACCTCTCAGGAATTTGTTACATTCTCTTCTTGATTAAATTCATTGGACATATCTTCTTATATAAATTTGCATCAACTAGTAAAGATGTTTCTATGGGCATATTACTGTGAATGTTACTTTCATCTCCTTGTTGTTGTTTTTTTTTTATATACAGAGTGTAAAGTGATCCAGAGAGAGAATCAAACTTGAGCTCATGTCTAAGTGTCTCACTTATGCAATAATATCAATAACATTTATGAATATTTGGAATGCAGGATCTGTTCTTGTGATTAAAATGCTGCAGAACATGATTCTATGTGGCTGATAAAGTTGAACACAAATACATCTCATTGCCAATGAGGTATTAAAGCTGTGAAATTAAATGAATTAGTGTATCAGTAAATGCATCTTAACCACATAATTTACTGGTACAGACTATAGAACATTCACTGGGGGGAAGATACTCAACGACAGGTACTTGTTCTGAATCTCCATTTCCTTGCAAGAAATGTGACTGTGGCTTCTCCTCTCTCACAAGGAAGTTACATAACAGACCTTTAGGCTAAAATCTAGAAGGACAAGTAAGTTAATAAATGTTAAATGTTTTGAAGTCTTTAACAGAATGCAGCAATATAAATCAATGGCATTCAAACGAGTAATCATGAGTTCCAATTCAGTTTTTGAATGGGCACCCTGTCTTTGGAACCATGTTCAAAGAGACTGAGTTTTCCAGGGCCAGCAAATGATATAGGTAGAGGTAACTTTATGATATTTTGTAATATTTAAATAGAAAAAAAAATTAATGAGGATATTAGAGAGATTTCAGGTTGAATATGTTCTTGGGTTAAAAAAATAGTTCATTATCAGGATACCTACTATGTGCTAGACATATTGCTATATGCTAAAAATCCCAAGTGAGTCGGCAGGTCTTTCAGCTTTCAAGGGAATAACAGATGATTATACAAATAATCTCTATACTGTAAAGTTGCCATTTACCTGGAGGCATGCACAGATTTCTGTGAAAGCATTTCAAAGGTGGAATGAGAGTAAGAGAAAGAATGAGATGATACATTTTAAATTCAAGTGAAGGAGCTGACTCATTTAGAGGACATTTGAAACCTATGGTGACAATGTGTTTTTTTTTTTTTTTCCTGGGGAAGCTGGAGAGAGTTATCTGTTGCCAGACACACATCACACTAAAGAAGAAACAAGGGAATTCTCTTTCAAACAGTTTGGAAAAAAAATATCTAGAACTCCCCTGAAATAAAAGAAACCTTCTGGTACAATCTATGTTGCTAAGGATTTATTTTTACCCCCCTTTGCCTCCTAAGAGAGTAAAATCATACAGGCACATTCAAGCCCTTGGAGTTTGGGGAGCGTTTTATGTATTCAAGATGTCAATTGAACCTCCTGTTGTTGTGTGTGACTATAAAGAAAGGGTTAAATGGAAGGGGGTGGCTTGGAAATGGGAATGTAAAGAAGAGGGTTGCAAAACATCGTTTTCCAACTTGCAAAAACTGAACTTTTAAGCTCCCAAAAATACACATGTGTGTGTCTGTGAGCGCAGGCAGATCTATTTCGGCAGGATTTAATTTTAAAAAAAAAATTTAAATCTCAATCTCTGTCTTTCCTTTGCTGTGTTGCAAGCACTGAGCAGCCCCCCCCC
>NW_026000108.1:14633059-14660953 GCF_001458135.2 Marmota marmota marmota
CCGAAGCGTCGGGAGTTACGGGCGCGAGCCAGGACGCACGGAACGCGCCCGCCCGCCGCCGCCGCCTCCGCCTCCGCCTGGCGCTGGCAGCCGGGGCCTCACCTCTGCCCCTGCGAGGTGCGGGCTCCCCGCGCGCAGCCAGTGGGCGGGGCCGGACCTCGCGGGGCGGGGCCCAAGGGGTGGGGGCTCAGGCGGCTATATAAGGCCCGCGCCAGCCTAACTTCGGACTTGAGGTTATTTATTTGGGAAGCGCCTGGACGGTGGAGGTTGGTGGTGGCTGTGGCTGCGGCAGAAGGTGGTTAAAAAAAGGAGGAGGCGGCGGCAGCGAGTGATGGGAGCGCCGAGGCTCCCAGGCGCAGGCCAGAGCTGCGGAGCTTTCCAGGCACCGCGGGAGTGCTGAAGAGAAAGGGGAGCGTCCGGGGACCGGCAGCCGGCTCCTGAGGCGCGGGCTGGGTTTTTGTTCAGCGGCGCTCAGCGCCTGGCAGCAGGAGCGAACTACTCGTAACAACAACAACAACCCACCTTTCAGCAGCTCAGCGAGACTTAGGCTGCTGCGTCTGTCCTATTGTTTAGACACTTGCCAGGGGCTCCAGAGCGGCAGACCCCGCTCTCTGTCGCCGCCTTTCCTCTCCCTCACCTCCCTCCAGGGAGCGGGAGGCAGAGAAAGCAGCCGGGAGAGGGCAGGAGGCAGGAAGGAAGGACTGCCCTGGACTGTAGCCGCCGAGTCAGGTGCAGCATCTGGAGCCGGGTGGTGTCTCCAACGTCGGCGAGAGGACTGCTACTGTGGAGGTGGGAGACGGTATCCCAAACCTGGGAAAAGTTCCTGCACTTTGAGAAGGAGAACCCACTTGTGGGAGGCTGCCAAGGGGCGAGAGAGAAGCTGCGCCCGCTTGGAGCTGGCTGTTGTTTCTTCCACCTTTGCCATCAGGTGTCTGCCACGGAGCTGCAGCGTATCCGGGAGACGAGAGGGGCTGACACGCGCGCGCACACACATTGCCATTCAGCTATCGCCTGGGCTCTACCTGGAGTAGCGGATCCCACCCTCCCGCTGGCCACCTAGCTGTCCTCCAGACAAACTAGCAGGGCCCAGGTCGTGAACACCTTGGCCTTTGCCTTTCCCCTCCTTCCGGCCTGCCTTCTTGCAAGTCCTGCGCTAGTCAGTGCCCGTTTCGCCTTCTCTGGAGCTCTAGTGCTAAACTTGGCTTCTTGGATTTCCTTTGCTGAGATTTTGACTAGTGGATATTCCTGTCCCGCTGCAGCGGTCCTACTGCCCTTTTGTCTTTCTGTGTGACCTCAGGGCAGGCCCTGGTGCAGAGCGTCGCCAAGGACGCCGGGCGGGAGGCGGGATTGCCGAGACATCCTTCAGCGAAGTACATGTGTGTTTGCAAACCATCCTTGGCTGTCGGGAGATTGCGAGGACCGGTAGGGGCTACCGCTGATCAGCAGGCTGGGGAGAGGCCGGGGGAGTGAACCGAGCCCTGCACCCTGCAGCGCCGCCCCCAGTCCCCTGGGCTGCACAAAAGCCCGGTGCGCCCCCGCGCGCCATGCCCAGTTGCTCGGCGCGCTCCGCTCCGGGCCCGAAGGGCTTCTGCGCCTTCTAGCTTCAAGGAGTCCACTTTGATCAAGACCACCATTACTACTGAGCGCCCCTCTTCCTCCTCGCACTTCTCCCAGCCCCACTGGAATCGAAATTGTAGAGCAGTGTGTGGGATCTGAGTATCATCTCACTCTACCCCCTGGCAGCCGTCCTTTGCATCTTCACAGTCCTAGGAAGTCTCAGCTCTTTTACCGCCAAGTGGTTTCTTCAGCGACAGAAAACGTGTGATTTCCTCCCCCACTGCTCTTGGGGTCTCCTTGCAGCCTTGGCCAGGCCATTGATCTTCAGGTTCGAAAGTTGCCCACGGAGTTCCTGCCCTGCTACAAAAGGGTGTAGAGGGAAGGGGAAGGCGTGAGCCTGTTCCGGCTCTCCTGCCTTGAATATTAATTATTACTGTTCCATATTATTTTGTGCACATTTCCCCGGGCACTCTGGGTTGCTAATCCCCCGCCAAGCACTGGGCCTCAGACACTGCACCGTTCCGTCGGAGCAGCGAGCTAAAGAGAAATCCCCAACGCCGGCAAGCCAGGAGGCGGCGGGGGAAGATGCGCGGCACTGGCTGGCAGACGCTGTCCCTGTCGCTGGGGTTAGTGTTGGCGGTCCTGAACAAGGTGGCGCCGCAGGCGTGCCCGGCGCAGTGCTCCTGCTCGGGCAGCACTGTGGACTGTCACGGGTTGGCACTGCGCAGTGTGCCCAGGAATATACCCCGCAACACAGAGAGACTGTGAGTATGGGTTCTTCGCCCTCCCCTTCTCCCCATCGCGGTAGCGCACGCTTTGCTGGGAACCTGAAGTGACCCAGCAATACAGGGACCTGGGACTTGTGCCTGGTGAAGCCTCACTGGCTCTCCAGGTCGCTCATCCTGGGTTGGGCCCGCCTGGAGGGCCAAGTACTGGAAGGCACAGCCCAGGAAAGGGTCACTGCCCAGGGAGGGGCGGGTCCGCTGGCAGCTGCGTTTGGTCCCTTTTCCCTGCTCTTGTCCCGCCACTGCCACTAGCAGCCTCTTGTGGACGAGTTGTTCGGGGCTGTGCAGATGGGAGCTAGGGAACAAGGATGAGAAGATGCCCCAGGCTAGGAGACACGACTTTGTTTTCAGATTCCTTATAAAGAGTCACCTTGCTGTTGCAAACATTCTTAGGTCGGTTTTAGGATGAGTCCCCACCCTTGCCCCCCCCCCCCCGGGTTGGCGTGGAGGAGATGGCAGGGGGCTCAAAGAGAGAAACTTAGGCTCCCTGTCTTTGTGTTCCCCTCCCGGGAAAGAAGGGAGGGGAGAAAGAGTCATGGGGTGTCCTGGGATATTACTATCAGGCAGGAAGGGTGCCCCAGTAGGGCCACAGCTGGCTTAGTGGCGGTGCGCAGCCCCCTGCTACTGCCCCCCACCCCGCCCCTGCCCTCTACTTCTGCCCAGAGGATGCGGAGGTAGCGGGCCCCAAGGGACTCTTCCAAGCTGGACTCTTCCAAGCTGGCGACTGCAGCGGAGACCGGCGTCCCAAGGTTTAAGTGAAGTTAGTGTACTGGTTCTCCAAACCTGAACCAGCGCAGATAGATCAGACTGCTTAGGCGACCCGGCGGGCCTTGGCCGCCCCCGGCTCTTCCTGCTGAGCCCCTGTCCCCCTGTCCACCTTTCTGGCAGTTTCTGCGTCCCTTCACGTGGCAGCAGCTCCTCTTTCTGCCCCTCTTCGCGCTCCGGTGCCCACAGACATCCCCGCCTCCCTGCCTCTGCTGGTCTCTAATGAAGAAGTAAACGCAGTCCTGGCGTTGACGGCCCACGCGCTCCTGGTGGGGAGCTTCCCGAGTTCAGGGAAGCGGAGCATGGAGGCCATTCTCTTTGTGAATGCCGAGCCGCCGCCCCAGTCGCCCGAGCGCCCTAGGCGCGCTAGTGCTCTCACGATGGCGCGTGGGCCGGGCGGGTGAGGGCGATGGGGACCAGTGCGCTGGGACTCCGCTCCCGTGGCCTCTTTCCCTCTGGGTCTGAGGGCCATGAACTGCGGAGAGGACGCCCTCAGATTCGCACTTCTGCGCCAGTGCAGTCTGCAGCGCCTTGAGTCGCCCTTCTTATCTAATCCATCTCTCTGGCCTCTGCTTTAAAGGCCAAGTTGAGCCCTTTCTTCTTTTGGAAAGGCTCATCTGTCCCCCAGCCTCACTGGGTTGCCCCCTACTCTTTTTCTTCATTCACCCCAAACCCTTAGTGCTGCGCAAGTTGGGCCTTACCAGGGTTGCCTCATCAAGATGTGATCCCCGACATTTGCCTCGGGTGGGAGGTAGGGATTCCGTGTTATATTGAATACCCAATAAACGACCCCGATGATTTTCCGAACAACTTAATGAGACTTTGCTCAGCGTATAGAAATAGGCAAAAAAGGAAGGAAAGTAATGCAGAATTCTGTTTTTGTACTTGTCATTTCATGCTGTTCCAATTAGTTTATAGTGTAAGCACTAACGTGTCTTACTCAACCAAAAGGGCATTACTGGGGGGAAAAATGACAATTGGGTTTTGGATCCTTGGGAAAATAAAAAATCCCTGTAAGGGGATTTTTAAAGAGGTTTCAGAAAATAGTATAGTCAGTGTTGTCTTATAAAATTTTATCATTGACAAAGTAAAAACTTAAAATATATATTTCAAACATGAAGTTTTTAGGACTAAAGTAAGAGAGAATTTAGGACCTTGCAGGAGAACATTCGAATCTCAGCAAAAGCTGGTTTTACCTGAAATGATTGGAGGCAGGGCAAGTTTAGATCTTGACCTGAGATGCCAGAAAAGAAAAAGAGGGGGTTGTGACTCTTGAAGGAAAAGTGGTGCTGAATTCTGAACAAAAATGTTAGGGCCTGAATACCACTTCCATTATTGCCCCCGCTAGTAGTTTTCGCTTTACAATCACAGCGGGGTTCCCTGAGCTGCAAATGAAGAGTTTAGTTTTCATACAAACATAGAATTGTTGGAAAGTAAATGCAGGTCTTTGAAGTGCATTTCTTTTGATGGCCCTCTAACTTTCTTCTTTACCTTAGGAAGTTTAGCCACCATGCTCCCATAAGGATAGTGTTCTTTCTAGCTTTTAAAACTGTTCTTGAATAGTATGAGAAAATAATTTCTTTAACTTTCTGAGGGGAACTCCAGTAATAGGAAAATAACAGAATACCTGTGAATTTGATACACAGATCCTTATAAAAGCAAAAATCAAAAGCACACCACACACACACACACCAAAAGAACAATTTTCATGATAATACAATTACTTCATTTTCTTGTCATCATGGGCCAGCCAGGATGAACTTTGTAAACTTGAGCATTTATGCAATATTATTTCAAAGGTTGTGGTTGTCCCCTTCTCTCTCCCATTTGTTTTCTAAACCATACACTAATTAATTTATTTTTTAGGCTTAAAAGTTCTAACCTACTTTAAATTTAACTTTGCTTAACTAAGTTAATAGAAATAAAATGGAGCTTTCATTTTCTGGTTGTCTCTTAGGGATTTGAATGGAAATAACATCACACGGATTACGAAGACAGATTTTGTGGGCCTTAGACACTTAAGAGTTCTGTAAGTGTTCTTCTGTAATATGGGGAATTGTATTGTATTGAAGATTGCACTTTGAGAATTGCTAATAGTATCAGTTTTTCAAACCTTTCCAATGACAGAAATTTTAAAAATGTAAAGGCCTTGGTTTCTTTATTTATTTTACTAAAAGCACAACTTTTAGTAAAAATTTGGGCTTTTATTTTAAGTTTGAACACATGCCATAGAAACAATGTTATAGAAATGACCTTAAGACTGTTTTATCATACCCTAAGTGCCTTATGCATATAAACTTGTAGAATAGTTGCTTTCATAGTGTGAATAAATAATGTGGGACATCTGATATTTTAGTGTTTGAGATTAACTTGAAAAACTCAGGTAGATCTGTGTTTAAATATTATTGAGCTAAAAAATATTTAGACTTTTTTTTCTAAGAAAAAGTAATTTCTAACATTAAAATCAAGCCATCCATCTTTTTAACAGAGCTTAGGTAGAAAAATGTTTATCTATAAAAAAGCATCATTAGTTATATTTTCAGTTAATTTCCTTACCTTTAATATCTTTGTAGATTACATAAAATAGTTGCACTCTGATTACTTCTTTACTTAGTGGGTTAATTTAGCTGTGAATAAACCATTACTCAAAGTCAATGCTACATAAACTTGTTTTCTCCCACAAGATTGTATATATTTATGTCTTAAAGGTCATATGCTTTTGACCTCTATATACCCAGTGTTCAATTTTTAAAACATATTTTGGCCCTTATGAAATATTTTGGTTGCTGATGGGTATCCATAAGTCATAAGTGAATATGTGTATGATGAATTACTGTAGTTAAGAACACAGTTGAAAATCAGTGTACCAAAAACAGCTATCAAAGCTGCAATTTCACTGCTCTTCTGTTATGTTTAAGGTTTAGAGTTTGAATAGTAAATTTAGTGAGAAACTGCTTTAATGTTTCTGTAAAAGTTTTGTGATGTAGATGCTTTTTCTTCTCCATGAGTTCTTTCACATATATCACCATTAAATTTACTCCTAGTTCTCAAAGCAGAGCAAAATCTAACTTTAAAGAGAGAAAGAGGTTATAAATGTTCAGTTACTGAATTGAAATTGACTTAGATGGTAACATTAAGAAGCATGTTACATTTTTTTTTTTTTCATTTCAGTCAGCTTATGGAGAACAAGATTACCACCATTGAAAGGGGAGCATTCCAGGATCTTAAAGAACTAGAGAGACTGTAAGTATTTTCAATTCCAAACTCATGACAACATGACTGTATTTTTACAAACACTTGAATTTCAAGGCTTATGTCTTTGATCTCATGTTTTAGCTTTAAAAAGCTTGCAAAAAAAGGGCGGGGGGAGATGAGTAAGTGGTTTTCAGACAAATTTACAACAAGTAGAGTTTCTGGATATAGGATATTAATTTGTAATAAAGCACAAATTTACTTTTCTGAGATGTTTATATACTTGGTAACCATTGCTTTGGTACTGAAAGATGTACATACATGTTTTTCTTATTTGTTCATCTGATTTGTTTGCTTGCCTATGCAGGAAGAGAGGTGGACCTTTTGTTCCTATTAATAGTACATATGGAAGGGATGCTTTTCTAATAGTAATTTTAATTTCTATGATGTTACTTGGTGTGTCATTAGTGATATTATATTTTTTTCTGATGATGATTTAACTTTTTATCATTAGAGTGAAAATTATTAATAATTGTTATTCACAGCTTTATTTTGTTATGCTATAGTAGCTTTTCAAATATTCCTTTTGGGAAGTAAGAAAGATTACCAAAGTAAGATCTGTTATCAATGTGTAGTCATTTAACATTGACCTTTGTTTTTCCAAAATTAAATGTAACCTTCAAATTAAAATCTATTTTTTAGACACAAATTCTTAATGGATTTATATTTATTACTTGAGGATTTTTTAGATTCACAGTATATATTTACATCAGACAAAACCTCTATCTGAAATAGAAAAAAATTACAGACTTTGTAGTTTGAAATGTGATTTCATGTCTCATAGATCTTGATTATTCCACTTTAGTAGGTTTGTATTCTTAGGACAAGTAACAGATTTACTAAAAGTAGTAACAATTATTTAACAGTTTTTACATCTGATTTAATAGTCACTTTATATACAAATAACACTCTTATTTCAAATAACAAAATATATTCACTTTAAGCAGAACACACAGTCGTATTCACTAGGCCCAAAGGCAGAAGTTAATTCTGTGTAATTGTCCATAAGTTGAAAAATGACTCATCATCTTCTGAGATATTTATAAATGCATAGATTTCATTTTTATGACTTTAAGTAAAACACAGAAATATGTACTATATTTATTATAAAACTTGGCCATGATAAAAATTGAAATATGGGGAATATAATTGTAGAGTTCAAAATAAATTTAAAACACTACTTTGAGCTAGTTTTGGGGGAAGGTAAAAACAAGATAAATATTTGGTTGAATTCATAGTAAAGTTCATAAATTCATAACCTATGTCTAAATACATAAAATTATTCTGAAATTATTTATTATTTGATGTTCTTCAGAAGCATTCATAGGCTTTGTGACTAACTCACAAATTTATCTTTAATCCATCTATTTTTAAAATATTGATATAATCATTTAAATGAATAGAAAATTTCATAATTTTATATATATATATAATGTATATATATATATTATATATATATAATATATAATGTATATATATATTATATATATATACAGTTTTGCAAGAATAACTTCTAGCAGTCACAAAGAAGTATCTATATCTTGGTTTTTAAACAATTTTTGAATCATAGAAGGAGTCTTAATGGTTTTTCCTGCAGCCTCTACTTTGGTTATATTGTGTAAATATTTTAAGAAAGACTAGAAGAAAACACACTTTCTGGTTATTTTTCAAGCCACTTCCAAATATCATTTGAACTTTCATCTTGACTAAATTAACTTTTCCTAAAAATTATTAACCAGATGCTATATGATCTGAAATTTGATTAGAGTTGTAAGTGGTACTATTTTTTGACTTTGCCTTCCTCTGGGAATGTCACTTCATCTCAGAACAATTTTCTGTTCTACTAAGACTAAGTCAGATGTTTCAGAGTGGGAGGAGAATTTGTAATTTTGAATGAAAACTAATATATATGCAGGACTTCTTTAAATCACCCCAGCTGTTGGCTGAGAGCAAATATTTCATATTTGTGAGGAAAAGCTGAGAAAAATTCCTTTTGTTTACAACTGCCAAGTCCATCTGATGGAAGCACATTGTTATCTGACAGCCAATTCATCTCCTTGGGACTCTGGAATTCAAAACCATTTCTTAGGAACATTGTGGATACACTTTTCAAATATTTATTTTTTAAATACATTAAATGGCAAGCAGTTTTACTAAGGAATGCATTCAAGTTATTGTGAAACAAAAAAATTTTAATTTTGTTCAGCATATTGTTTTAAAAATAAAAACGTAAAACAACAACAAAAAAAATCTATCTTGTGAGTGAGTATCATTCTCAGATTATTATGGCCTCTGGTATATACCCTTTTTTAATCGGGGTCATTTAACATCACAAAATTGCTTGCTTTTTCAAAGAATAGCAAGGGACAATGTGAAAGACAGGAAGTAATCAATGAATTAACTTTAGCTATGAATTGTGTAAACTTAAATGATTTTTAATAATTTAGATGTGAGATTTTATACTCTCAATTATGAAAAGATGTAAAAGTGCAGGCATATGTTGTAAATACCATCCATACAGTGAACAGTGATTTAATTTTCTTTCCTTGTATGAAGATCAAAAAAATAAATAAAAAATGTTTATTTTACTTGTGTGTAGTGTATGGTTCTAAATTATTTTCATTTTAAAGTGATAAAATAATTGTAAATGATTTTTGTGAAAATTTCAAAGTTATATTTATCTCTTATTTTATTTTGATGTTGTTTACACTTGATCTAGAGGGGAAAAAAAGATCTGAAAGCAGAAGATAAGATCTATGCCTTTTTATAAATCCAACTTTTTAATCTGTAAGAAGCAGGATCCTGTTGTTAAGTTGAATTTAATGTTAGCATGGAATAAGAAAGCCATTATTTGTAAATCAAAGCAGTATAGCTACAAAAGAAAGATATTTTTTCTACTTCAAAGAATGGATGCAATTCTAAAATCTCAAAGCCAAATGTCAAGAAGTACATGGATGTTGAAATCCTTCCTTCCTCTTGTCTCCTTCCTCATCCCTTTCTTCCTGTCTCTCCCTCCTTCATGTCTTTCTTCCCCTCATTGTTTTCTCCCTTCCCCCTTTCCTTTGGTTTATTTTTCCCCACCTTCTCCTCTTGTTTCCTTTTCACTCCCTTCTTTGTGTTGTTTAGAAACGACATCAGATGATGTGGTCATCATCAGAATGTGGTTATGAATCACTGTAAAGGGACTAAGTTAATTGCACCTACACACCATGAGCACACATGACTTCCTGTTTTGTCACTCTGCCACCACACTCCCAGACCTACCACGTGCAGTGGCAGATTTTCTAAGAGGCTTTGTATTGCCAGCAGTCTCAGTTTTTCTGGGAAAAAAATGAAACCTTGAGTACTTTAAACCTTTTTATATTGTATTAGCTGATCTCCTGTCGTTTAATCAGAAAGTTCTATAGAAATCTAATGTGGTTAAATGACTAGCTAATTCAGTACAAATCAATTAAGAGGGGAAAAAAAATACCAGTTAACTACAGTAACAATTCAGAACACTTAAGAAGTATGCTTCTTTCATGTACTTCCTAGAAGATACCTTTATATATCCACAATAAATTCTCCAGACAAAATTACTAATACAAGATATTTCTCAGCTGGTACATAATTCTCTAGATGGTATTTTTTTTTTTCTAAAGTAACATTGGGACCCAGAAGTTCTGTGGGCTGGTATAAAATTCTGTGGCTTACATAAATTTACAATTCATGTACCATTGTGATAATGCTTTGTAGTCATTGAGCTATATTTTACGGCCTTTTTTGACAAGCTAGAATACTTCAGGGTTCCACTATTGAAAACCATCTTCCTCTTTTGAAAATTCCTTCATAACACAAATGCAAGAGTATAAGAAAGTTTAAGGCTGTCATTTCAAAGACATTTTGGTAGTTACTTCAGGACTGCAAAAATGAAACTTAGATATGTTTATCTAGCTTATATTAAGAGACCAAGAACATACCATGGAAAATCTTGGATATTAGGCTTTTCCTGGACATTACAATCACCTTATAATCTTCAATAAGGAAATTGTTGAAGTGATAAAGGCAAGTACACAGACTGTGCCGTATTCTCCCATTAACAATGTGCTTTTCACACAAATATTTCTTTAAATCTTTCCAGTTTTAGTCTCTTTCTATTTAAAATGACATTTTCTTTCCTTAAAATTTTCTCTGGCTATTCATTTTTTTTTCTGGATAAATTTGTCCTTAAAATATTGAAAATGTAGCCATATGTTGAATCCTGAAACATAAGCCTGTTAAGTATTTTAAAGTTCCGGCAGAGTAAATACAAAACAAAAATAACAAAATTTCCAACAAGTTGATGCAAATCAAATATATTCATTTTAATTTAGAGAAATCTTAGTCTCTTCCCAAAGAGCCTATCTTTGAATAAATACTGTATTTTTATCAGAGAATATCCAAGGGGCACATTTCTTTTCTTTTCCCAGGGTGGTGCTGAATTAGTCCTCTTTTCATGAACACACCATTCATAAGCAAGTGACAGTGTGAGGTTGAGAGCTCTGGCACTCTACAGCCTTTGTTGTGGGTTGCTACACATGAATTCAAGTGGAGAATATGTGGTGGAACAGGTCTGAAGGAAAGCACAGTTTATCCTGTTCATCAAGGATGTCAAGAACCCCTCTTCTGACTCATCCTACAAGTTTGTAGGCAACACATAATATATATCTTTTCTTATTGTAAGGACAAACAAACCATGCTCTCTCCTTGGACAGGAATGTGAGCTCATTTCAAGAGTTGTTCTCTGGTATCTTTGCACCTAGGTTGAAAGGCACTGTGGTTGCTTTCTTAGAAATTCTCTTTAAAGAAATATATCAATTTAACAGAGGTTGAGTGTGCACGTTACATAAGGTAAAAATACTCTAAAATAAATACACATGGACTATTTTAAATTGTGTTTCCTGACTCTGGCCATAGAAAGCTTTAATGCAAATGAGCTGTTGCAAGTTTAGCAGAATATTCAATCCATCTGAGAGGATTTCTTGTGCAACCTGTTTTTATGGTCTCTGAAGTCAAACTGTAGTGAGAAGGCCTGTTTGCCCTTATAAATTCTGAAGCAGCAAGGCTGTTTATTTTTCCCACATCTGTTTTGGGCTCATCCTTTGTGACAGTGTTTGCTGGATGCTGTGTCTTTTATACCTCCTTTGAAATGAGTAGCTTCGTTTGCACTGTTACAAGGTATTTGTGGAAGCAGTGAATGTCAAATATTTTACATTTTATTCTGTTTTTCATTACTTTTTGGATGGATACCTTTCTGGCTGAGTTATGCCTTCTACACTGCGTTTCCCAACTTTGCACAGAATGAGGCTTTTGTGCATGGACTTCATATGTATTGTTTTTATCTTTTTTCAAAGAAAGTTATATCTGCTGGTCTGGAAGGAATATTCATTGGTAG
This sequence comes from Marmota marmota marmota, assembly GCF_001458135.2. Taxonomy (NCBI): domain Eukaryota; kingdom Metazoa; phylum Chordata; class Mammalia; order Rodentia; family Sciuridae; genus Marmota; species Marmota marmota. Next base: position 14,644,832 of record NW_026000108.1, read on the forward strand.
AAATCCTTTCAGAATGAAATCTTGATAATAATAGGAATAATCTGGTACTATCAAAATTGAAATATTGTTTCAAGATAGCATTTACAAAAAAAAAATATTTGGTTTTCTTAATTTGAGCATCCATCTACTCTGAATGCAGGTAGGCAGTTTGGAAATACTGGCTTTGTGTGGCTCTTTTAGGATTTGGTGTTGGAACACAGAGTTTGAATTATCTAGAACTCCTGTGTATAGGCACCTTGCAATATTCACAGCTGCTGCCTGGTGTCTCCTGAAACACCAGGCAAATACTTATCAGTTGTTTTGTTGACTATACTTTCTAACCAAATACAAAGTTTCCCTCCCTCTTTTAGAAACAGAAACATTAGGTAAGAGAGATACAAAAAAATATCCTTAATTATGGTTCCCCTATGAGATCTTGAACACCTTGCTTCATCTTTAAAAACTTCAGTTTCCTCATCTTTAAAACAAGGATATATATTATGGTATAGCTTATACTTGTAGTAGATGATTTAGGTAAGGTAATGTACAGTTTCATAAAATTCTTTGCACACAGTGCCTAAAGAACTATCATTATGTATTTCAATATACCTTTTATTTCTCAGAAGTTGATTTAAAAATTATGTTATCTTAACTATTTATGTGTGTGCATAACAAATTTATGCACTGTATATTAAAATTATGCAACACTATATGCATTATACTGTTAATTTCATTCTGATTTTCTGTTAGCATGTAGTATGTGATTAACAGAAGAGACATGAAGATAATTCAAATTCTTCACGTTTTGTTTCAGAATGTTTGTTGTAAACTTTTTGAATTGTAGAGAAATATGAATAAGTAAAAGAACTAAATAGGAAGCAGCCATTTTTTTTTTACTAAAAAGAATTGACCTTTATAGCACAGAATACAAGGGATGAAATTATCATTGATATCACTACTTAAAATACAGAACTGTTAATTTAATACAAGCTAAGTTGATAATGCTGTTGAAAATTCATGTTTTTGTAATGCATGATAAATGTTAAAATACTTGATCTAAAATATTAGAATAAAAACATTTAAGAAAAGATAATTGGAAATTTTGTCTAAGAAGAGGTCAAAATAGGGAACTAATTAGTTCTATTCCTGGCCATTTATGTATGAGAAACAGGAGGTTGGAAATGATAAACTTTCTAAGGCAAATTTATCAGATGTTTATTACAGACCAAGTGTGCTGCAAAAATACCCTACATTGAGAATGACATGTAAGAAAAAAAGCATGAATTTTTCACTGGCTTTGGTGAAACTGTTCTTATTTTACATTTTAAATTGGATGGAAGATTACCAATATTAATTAAATTGACGTAGAAGTTGAATACAATAAGAGACTATATTGTCTATGAAAGGACAAGAGTCACACGGGAGCAGCTAGCACATGATAATTTAGAACAAAGCTTGTCGATAATGTTCAGGTGCCCTTCGAATTAAGGTTGTTAAGAATCAGCATTTCAGAGGCCAGTGGTGTTTTGCGTGACACAGAAAGGTCATTCACTCTAATGAAAGTCAAACTCAAAATTAGCTGGTACCAGAGAATGAGCACTTATTGGGACTCCTTCTCATCTTTGCTCTAAAATAAAGTGTCTGGGAGAAAGATCATGCACCTTTCTCAATCCAGGAATGCCATACAGAAAATTCCCAGACAGTCTTGGAATCTTGGAGGCAGATTCCACCTACAGATGATGATGCAGAGCTAGGTGTCATTTTACCTCTGCTATCTCCTCAGACATGATTAAATGTCATTAAGTGTCCTTGCTCTGAGTAGTCACAGTTGACTTACCTAGTCTGTACAATGAGCAAGTTTATGTGGGCCCCATAAACAGTCCTGCTCAGTATCATCTGTTCCTTACATTTGTTTTCCTGTCCTGCAACTATCACATTTTAATATCAGCAGCTCACTTTTGTTATAGTTCTTATTATAACACTGCTCTTTAAGCCACTAACAATTGTTTTGTATGTGGAATTGGAAGGAAGATAACTTTTTCTTCAGCTCTTTTTAAGTACTTGTTTTGCACCTTAAGAGTCTTTATTGTAATTCTCGATTTAAAAAACTGCTCTTTAGATTAAGGATTTAATTTATGGTCTTTGTACAATAATCTCTCCTTTAAATATTTTCTTTTTTTAAATTTTTTTATTGTTGGTTGTTCAAAACATTACATAGTTCTTGATATATCATATTTCACACTTTGATTCAAGTGGGTTATGAACTCCCATTTTTACCCCGTATACAGATTGCAGAATCACATCAGTTACACATCCATTGATTTACATATTGCCATACTAGTGTCTGTTGTATTCTGCGGCCTTTCCTATCCTCTACTATCCCCCCTCCCCTCCCCTCCCCTCCCCTTAAATATTTTCTTTATTAAATGCTGAGAATGTTTCTGTCAATGAACAACTTCTGAGTGATATGAGTTATGAAACCAAAGCTGTGTTCACATNTTAAATATTTTCTTTATTAAATATTTTTTGGAAGAGCTTCTTCTTCTTCTTCTTCTTCTTTTTTTTTTTTACTGTTTTTGTTTCCAATTAACCTTAGTACTGATGGAAGAGAAAATATAACAGGAGTCGGAAGCCCAAAGTGAACATATTCTTTTTAAGAAAAAAACAAAAAACAAAAATTTTAAAAACCAGCAAACGTGCCCTGTTTTCTATCTGCATATTATGCATCACTTACTGATACTGGCCCTTTTTGTCTAATACTATGTTGTCTGATGGTTAAAATGGAAATGTTTCATAGTTGGTTTAAACATATTTAAAGATCATTCATAATTGCTTTCCTGAAAGAGTGAAAAAATGCTTGAATTCAGAGAAAAAAGTTTCACCTGTATTTTTTTTTCTTTTTCTCTCAACCGTAGGTATTTAAAATAGACATTTAAAAGGTGAATATAGAGTCATTTTTTAAAAAATAAAACTTGGTGTTTTATTTTCAGATGATTAGTTTGTAGATGTTTAAGAAACTGGTTATACAAAACTATGTTTTTCTGAAGGAAAAATTGGTGAAAAGTAAAGTTTCAGCAATACATTATTTTGAATTATTGTTTAGGAATGTTATTCTGTGTTCTTCTGTAACTCAGAAGATATGTTCTGGAGTCATGCCACTTGAATTCAAATTCTAGCAGTCTTTGAGCTCCATGTCTCCCTCCAAAACAGCAGTTAAAAGTTGTACCTACACGGGGGATATTGTGAAGAGTGAACGAGATAATTCATGTAAACCTGGCAGAACAGGGAGTATCACATAGTAAGCTTAATGCACTTACCTACTACTCGTGGAGCAAATTAAGAAACACTGGGAATATGAAGTTGATAAATAAGAGCAGTTCCTACTCTGAAATATCTACTTTTTCACAACACATGAAGTTGTATTGATGCAGACCCCTAACAAGACAGCCGTCATTCACTTGCATTTCTGGATTCGTTTAAATTCATTGAATTTCTTTCAACTCTAAGTGATGCTGAGAATGTTTCAGGTGGGAGCAAGAGAGTGGGCAAAGAGGTTGATGGAAAGGGAAGGAGATTAGTATTGCCTGGGACATGTGGAAGCAGGTAGGATGGTGGGGCTTTCCTTAGCCAGAGTGTAGCATCAAACTTGAAGAGGCATCACAAGAAGTATGCCAGAGGAAAGCTCTCCGGGTATAAAATTATGTCAAGCTCTTGCTGACCGATAGCAAAAGAGGAGGACAGTCTGTTGTCAATCAACATATCTAAGACCCTACTAAGTGCCAGGGAAGGACATGTTAAATGAGAACAGACTCCTCTCTTTGCCTTCTGTTTTGCTTTAAAACCCAGTTAAGTACCAGAAAAGGAGGGAGGAAATACAAAGACAAGGTCTTTACCCTTGAAGAGTTCACAGGCTGGTGGGAAGAGACCACACTTGAATAAATATCATTAGTGGAGGGACTTTTACTTATCAAGTGTTTTGGGGACATAGCCAAGGGAGGTGTTGAATCTATGTAGAATTGGAAAGTTGCACAGAGGATGTAAGTAAAGCAACTTTTGATGAAAAGGGAAGCCCCCTACACAGAGAGCTGCCTTGGCAGGAACTCGGGTTTGAAGGAGCATGGCTATTATGGCTGAAGAATTGGATGACAGTTGTTAATTACATGGTTTGGATATGATTAAGAAATCTCATCTCTGCTATTTTAGGAATCAGAACTGGCTCTTTGGACAATATACCTCCTTCCATGAATGACTGCTTTTCTAGAAAAATTTTCATTACCACTGTTGTGAATATTTGTAATTTACTTTCTTTGGAGGTGAATTTAGCAAATCAAAATTAGGCTTTATTTTATCAAAAATGGATAATGGTGGGATCGGGAAGTACTTCTTTCTCAGAATCATGCCCAATAGAGAGCAAATAAAAGCTTTTGGGTTCCATTTTACCTTGTTATGTACTTTATTCCTAAAAACTAGTGTAAGTGGGAAGTAAGCCCATCCTTTCATCTGTGCTTTTACTCTTTGCCCTTTATTTGTCTTGGCATCCTTTTTTAAAATTAGTGTACATTTTATTAAATGCTGAGAATGTTTCTGTCAATGAACAACTTCTGAGTGATATGAGTTATGAAACCAAAGCTGTGTTCACATTCATTGCCTTGTGACATCTTTGAATTAGGAATTCTGAAGTCCACTTGGTCTAGCTTCTCACTTAATATAGGATTTCCCTTTATCATGTTCTCAGCAGAAAAAAAAAAACAAACAACATACACTCCTTGAGTATATCTAGGATAAGTAGTGGACAGTTTCTCAAGGTTGATCTCAGGGTAGATATTTCCATTTTTTAATATCCCTAATTCTTAGAAAGGACTCCTTACTATCTTTCTTAGGAATCACAATTACTGGTCTCATTTCTGCCCTCTAGAGACTGAATGTAATTCTGCTTCTACCTGAGGATCCTTTAACTACATCAAGAATGATATGCTTTTTCTGTCCCCATATGTATTTTGAAGACTTAAGAAATACCTCTGGTTTCTTCAGTGTGATGTTAGTTTCTGGACCTACTTATCCTCTTGTAAATTAAGCAGATTGTGTGTATTTTATGTTAGATTTAGATTTTTTTAAATTTAGATTTATAAAAAGAAATAAGCTATTATTTTGAATTTAATGTTAAAACTAACTCTTAAAGAATTGGGTATCAGGGGTAGAATTCACCTACTCTGTTCATAGGCGTGTATAGTCCAAAAGAATTGTCATATTACATCAGGATTTAAATTGAGTTAGAGTTGGAATCAAATTCTTTCTAAAACATCTAAAACACTCCAACATCAGTTAAACATTTAAAAGATATTTAAGCAATTTATGACATCACCATACACTATAACTCTGAGCATTAAATTCAGTGAAGGGTTGAGAGGCTTTGGGTTGAGGTGTGAACTTTGTTGGCTTTCTTCTGATTTTGCCTGTAAGGAAAAACCATACTTAACATTTTGTCACACTTTTATTTTATTTATATATTTTTAATATTCTTTTTAGTTGTTGATGGACCTTTATTTTATTCATTTATATGACATGCTGAGAATCAAACCCAGTGCCTCATATATGCTAGGCAAGCACTCTACCACTGAGCCATAATCCCAGCCCATCACACCTTTATTTTTATTTTTTAGCTAAATAGAGGTACAAAATTGAAATCTCCATCTCCCCACAATGCCTTGACTGAAAACTTAGGTCATTCAGGACAGAGTACGAATTATTTTACCATTTCCTGTATAATTTCTGTTGTATATGGAAGTTGCTTCACAGACTTGAGCCTGAGTCATGAAATCTTTCACCATTGTGTATATTCTGGTTGACTGATGTTGCAGGAGATTTGAGTTTAGAGTTTAGGCTCAGCAATCATCATCGGAGTGAGCATAATGGAAAATTGCTTTAAAGAGTCATGTAACCAAAGGTGTAACCAACTTTTGATTTGCAATGCTTGAATTCTCTTGAATGTCACTCCATTCTTACTTGAAATTCCGGATGAGGCATGACACTACCAAATCGCAGTCTCATTGTTGGGTATTCTCTATGTAACATAAGCTTTGTTTTTGTTTTCTCAAAAGGCGTTTAAACAGAAATCACCTTCAACTGTTTCCTGAGTTGCTGTTTCTTGGGACCTCGAAGCTATACAGGCTGTAAGTAGATGCACACTGTTAGTGTTGCTTTGGGTAGTACCTTGTGTTTTATTAGATGTGTTTTGGATCTGTTTCCTTGTGCTTTCCTGGAATCTGCTTTCAAATATATTGATGAATTGAAAGTTCGCCTTTTTATGCTTTTTGGTGGTGCTGGGGTTTGAACCCAGGACCCTGTGCATGCAAGACAAACACTCTACCAACTGAGCTATATTCCCAGCGCTGCCTTTATTATGTTTTGAAGGAAATATATGCTTAGTTTTCCAGTGGTTCCAGTGGCTTGTTTGGTTAGCATTCAGTGGTTTATTTATGTGTGGTTGTAATGGTGGTATTCTTTTTTTTTTTTTTTGGTTATTTTATGATGGTGAGATTTACCTATTTCTTAATGGAAAAGTTTGAATTAATTCTGAAGGGGAAATTGCTACTCTGTTTCCTCTAAAAAGGAAGTTGACAGTGTTTTCTTGTAAAGTTGATCTCAGTTTTTTTTTGGTATTGTTTCTGTAACCAAGGAGTAGTGTTTATTAGTCTGAAAATTTTATTATCAGCTATTGAAAGAAAGTTGTAAATTCACTTTTAAATGTTCCCTTTTAAAACCAAGTTCCAAACTCTGCAGAATCAATGACTGGAAAGTAAGGTATTTATGTCAAATGCATCATAGGTTGTTAAAGGGAAGTAGTTCTTTAAAAGATCATAATGTGAGTATTAGGTAGAATCAGTTTTTCATCCCTGGAATGCTTGCTCACTGACCTAATAATGTATAATAGTGAAAACACATTTTTGAAGGCTTTTAAAATTAGATTTTCAGCCATATGAATGATGTTATACAGATGGCGGATAAGCTACAAAGTGTTGGAAAAATAAATAGCAGTGATTACTGATGCTCATATATGTTGTGAAAAAAAACTGCTGGGATCTATGGAGTAAATTGTTCAGAGTGGCCCCACCTGGATGGTGGGGAGTCCCATATGGTAGTGTTTGTACAGAAAATAAACATGTTGCTTCGTTGGAGCTTGACTTTTGTAGTCAAGGCTTTGTAACCTGAAAGTTCAATGTTGTTACTGATTTCAAAAATAGGAAGACAGCCCTCCCACACACCCCCCCATTGAAGCCAGAATCTCAGCTTGGTCCCTGAATACCTTATTTCACTCTAGAGAAAACTTTCCCACAGACACATCACATCTTCTCCTTAGTGTGACTTTCTTGACATTGTTTCTCCAAGGCTAGCCAAATTCACTGGCAGTATTTCTCCTCTTCTTTGTGTTCTCTGTTGCTTAATTGGTCCAATTTAAGTCTACATAAAGCAATCAAATGAAGAATCCTCTTTTTAACAAATGTTCTCCAGGGGCCATTCTTCCCAAGGAAATAGGATGTAGGGCTTCTATAAAAATTATATGTATCTATATGAGTTGAAACTTATATTTAAATATTTGTGTTTGGTTTTTCTCACAATAGCCAGGGTTGGTTTTCTTTGTGTTTCTCTTTCTGCATTAGGTAGTCTTGATGGACTTCAAAGCTAGCATACAAAGAGCATTGTTAAGCAATTCCTCTGGTAATAGAGTACCTTGAAAACTAAAACTCAGTAGTTTACAAAGTTGTTTTCCATGTACTGTACAAATGACTTTAAATGGAACAACTGTAATGTAAAATTCAAAGTATTAAGTTGAAAAGGGGAGAGTAGAGGAAGTACTCTCAGCCCAATCTCTGAGAAACAAGAAGGTTTGATGTTTATTCTAGAAGTAATTATTGTGTTAATTTCCCTTTGAGTTCTCAGGTAGCACAATCTGCTGTAGAATTTCCCATCAGCAGACAATATTCTGTCTGACTTTCTGCCCTCTTTGACAATGTCACATAGTAGACCAGGAGATTTTCTCTTATGTTTGGTTTTGTTTTTATAACTTTCCAAAGCTTCTATATGAAAAAAAAAATGGTTTGGAATATTTGAGAAGTGAATTAAAAAACCAGAACCCTTAAAAAGATGACAGAGTTTCCTAATTCATTAAAGGCACATTAAAATATGAGAAAATGGAGAGCTGGGAAATACATTCAGAAATTTTCATGGGCTTGTTTGGCACAAAGAATGTTCCCTGGGGAGTAATGGAATCCAAGTTGTGTTTGTTAGGTGAGAGTAGTTATAGTAGAGACATGGATATGTTAATATCCCTGAAGTTACACCTTGATGTCTTAATGTTTAATATCAAACTTTAAGATAAAGTGGCCCTCTTTATCTGGCATTTGACAGCTGACATGGACACTGGCTGCATATAGAAATATAGAGGCTTAGTTTTTATCTGCATTCTCCAGCAAGGAATTTTCTTTTAGATTTGAGGAATGGTTACCTCAACTGAATTAGACTTAGATAAATTGTTAACAATGATATTTTTTCTCTTGAGAGGCAAACTTATCAGCTACATGTGACCACTTTTTAAAAATGACTGTGATTGCTCATTTAGGAGCCTTTAATAAACAAACAAAAGTTTTGAAATAAATGACAAAAAGTTTGCAAAGCTGACCATACTACAAAGAGCATGGATGCAGGTTCAAATTTTCTTCCTCTGATACAGGTGCTTAATAGCTCACCTGAAACAAGTGTTCTGGTAGGGTGGCAAAATGTGCTCAAAACTACTTGTGAAAGTATCCTTTAAAATGTTAACTTAAAAAGTAATATTTCTTGCACAAGAAAGATAAGTGACAGAAGAAAGTATCTAGGATTTTGAAAAATAACATGGGTGTTAGGACAAAGAAAGCTCTTGATTGGTTGTTGCCTGTATATATTAAGAGAGCCATAGGTTCCTGACTGTATAATGTGGTAAAGACATGCACATCCAGAACTTAAAAAATAAACAAATTTATAATGTGTTTTCTCTTTATAAATTAATATAGATGCTATATACTATCTCAATTTACTTATTTTCTTACTTATTTGTACCTTTTACCTTAATGCATTTTTTTTCTAATCTATTACCAACAAAAAAGATTACCAATCTAATGTATAGTTAATTTTAAATATGTAATTTTAAATATATGTAGTTAAAATTTTAGCATTGATTATGTGAAAGCTATCCTGATATATGGAACAATACATAGATTTTCTTTGTGCTCTTGTAATGAATAATCACCATTTGACTCTTGGCTGAAAATGAGATGCCAGGAGAAGAAGCACACATGTTTTTTTGCAGCCTCTGAATGTAGTATGAAAGAAAAAGAGGGTACACTGTATATGAATTATGATTCGACATGGTTGATTGCTGCTAGCGGCCAAATATGCTTTCCCTTTGCTGTCTGCTCCAATTTCTCTTTGGACGGGTTGAGAGAGCACTACATGTTCAGGTCAAGATGTTTGCTCAGAAATAGTAGTACAGTTGCAGCTGTGTTTGTTGGAGCTGGAGACTAGTTTAAATAGCATTACCATTTATCCAGTCCATTAACAGAACTCTGTAAAATAATACCAACTCTGCGTAAACTACAGGACAGTGCAATAAAATTACAAGCACTTGTTGACAGATGGAAAGTGTAAGTACAGGGAAAGTAAAGGGTGATAGGATGAAGGTTAAAAGAGACAATGCATAGTCCTACTCTTTGCTCTTCCTCTGAAGCTGCCATTGCATTTTTATGATCAACCGAAGAGTGGAGAAAATTATTTTCAGAACAATCTGGATCTAGTTAACTAAAAAAGAGATTGCAGCAATTTTTTAAATGGTTGCCTATGATTGGTTGAAATCTATGGGTAATAAATACAAATCTTCCAGATATGTATAACCTTAAAGATGGCTTTATGAGGGAGGATTCACAATTTCTGATATGAGTTTGCAGTTACTAATTCAGACTTTATTTCACTGATAAATACTGTGGTTAGGTATTTGGTTATAAATATTTGTTTTGTGGTTTTCTGTTTATTTCTTTGAGTATTATTATATTGCCCAGATTTCCAATGTAAGCCTGACAATTTCAAGAACTTTGCCAAAACTCATTTTTTTCACTTGCATTTACCAAACTAAAACAAACAAAAACAACTACCTGTGTCCCAATGGCATACTTTATTTACTTCTTTGAATAAAATTTCTTGTTTCTTCTTCAGAAGTGTCATTTATTATTCCCCAGTAAGCTTCAGAAACGGTAAATTATCTACATTATAAATAGTATTGCTAAACCAAAGAGACTCTTATGGTCTAGGGAATACTTACCTTAGAAGGGATTTCAAACACTTAAACTGATGGGTCATGTCACAATGCCTTTGCTCATTTGCTGTCATACCGGATCTCAGAGTGTCAAATTGTTTCTAATAACAGTAGTGATTGGGACTTTTTGAAGAGAAAAGTTTATTTTTCTTGTTTTATTAAGGTAAATTTGCTCCACATTAAAATACACAATCTGTCTTCACTCTTCATTTTCCTTTTTCCTACTTCCATAAAAGAAGGCTTAGGGGTTTTTTTGTTTGTTTTGTTTTGTTTTTTGTTTTTCCATATAGTGTTAAGAGTAACACATGGTCATTGTAAAAAAGATTCAGGTTTAGGTTTAGTCCAGAAAAATAGAAAAGAAGAGGTTAGTAGCCATTCATTATTTCAACACCCAGATGAAACCACCATTATACTTGTTAATTATGGCTACCTTAATTTTATTTTGATGATTATGCATATAAATGCTGGTTATACATGAAGGATGAAAACATTGTTTTTTGTATCCCCAGGGTCTAGTATAAGACTTGACCTTTAGAAACTCTGAGTAAGTTTCTGATGTATTGAATTAAATCTCCATTGGACTCAGGGTTTGCAACTTGAATGAGCAAATAGTAACTCTGGGAAGGCATTATGAATAATGGAGGGCCAAATTAAATTTAAAGGATAAGTTGGCTAATTAAATGTTTAGTTCCCTTAGATTTTATAAACATTGGAGGATTTCCATAGACACAGCATAATCAAGATGATCCATTTTTCACCTAAGCAAAATATACCTTAATCTAATATAGTGCTATACTTTTATACTACTGAACCCTCAGCTTTTGGATGTTAAGTTAACCTCATAGGATTCTTGTAGTCAAGTATAAAAGCAGAATACAATGGTGGAGCCTGTGTAAAAATTCTCTTGAATTAATTTCTGCCAGCTTGGATTAAAGTGTGAGCTACTAGAGGTGTCAGGTGCCATAGTTTCCTACCTCATTTTACTCTTGGCCTGTGTGGCCCCTGCCACAATAAATCTGACGGTGGTTGTGCAGGAATTACAGGTTACAGTTGCTAAGGTTACCGTTGTGCAGCCAGATCTGCACCATTACTCATCTAGTGAGCTGCCATTATAGCTACCGCTGGTTTGTGTTGCTGAGGCTGCCCAAGAGCCTAATGTGCTGTGGATGAAAGTTCTTCACAGGAGAGGGGGGCATGTCTGTGTAATTTAGTGTAAGATTTAGTGTAAGAAAACACTGTGTGCATTGTACTGATACTTCTGTAAAGGGAAGAGATTGACTCCTTATCTTTGAAACCCAAGAACCCATAATCTCTTAAACTTACAGTGTTAACTTTCAGTGTTAAAATACCAAGTCTTTATTACTTTTTAGGTAACTTATTATATATTGGGCACAAGAGTCTCTGTTTTTGCCATATATGATAAAATAGAGACATAAAATCTTAATTCAAGATTTCCTTTACATAATCCTAAATTTGTATTTATGTAGTTAGACAAAATATTCTATATTCAGATAAATGAATACACTTCAGAGTAGCTTGTTATGAGAAACAGTTTGTGAACCATTCAACAGGACCCACTTTTGACTTTATTTATGTATTTTTAAATCAACATGTAATTCAATGATGGAGAGGTTACAAATCCAAAAAGGATTAAGATTATATTTGAGATTTGGTGGGCCTGGTGTTGATAGTTTTTACTTCAAAGAGATTAGTAGTGGAAAGCTCCATTACTGGAAAAAGCCTCAAATTAGCAGGTTTCTGCTGTTACCAACCCTCAAAGTGGATTCTCTTGGAGTGTGAAATCTACAGCAAAGTTCATAGCAGGAAAATCACATTCGGGAAGGTCTTTCCCTCTCAATGATACTTATTCAAATGGTTGCTTTCCCAAATGTAAATGTTGTATCCCCACCAACAAATACTTGGGGTATGCAACTGTGATAGAGGCTGGGAAGAGAACCTGGCAGGGTGTGCAGCCCCACATGGTATGTGGGATTTGTGGTCCTGGGCTTGTGCTAATGTCTGACTTGTAATATGGAAATTAAAGCCTAGAGAGTTCATAGAGTGTGATGGTGTTTTCTGAAACACAAATTTAAATATGTGGATTTCACAACTAAAACAAATCATATATAATACCTCTTCAGATAATATTTCAAAATCTGACTGCAAATCACAAAATTGCTGTGATGATCCCAGGGCTATAATTTAGGGACTGAAGTTTACAATAAATGTTATTTTTTTATCTAAGTGTTGATAAAGTCTTATGTAAGTGATATTAACGTAAGTACATGTTTACATTGTGTTTTAAAACTTAAAATCAGTAAGGGAGGTTGTGCAAAATAGTGTTTAAATGGATATTTATGTCTCTGTTATTTTTGGAAGTCACTTTAGCATCCCTAGAGTACAGCTCCGTAAAATGGGAATTGATCATACTATTTACTTTGGGGAGAAAATCAAAATCGTAATTTAGATTCTGTAATCAAAAGAACACTATCAGCCTTCAAATATGATAGAAATTATACTTGTATTACTATCATCCTCCAATTGCAAATAAGATGGAAATAAGAGTCACTTAGATGTCCTTGTGATTTGCCCTGTCAACACATTTCCTGATTCTACTGTATCAACCTTTCACATTTATCCTCAGTGTAATAACACATAAATATGCATAACTACATCAATTTTTCTACCACTACAAATCGACATAAAATGTGCATTTGTACCATTTTACCCTTCTTTACTTGACCATAGAAGGTAAATTATAGCCAGGATATTGTTAATGGGATCCTTTCACTCTCTCCCAGTTGATGACTAATGTAGTTTTAAAATTCATATATAAAATGAATTAGGGATAGAAACAAATTAACTGTGACTGAGGAACTATTTGTTAATCCACCTATTTAAATTGCTGTTTTAATGATCTGTTTTCCCAAATGACAAAATGTAGAAAAAATATGAATTATAAAATGCTGAATAAACTCCTTCAACTCTACCAGCAAACAGAGTTGTTCAGAAGATTTACATAAGTTGCTTAAAGTTTCATTTTTTTAGCAGTGAAAGTTTCTGTTTTTAAAAACATAAGATCTTTAATCCACTTTTTTTTCTTGTAGCATATAAATATTATCTGAAGAGTGAAGCAGTTGGTCTTTATACAAACTGCATATGTGATTTTAAGTATGTTTTTACAGTAGCAAATATATCAAAATGTTGCAGTTGTTTTAGGACTTTGAATTTAAAAACTGTTTCATAGCAAAATGGGTATCATCCAGAAGTTTGTTTTGTTTTGCCTTTGTCATAATTCCAGCGCTTCTCATGAGAACGCACACGTTGCAGCTACAAGAATGTGGTGTGTGTCCTTGTTACCTGTCACCCATATCCAAGTGAATTGCCATCACTGGATTCTTTATAGAGGGTTATCCTTAAAATATTTTGAAAAATATTCTGATGTAAGAAACCTTTGGACAGAAGTTAAAAAAATAAAATAAAATGAATTCTAGAAAAGGAATCCACAAAACAAAAAGACCTGTTTGTGACATCGCCCACGGTCTAGGGCACACGCTGTAGTGTGAAACATTATTAGGAGAACATCTGCGCCTCTTGAAATGACCCCAAATGAATGTTTGCTGCTGAGTATGGCAACTTGATTTAAGTGTCCAGGAAAAAAAAATCTTAAAGAAAGGAGAAATAAATAAGCTTGGAAAGAGAATGGGAAAAGATAGCTCTGCCCCATCATGATAGGTTTCTTCTACCAGTGAAAGATTAAAGCTCAAAGTATGTGAATAGCTGAGAACAGCAAAGAGAAAGGTTGATTGCTTCCCCTCCAACAGTTCCAATTGATTGAAAAAAGCCTAATTTAAAGTTTTGTTTGTTCTATGTCTTAAACCATCAGAATTCTCCTTTAGGACGGGAGGAATGCTCCGGAGGAAAAAGAATCCAAGGATAAAAGTCATTGCAAGCCAACAATTGTTCCTAATCCTCACAAAATGCTGGAGAAATTAAATTTATTCTTTATTGCTCCAAGTGTTACCTAGGTCACTGGGCGATGGGAAAATTGGACTGGAAGTCGGGCAGGCGCAAGCTTTGTTCTGTGTCTAGATGGTTAACCTTAGACACCACAAGGCATCTTAGAGGGCGGTGGGAACTGGGTTCAGAGCATTAACACCAGGACTTTTATTACCCCAGATTTATAATGGGCTGTGCTGTCAGGAGATGAAAATGTTGTGTTTACATTTCAGTGTTAAATGATCATTTAATTAACACCTAAGGAAAAAAAAAACTTGTGAAATTCTTAGCAGCTTTTATTGTTGGTTTCCTGGGAGGTTTTAATATCCAAGTTTCATTGAGAATTCTTTTTGTAAGTAGAGACACAAAAGGCATTATAAACTTTTTAAGGAAGACAAACAGTTTAACCTTGACCCGTTTTTCCCCTAAAATATTAATTTAAATTACATTTTAAATCTGGTATGCTTATTTAAAAGGTTTTTTAGACAAACATATTAAAAATACATCTTAATTGAACACTTTAAGTAAACACAATATATACATATTATTTTATTTATATTCTAAAGTGTTTACTGTAAAACATTTGCAATTACTAATTAGTTTTTCTTAAGGAGTTTAATATACATAGAATATAAACATTTTATATCTTTTAAACCAACACTCTGCTTACATTGTTTTAAGAATCTGACTCAAAATAGATATTCATAGTCCAGAAAAGTCTTTGGGAAAAATATACATTATTATTATGTTATTGTTATAATTAATTTGCAGATAGCTACTCATTATGAATTCATATAGAGATAATAGGGGTGAATATTGTCATTAATTTGAAAATTCAAATTATCTTCATTCATTTCCTAAAGACTACATGTTATCAGTATCTTAATTTACTCTTGATTTTTTATGAGACAAATAACCAAAAAGGAATGGTCATGAGGCAATGAGGGAGCTTTTGGAAAACATAAAATGTACCATCAGGAGCAGCTGCATATTTAGTAGAATTTTTTAAAATAAGTATTTTAAAAGCTGTTACAATTTATGTTTTTCCTCTCATTTGATCTAGATATGAGACTTCATTTTCAACATGAAACTTTAAAAAATAATTATCAAGTTACTGATTGTTAAGATAAAATATCTCTTCATTTTCCCAGAAATAAACATGCTGTTATAATGTAGTTTTTCTAAGTACACTGTTTTGATTCTTATCAAAACAATAAAAACAACAAAATTTGCCCTTTTTTCAAAAGTTGAAATTTAAATGCCTCAGGATAAAAACCACTTTCTGTACTATTCATGGTAAGAGTGCAAGGAGGATTGTGTGTTATTAAAATCTCTTAATGGAAAGCCTTGCTTTGAACTGAGAATTATATTCTCATTTGTGAACACTGCTGGGTGGTAGGTATGCATTTTGTATGATGTTGTAAGCTCTCCTTATTTCTATCAGGTTTCAGCTTTTTCTGGAAAGCTCTCCTCATATTCTTAACCTACATTGATCTTTTGATTTTTTCTTTACCCCAGTGTTACTTCTCTGTTCGGCCTTAGAGAAAAAGCTCACAAGCAGGAGTATTGCTTTACATTTTATCTTCTTTACATAGTGGTCCATCTTTTGGCTGAAAAGTCATAAGACATTAAGTGTCCAGAAGCCTTAAAGTATAAAAAAGAAGTAGAAGACTAACAAAACCTGAGTATTTAAATATACTGAATAGCCAATAACAAAAAGTTTATTATACCACCTGTTATTCCAGGCCAACAAGGTGGGGGTGTGTATTTGCACGTGTGTTTTTTTTTTTTTTTTTTTTTTT
>NW_026000108.1:14660970-14712176 GCF_001458135.2 Marmota marmota marmota
TCTTTTTTTTTTTTTTTTTTTTTTTGTGTGTGTGTGTGAAAGAGAGAGAGAGAGAGAGAGAACACGCGCACTGTGTGTGTGTGTGTGTGTGCGTGTGTAGTGGCTTGGGGGAAATTGGAAGGGTAGGCATACTGAGAGCTTAAAGAATAAGTATTTAGGGAAGTTATAAGAACTTTATAAGAATTTTCATTTAACACAGATGTTAAATGAAATGTTGCTTTTAATTAAGAAGGTCAGTGCTAGGCATTTATACAGAAAAACCAAGGTTAAAATTTCATCAGTTAGTTACTGTGAACTTCTATTTAGAAACTATAAAGATTCTAGTTTGCATTTTAGATGAAATCTTTAGTTAGATGAAATCTTTAGTTTGCCTCTTAAAAATAGGAGTAGATGTTCTGAATATTATTATGCTGTAACAAATAGATTTGAAAGTTATTGCATTAGAATAATGCATTTTAGATGTTCAGAGTTTGGGCAAAAAGATATTTATAAATACTCTATGTTTTACCCAGCAATGATTATCTAAAATTAACTTCCCTTTTGTATTGATTCTACAGCCAGGTTTTGAAGACCTACCATAATCTAGTCCTATGTCTCTTCTTCAAAGTTGTCATTGCTGTCAGAGCATACAAGCTATGTCTTAGGCAAACATATTTTCTTTTTGCTGCACATTTATGGATTCTTTCCTTCCCTGCTGTTACAGAGGCACAGTTGACCTTCCTCATATAATTCCCACCTCTATTAAAGCCTCCTCAACTACTTCAATCACCTCCACATGGTCATTCATTGGATTGTACTGGTTATGAATACAGACCATTGGCTTACACCTTCTGGGTTGAAATCACTAAAGGTGCAACCTGGGGAATGTCACTCAGTTACCTGACCCATGTCTCGCTTAAGCCTTGTGTAAAGCAAGGCACAAATGGAATGTAACTTATGGAAGTGATGTGTGGAGTAAATTGTTTACTGAAAGGGTGTGGTGTATATATGTATGGTGCTCAGCTACGGTAAGTGCCATGTGCTTTAATTTTTGCATCATTAAATCTATTATTATGGCTTTCTGTCTCCTTAGTACATGCTGTCACATGTTATTATCTAATCATACCACGTGTGTTAACTTTGCAAAGAATCTTGTCTAACATTTCTCTATTTCACATACAGCATCAAACCTGGTGCAGATTGATTAATAAACACTTTTCAAATGAGATTGAATCGTTGACAGAAATTAAGCCTGAGAAGGACTCTAATAATAGATTGAATTTGGAATGAAATAAGTTATGAAAAGAACACTGGATCCAAAGTCAAAAGACTCATTTCTAGCTCTGTTGGTCACTGGATTTCAAAGTTATTTGAAAGCTTTCTGAGTGTATTAATTGGTCAGCTAGGAAAAGGACCATGTTCACATGTGATACTGTCATATTACCAGAATTTGATAGTAAGGCTTTGAAATATTTAGGAATATTCAAACTTGGAGAAGGGAGGAGATCAAAATATATCCAAGATTTGTTCTAGTTGTTTTTCAAAAATTTATGGGCAACTTTTCACAAGACTTGAAATAATTACAATAGTGGAATTATTCATGGTATTAAGCCAGGAATCAGATAATTAGGTTTCGGATGAGTGATTTGGGGTTTTTCTCTCTCCTGTTAGCAATTAGAAAAAATAAAGGCAGATTCTTTGCTAATATGTGTAGCCTTCTTACATTTTGCATGACTTTGCTATTAAATGTGAATTTTTTGAAGGCTTTGGTTTAAAAAAGGAAAAATTAATTAAAGGAGATTTGATGGTTATGCATTAGTGAGTGCTTATCTTGCTACTTGACAGTCCTTCAATATGAGGTAAATGGTGTACCACTGAAGCAGTTTCAACAATCACTCGCTACTCAAACATCCCTAATGGTTGCGCGAAGAAATGAGTTAAAAATCAAACAAGGCAAATGGAGAGAATGATGGAGGTGGATGATAAAGGTTTATATATTCCTGTTTGTGTTGTCATCTTTTCAGCAACAGGCTTGAAATCAGGGACCATCATTGTCTGTAATTATCCCTAGGAATGTATTGTGCACCCGGGACGATTAATTTTCCTGACCTTTTGAGGAGAACAGAATGTATGGAACCTGAATACCCCAAAGGCAAATGGAATCTGGAGTCGGTTTCTTAAGAGGAGCATGCACTCTGAGTTGGTGCAGTTTTCTTTTGCTTCCTTTAATGGGAACGAATTCCACACCTAATGAATAGTTTCTAGGAAAGTTGTTAATCAGGTGCTCCAAGTGACCACCTCAGATTCTTCTTTCATTACACAGGAACATGAGAGAATGAGTAAAGCAACACAGTTACGTTTGATAAAAGGAAATACGTTTTTCCTTTTCCCACCCACCATGTAATCCCCTGGAATTTAGTTGACCCAGGAAATCACAGCAGCAAATAATGTGTTTGAAAAAGTAAAGTTGTATGCACAAGAATAACACTTGTAACTATAATAATTAGGCTTAAAAGTCTCATAACTGTATATCAGTCATGATATTTTAGGATAGTTTTTACCTCAGGGTCTGGGAAGGAATTTTTCCTTAATTCTTATGAGTTTCTCAGTAAAGCATGACATAACAGGCTTTATTTACCATGATCATCAGCAATGCTTTCTTTTTTGGACTTCACAGATTTCATTCTGTTGCTCTAGTATAGGATACTAGCTCCAAATCAGATGAGGAATTTGAACTAAATATTGCAGAGGGACAAAATTATACTACACATGAAACTGGTTTTCATTCAAATGGACAAATCCTATTCTTTATCTCTTTCCCATTTAGAGTTCAGACCCCAATTTTAAAAAATAAAACTAGCTTAAAACAAGTATCCACTTATATGACTTTCTTTTCTAAATTAAGTTGTCTGAGTTATAGAACACTGTTTAAGGGTAGGATAATGTGTTTTGAGACAAGTTTTTTTTTTTTTCAATTAGATGCTATATTCAATAGTCATTATTGTACTAACCGGTGTAAGATAATAAACTTTCATTTTTATAAGATTGATTTTCAAATTTTTAAAATGTAACTCTTCTCAATTCTCAAGCATGTATTTTTACAATACTTTTTTTGCTATACTAATTTTATATTTTATTTCAAAAAAAGTGATTTCCAAAGTGTACTCTTGGAAAATACAAAAGTATTTCGTTGTTAAGTGCATTGGGAAATAGTGAAAGTTGTATCCCCTGTGGTGACTACAGTGTACATTTGTGTATTAATCTCTAAGGCATACTACAATAAAGAAGTCTTTTCACTTCAAAAAAATTGTTTTCAAACTTATTGGTCTGTACAATACTCCTCTTTCTCCACTCCCCTGTTTATTCTAGTTAATTCAAATAGCAGAAGCAGCCTTTAACTGTAGGAAAGAGTAATTGCTTTCAGTTAAACTGATTTAGATATTTGTAAAGTAAAAACTATTTGGACATAGGAAGTTGGGGCATAATATTTTATTTCTTGTACTTACCTGGTCAGGTACATGATTTTGTATAGCTCATTGGCCTGATAAATCTGTTGGTCTCAACCCACTTTGAAGATGAACTTGACATTCTTTTGTTACCTGCAGCAACAGAGAAAGTTAGATTCTTTTGTAACAATTAAGGTAGCACCATTACAGCAGGACCTGTATTTGCTTTAGGTAATTGTGCATCTGCATGCTCACATACACACAAAGCCTCTGCACTACCATTTTAATGACTTCACCCTTTCAGAGCTGAGATTCTCTTTCCTATCTCTGTCACAGCAAGTGTGGCTCTTTAGCAACAGAGACAATGTACATTCTCCACACTGGCTGTGTACTTGAAGTTGGAACCTATAGTGTTTTATGTACTATTTATTCATAGATAGCTGATGGTCTTTGAAATCACCACAAAGCTAATTTGTTCAGTATTTTTTCCCAAGACCCCTCTTTGCAGCATCTGCTGACACAATATTTTAGATATGAAAGATTAGATATTGAAATAAAAATATATAGAAGAAATAATATTATACACCCCTAAAGATAACTTAAAATATGCTTGATTAATGCTTTTCTCCAGGACACTTATACTAAGCATTACTGAATATCATGTCTCTTTTCTCAGTTCTCCCATAATGTTGCTTTGACTGCCAGTTTTTGTTTATATTAAACATTGGGGGAAAAGATCTGAAAGGAAACAGAAACAAAACACCAAATTACAGCTCAAACAAAACTATTTCTTAAATGGATTTCACAGAGATAATTCACTTCAAAATTCACTCATTATTTACAAACACATTTATTTTTTGGATTTTGTTAAATGCTAAAAATAATCCATCTTGTAACAGTTTGGGTTCCCTCTGCATAAGGAGGCAGAGTATCCCAGCCCTTTCTTACCTCTTCTGTTCCCCACTCCCCCTTAGGTTTCAACACCATTTGAGATCCTGATTAACTTACTTACTTATCTTCTTATCAGCCTCACCAAACTAAAATGGAAGAGTTGTGCAGGTAGAGCATAGTATATGTACAGAGACATTGGCTGAATGAGTAAATGTGAGTTTTCAGTGAACAGCCTGGGATTCTCATTGTAGCTCCAACACACAGTAAGTCTGTGACCTGCAGCGTGCTATGTAACTCCCTGGGCTCAGTGTTGTGTCCTTTTCTCTAAGGTGGGGGTGGTTAGAGATCAATGTCACAGAGTCACTGGGAAGATTTAGTGATTTGGTGCTTCTATCTTCTGCGGAGGTCAATTAATGTTAACAGTTATCCACAAATCAAATAACTCTTGGCTCAGGAAAAATAACTAAACACTTACCACCTTCTTAAAATCATTGGTTATGGTTTTCTGGTTTGGGGCTGGGTACCCCTGCCACTCCTCACCCTTTTTCCTTTAAGCATCAGAATGAGAAGCATACAAATGGATGCTCCTTTTGCCTTCCTTCCTGCTATCATTTTTCAGGGATTCTCCATTTCCACAGAGTGCTCCATATTTCCAGTCCTGTTCCTGGAATGTTGAAATCCCACCTGGCTTTGCCACTAACCAGGCACCACTTCTCAGCCAGGACTGCTACCATTCAGAGGGTGCCACTGCCCTGCTTTTGGGCCCCTTTCCTCGTGTTGCTATGCAATACAAACAATAGATATCACATGTTTTCACTTACTTTTTTAGCATGGTTAATCCACACGCATCTAGCCTAGGGAATTAAAATATGCTGCTTTGACTAAGTGTAGCGTAGTAAAGGAATTGTTTAATCCTCATAGTATGATTATAGTTAACTAGCAAAATGCTTTCCATGGCTCCTAAGTTCTTGAGGGCTTGGGCATATTCGTCTCTGTTCACCATAGAGCTGCATTCACATTGAGTGGGCACTCAAGTATTCACAGGCTGGAGGAAAAGTGTAAGGAACACAAAGGATCTATTGAATCACCCTTCGTTGCGAATGAGCTGCAGAAAGCATTTGAAGCTTTATTTTTTAAATATCTTTGCATTTGTTTTTCCTTTATAGAGTTTTAAGTTTAAAGAGAACAGCAACCGTAAATTCACTCATCTATCGAAATGCTGGTACACAGGTGGCTTTTGTACCAATTTTTTTCCCTGTGACATGGAGCATCTATCTTATAAAAGCCTGAATAGTGTTCTTCTACACATTTTATATCATTTATCAATTATTTTCTGGTATTTTTATCATTTTTATGTGTATGACTGTGTGATAGTTTTGTTTCATTTGCAAATAAAACCATGATGCTACAAAATTGAAACTACTGAAGTGGTAGGAAGTAACTGAGGCTGATGGTTTCATCTCTTCATTCTGTGTGCTCATGTGGGTGCAGAGACACATCTTACATCATTCAGGATGCTTCTGCAAGTCCTTGCCATTCCATAGCATGTTCTTCTGACATTTTTATTAGGTTTTTGTGTTTGGTCACTGTATTAAATCCAGCAATTTATTCCTTTCCACTTAAATTGTCTTCCCTGTACAAGGGGTGGAGAAGAATTCACAGTACCTGCACATAAAAGGCCATTCTCTTATCTTAGCAAATCCAGCCATACAGAGACAGTGAATCATGACAGCTCAGCTAGGGAACCCACAACTGTATCAGGAAGGGCAAGACAGTGGGAGTGAGGCAGTGGTGAGGCCCACGTCATGGGAAGGTGTGCCCCATTAAACTACGGCAAAGTTCAGTCCATCACAGAGACTTTATTGGGCAAACTGATGTTTGCATCCAGGGAGTCTGCTCTACAACTTATCTCAGGAAAGTTTATTATTTTTCTTACCTGAAATCAAAGCATCTCAGAGAGAGAGCGAGAGAGAGAGAGAGAGAGAGAGAGAGATCAGATCAGCACAGTACACACTGGTACTGTGTGTGTATTGCCTTATATCAAGACAATGTTATACCAGCAGTCCTGTTTTATTGCTGTAATTATCACCTTAGATTGCAGCCTGTAGTTGGAACTTCTTCATTGACTAAATGATCTTATGACTGAACTTAACCAACTTAAATGGTGTCCATCTTCTGTGAGGCTTATCTGGAAGGCCTCCTCTGAGCCTGCTTCCTTCCCAGACAGGCTTCAGAGCATTGTTCTGGTTCTGTTAGTTTTATGTAGCAGCCGTCTTATGTCCCCATCTCTCTCCTTCCTGGAACACAAGATCCTGGTGGTAGGCTCTGCCTTTTATATTTTCATGCTTCTTTGAACACCTACCTAAGCACACAGGAAAGGCTACAGAAATGTTTGTTTGTTAAAATATATATTTTTCTAGTAGATTTAATATGGGCTATTCTTCCTTTTTTTCTAAAAATTCTTTTTTAAAAAATTTTTAATGTACTTATCTTATAAAGGCTTTCCACTGTTTTCTTCCATGTCAGATTTCTATCATTAAAACAGAAATTTGCTTTTGGAATAAAACAAAACTTTAGTAATGAATCTGAGTTTTAACAGTTCATATTTGAAAATACCACAGCATATTTGTGTGTGTAAATTGATATTCCAACATATTCCATTATTCCAATAGTGATATCCAGGTAAACATCCATTATTGTTATTATAGTCCATCATGTTTCTTATGGAAACATTTTATGATAATTTATTTTAAAAATATTTTTAGTTGTAGATGGAAGCAATACTTTTTATTTATTTTTTTGTGGTGTGGAGGATCGAACCCAGTGCCTTATGTGTGCTAGGCAAGTATTCTGCCACTGAGCCACAACCCCAACTCCTGATAATTTATTTTTGAATTAAAAAATAAACTGATGCATGAGTTAGCATGTGATGGTAAAGAGAGCCAAGCTTTTTTGGACAGATGGGATAAGGCACACATTCTGGTTTTAGCAGCATACTAGGGTGGAAACTCTCTGCAAGTCTTGTGTCCTTACCTATCATCTAAGGAGAGCATAGACTGACCTTGTGGGGTTGTTGTGAAGATTGAATGGCAATGCAGCATCAATAAAGTACTGACCGTTACTAAATATCCATAAATTTTCACTGTGATGTTGTTAAAATGCTGACGAATAGTGGAGCCCATGTCCTCTATTTATGTTCCCGAAAACGAGTATCTTTCCTTTTAATTTCTGAAATGCCTAAGTATTTAACTGGGGTTGGCCCTGCTGCTTACTTCCCATATCCATCAGCACCCACTTTCTTTCCCAGTAGAAAGAGAGTAAATATTTAAAAAAAAAAACTAAATTAATTAATTTATTCTAATTAGCAATACATGACAGTGGAATGCATTTTGATTCATTGTTCACAAATGGGACACATTTTTGTTTTTTTACTTCTTTGGTTGCAAACAATGTAGAATTGCACCATATGTGCAATCATTTAAGTCCCTACGGTAATGATGTCCAACTCATTTCACCATGTTTCCTGCCCCAGTCCCCACCCTCAGTCAAACTTCCTCCATTCTCCCCATGCCACCCACCTTATGGATTAGCATCTACTTTTTGAAGAGAACATTCAGCCTTTGATTTTTTGGGGATTGACTTACTTCGCTTAGCATGATATTCTTTAACTTCATCTATTTACTTGCAAATGCCATAATTTTATTCTCTTTTAATGCTGAGTAATATATCATTATATATATGTACCACAGTTTCTTTATCCACTCATTTATTGAAGGGTATCTATTGTGAATTGAACTGCTATAAACATTGATGTGCCTATGTAACTAAAGTGTGCTGATTTTTAATCGAGAGAGAGAGAGAGAGAGAGAGAGAGAGAGAGAGAGAGAGAGAGAGAAAATATTCCCCAGTAGATTTCTCTGGATCTGGTTCAGTTAACCAACCATCCCAAAGTCTCAACTAGTTTTAATCAATCAATGCATCACAGTTCTTTGGCAACTCTCTATCAAAAGTTACAAACTTCAGGGAAATGGGTTCCATCCCTTTTAAAGAAGGGACCTGAAGGTCATGCAGAGATCATAAAATCCATATTTTTTAGGTTTTCAAGATAATTTTTAAAAAATGGTGTCAGGTCCAGTTCCTGGCACATGCAAGCTTGCTTTGGGTAGTTGCATTTGGTATATTTGCTTGATCAGAATTTCTTTATTTTACCTTTGTTTCATTTATACTTCAATTTTTCATTCCTAAGGTTTTGTATTATGAATCCACATGTGTGTCTAACCATTCCCACTCACTCCATAAATATACAAAACATGAATGTATTTTTTTAACATGGCAGTGTACATTTTGTAAATTATATGAAAATTATATGATCAGGCAATCTCATGTAGTTGTCCCAGAAACCCATTGGTGTTGTTAATATTCATGATATTTTACAATTTTTTTTTTTGCTTCTTCCTATAAAATGTGAGCTTTGGAGGAACATGGACTATGTGTTGTTCACTCTTGTATCACCTGTTTCCAAAATAGTGCATTGCTCATAGTAGCTGCTCAACCAGTTTTTGTTGAAGGAAAGGAGAGGGAGGAGCAGAGGGAACTTTTAATTTTGATGTTATTTTTAAGATATAGAACACAGGCCTCTGAGAGCTGCAACAATCTTCCCTCGCTCCACAGTTTCTTCATTTTTTTTTTCACTCTCTTTCTGTCTCTATGCTATGGGTACAAGTCTGGGATATGTCTGTCTCCTCATCTCCACAGGGCCTTTGAATATACAGAGTCCTTGGCTCATAAGTGCATAACTGCTTGCTTTATCTGTTCTTCCCCTACCTGACTCCCTGTACCTGGTCATTGTCCCACATCTCTGGTTTACTGTGTTTAGATCCTTCATATTCCAATTTGGACATCACTTCTCCCAGAAGGCCTTCACTTATATTCCAGTTTAAATCAATTTACTTTACACATTTCTACAGTTTAAGGATAATTCCCTCAATTGTTTCTAAACACATTGTATGATCATGTATGAATGCTCCTTCTCCATGCTTCAAAGTAGGAGGTGAGTATTTACTCACTATAGTTTCCCTAATGCCTTATCAGCTTTTGGTATATGTTAGTTGCTCAATGATTGTGTGTATTCAGTTCATGCCAACAAACATTGTCTTGTCAGCTTACCTTCATTTGTTTCCCGAACTAAATTGCACTTTATTATTTCATGTTTCTTCTCATAGTAACCTAAATAGGAGAAAATTGTAATTTTTAGGGATAGGCACTGTGTCCCTGGCTCACATCCTTACTCCATTTTCTTCTCTTATTTTAAGGCTCAGCTTTTGCTGCAATTTAGTTGTGATCACCTAATGCTCATGTATTGGAAAATTAATCCTCAAATTCATGTTAATAGATTTTTGGGGTTGGACCTTGGGAGATATTTAGGATTTGATGAGCTTGTTAGGATGGGGCCCCCATAATGGCATGAGTGACTCTATTAGAGGGAGGGAGACCCTGTGCAATGTTAGAATGTAGCAAGAAGGCCCTCACCAGATGGTGAGGTGCTAGTCCCATGCACTTAGACTTCCCAGAAGCCAGAGCCAAGAAACCAAATAAATTTTAATTCTTTATATATCACTCACTCTCAGGCATTTTGTTATAGCAACAGAAAATAGATTAAGATTTCTTAGAATTCACCTTCACCAAGCTTCATTTCATTCACTAAAGGCTAGGTTGACTGTTGCTCACCTGTGTGGCCTAACATCCTGTTAACACAGTCATATGTCATCTATTTTTACTTATCTGTGTCTCTACTGAGCTTGAAAGTAGAGACTGAATTAAGCCTAAGTTACCTGTCTATTGCCTGGCACAGAGCCTGGTATTACTGGCACCAGAGACATGTTTCCAAAGGAACAAGTTAATGAATGCATGCCTTTCACTTGTGGGATATTCCACAGATACCTAAATCATTCCTGGAAAAGCATTTAGCAAATATCTGTATTTTAGTTTGGTGTCATCGGTATAGTGTATGCATCCTTCAAGATAAAACTTCTTATAGTGATCTTATAATTAGGGTACAGATGGTGTGCGATATATATGTGACTGGCCAAGAGGAATGGGGGCTGAAATCTAGTCTGCCTTCTGTTCTTTACGTGATACCTGCCCCTAAGAGAATTCTTTCCTATCATTTTTAATGAAAATGTTATGTGTAATCCTGTGTTTCCAGGTGTAGAAATAAAATTTTTAAATTTTCTATTTAAAATTCTCTTTCAACTTTTGAAACTGTAATTTTGTCTAGAATTTAAGCATGCCTTCTCTGATGGTACAGTGATACTTATTTATGAATACATAAATTTCATATGGTGGGGACCTATGCTCGGGAAAATGACTGATGCCCATGACGTATGAGAAAAACATTTATAGAGAACTTGGATTTGATTTGTAATTCCACTGCTATGATAGTTTCCAAAAACCATTTGCAACTTTCTCTCAGTGTGATTTTTGGAAGTCTATGAAGGGAATAAGCTTAGGATAAAGACATCCTGGAGGGCCCATTGACTAG
The DNA here is from genome assembly GCF_001458135.2 of Marmota marmota marmota. Classification (NCBI taxonomy): domain Eukaryota; kingdom Metazoa; phylum Chordata; class Mammalia; order Rodentia; family Sciuridae; genus Marmota; species Marmota marmota. Next base: position 14,671,828 of record NW_026000108.1, read on the forward strand.
TATGTGCCTACATGTGTGTGCATGTGTTAGTCATGTGAACTTATCCTTGTGTGTGATGAAGAGCAGAAAGGATGGGCTGTGGCTAAGGTTTGTTTCAAGCTTGGTTCAAATCCATCATAGTGCAGTTCTTTTGGGGGAAAATCAGATCCACTAATTTCAAGAATCATTAGCCAATTATTGCTTCAGATGAGTGGATTATGATTAATCGTCCTTTCTCCATTTGTTGGCATGCTCTCAATCTTTAAATGTAAAAGTGCTACTTCATTTCTTCTCTGCCTTTGGGATATGAAAAAGGCACGGGAGCTTTCTAATCACAAAATGGGCACACAAACTTGAAGATGAAGCATCTTAATTAGAATCATGTTGTAGCCCTTCACTAAATGTGTGACTTTGGGCAAAATAACCATTCTTGAGTTTCAGATTTTTTCTCTGTAAAATGAACATAATATTAATTAACTCTCAGATTTGTAATAGGAAATAAATGAGAATACACGAAGCATGGCTTGCATGGTACCAAACAGTGTTTATGGAATACAATCTTTTGAGTATTGAATTGTAGTGTCCTTTCCTCTTAGTTATTTGCAATAATAAAATTGCAGCTATTTGGGTGAGATCTGACATGTAGCTTACTTGAAAGATAAATTTATTTCTTCTGCATATTAAGTCGTTCAAAATGTGATTACTTATTTGGTTAGATAATTGGTGAATGGGCTTATTTGTGCCCCTGAGCCCTTAGATTTTCTTTACTGAGTAGCCACACTCAGTAATGAAACCTTGACAGTCCTTCCATAAGTGGCTCAGTGATATAGAATCCTGTGGGTGCTGTAGATAGAGCTCTAGAGGATTAGTGATAACTGGTGACCAAGTGTCTGGGAAGGCAGCATGCAGATTTCAATATAAGTGAATTTTTGTAGTTTCCAAAAGCAGAAGAGGGAAAAAGCCTCCATGTGGAGAGAACAGCATTATCTGAAATGGTTAAAAGGTACTAGTGTATTAAGGGGAGAGAGTCTAAGGAATGTAGAGGGGCATTTTAAAGGCTCTGAAATGCTAGGTAACAGTCTTCATTCAGACTTTATTTCATAGATGGTGTGATCTGATTAAGATAATGCTCCAGGAAGATTATGACTATGAAGTGAACTGAGGAGAGGCTTGGAGCCTAGTGATCAATTACAAAAATAATGCCACAATCCAAATTCCTCATTCAGGGTTATACTACCTAGAAGAAAGGAAGGACTGATGAAAAAGATTTTTATAGTGAAATTACACAGCTGCAGTATAGCATGAGGGTTTCAGGTAGAGAACAAGATTATAAAATTGCAAAAAAGCCCATATAACCAGCAAAGAGAGTAGTTCTCTCTGCATTTTGTTTAACCGAGATAATAGTGATTATCCAGTGAAGTTCTTAACCTACAGTAGTGAGAAACTGAACCATGAAAGGAAAAGTACCCCTGCTTCTTCAGGGCTTGGGGTTACGCCTTAGTTTATTCCTGCTGCCATGTTTCTCCTGTCCTGTTATTTGAATAACTAAGGGCATAGATGCTTCACTGTGGAATTTATTTTCCATACTAGAGTAAAAAGATGATATACTTCCTATACTGGAAAGGACCTTTGAATTTTAGGTAAAGAGACAGGTTCCAGAGAGGTCATATAAGTAGCCTGTGGTTACCCAGCTCATGCAGAAGGAGCCTTCACTGTGACTCAAAAGACCAAACTATGGGCGTAGAGTGAAGGTCCTCCTAAGATCCATGCTACTACTTCTCTACCTGCTCCAGACACACATACCCTTTTTCTTTCTTTTTCTTCCTATTCCATGCCACTTGCAGTTGTTTTTACTTAAGGAATGTAGAGGGGCATTTTAAAGGTTCTGAAATACTAGGTAACTGTATGGAATTCATAAAACTTTTCATGATGTTTATCTGGGTATTATCCTTTCAAAAAAATCAAAGAGTAGATAACTCAAAATGACTATCTCAATTTGATATCAGAAGTGGCTGCTTTGCAAAGCCCTGGTAGAGGGCTTGGGGCCACATATCTGGTACTACCCAATATTGGAAGATTTCATGAGAAACATGTATTAAACAATTCTAATTTTAATTTTTCTGCCACAAAATTACATTTAATAGTGATTCTGAAACATATAAATAGTATATAATGTATAGTATCCGGAATTTTTCTGTTTGAAGGAAGGTTGATAAAGCTCCCCAAGGAAGCTCCTCTATGAAACTGCGTGGGTAATAATCTTAATTTGAAAATCTTGGGTAAAGGATTTCCAGTTTCCATTTCAATGAAAATATACTACATTAATTTGAACAAGGTCAATTTGTGCTATTGACTCTGCCCCTGACTTTTGGGAGAAGTCCATAGTCAGGATTGTACTTGGGCAGAAGATCATCAGTTATCTTAACAGCCTGTCAATCCAACTCAACTTACTTATTGCCAATCCAACTCAGTCCCTTCCCCCAGTCTCTGAAAGATATGTGAGATGCTTGAGAAACTATTTAACCCAATAAAGTGAAATAAAACAAAACCAAATCTTAGAGTGTATTAATTTCAGGATTTTAAGAAGGTGTTTTCAAAGATCCTTTCTCTGCACAATGATCTTTTTCTTCTAAAAGTCTTAAATCTGTGCTCAATCAAGAAGGTGTAATTATAAAGAAATCTACTTAAACTTACAGGCTTGGTTTTTCTTAACAGACAACTTTTGAAAAGAAAGCAAGCGGGAAAGAAAAGAAAGACAAGTATTATTATTCTCCAGAGTCATGTGCTTGAATTATCATGTTCCTTGCAGGCAATGCTCTAGAGGAAACATTTTCCACTTTTTTTGATTGGTGGTCTATGCCCTACTGACACTGATTCAACCCAAGAAATGTCTAGGGGAGTAGGAGTTTATGTTCAGACTGGTTTTCTACAGATTGTTGTTCAGTGACCTTTCACATACTATAGATGCTGTGGAAATACTTTCAAACTAAATACATTCCTATTAATTACTCCTTTTATTGCACTTATGAGAATAAACTACTCCAATTATTTTTATTCTGTTTGAATACAGAGATATTAGTTAACATTTTGCTTGTTTCATTATTCCACCTACATATAGTAATAATAAAGGTTGAAAAAAAAGATGCAGAGAGTGGAATGTTATACTAAACAAAGAGAATAAAACAAAATATAAAACAATGATGTGAACTAGAAACAAGTTAAAAAAAATGTAATTTATCAGTTGCACAAAAGTTACCATGGCATTATCTTTCCTTTTATGTCTGCTGGTGATTTAATTTAGTGGTTTTAGAAAATATGTCTATTGCTGTGTTTAAAAATTCTAATTACGACGATTGGTAAAGAAGTTTCCAAGTACAAGGGGTATTTGTAGAGAACCTGTAAGACTGACAAGTGATTGGCAGGTAAACAACCCCACTGTGCCCTTATATTCCATTCTGCGGTGCTAGACTATAGATACTACATAAGCCTCAGGAAGTAACCACCTTCCAATTTTTATTAAATTCTCAGCTTCCTGGATGTAAACAATATTGTGCATTAGCTGACTAAATGTGTCGCTTTCTTTTGTGCTGCCACACCACTCCAACTCAATGTTGTGGGATATCTGTGAAATGAACAAATGAGAATTTTCCTTTAATGTGTTTAACTGATTTTAAGTCCTGGAAAGTAAAGCCCAGTGCAGATTGCATCAGATAGCTTGAAGCCCGCTAGAAGTAAATGGAGGGGATAGCATTTCTACTTGAAATGTTCTGTTTATGACTTACTAGTGCCAGTGTGAAATTGCCCTTTCTTTTCTGCTAATGCAAAGGCTGAAGGCTGGGTGTGTACACACACATGTTGTATGCAGCCAGAGACTCCTGAGATTGTCCTTGAACATGGTTTACTGTTGACATATTTTGAGATTTCAAGGGTAGTTTATTTATTTATTTTTTGAATCCAGTCTCGCTTACTACCTTTATACAAGTAGTTTCCTTAGTTCATGTGCATTTTTTAAGTGTACTTCTTAGTCCTCATGTTTGCTTTTATTTTTTTTTAATTTTTTTTTTAAATTTTTATTGTTGGTTGTTCAAAACATTACATAGTTCTTGATATATCATATTTCACACTTTGATTCAAATGGGTTATGAACTCCCATTTTTACCCCGTATACAGATTGCAGAATCACATCAGTTACACATCCATTGATTTACATATTGCCATACTAGTGTCTGTTGTATTCTGCGGCCTTTCCTATCCTCTACTATCCCCCCTCCCCTCTTCTCTCTCTACCCCCTCTACTGTCATTCATTTCTCCCCCTTGTATTATTTTTCCCTTTCCCCGCATGTTTGCTTTTAAACAATCATTATTGTAGCCTGCTTCGAAAAAATCTTTTGAAGTAGTTAATAAAAATAGAGAATCCTGTCATCCACTATGATTCTTTGAAAATGGTTCATATGGTTAGTAAGAAATTCAAAATTAAAGGATTTTCCTGATATGAAATGTTACATTTCCCTGAATTTTAAAATTTGGAAGAAAGTTTTCTTTTTGTAACCATGTTTTTAAGATGCTCTAATGGTTGCCTGAGGGTCTGGAGACAAACTGTTCCTGTGTTTTTATTTCCCCCTCTTCAGCTCAAATGCTAAGAACTTGGATGTTTGGAATGAGCTATGTGCCAGCAGATGACAAGTCATTCCAGATAAGTGAGAAACCTAGTACAGAAAAATCTGTGTTTGCTAACCAGCAAAATCTGGAAAATCACATTTTTGAGATTCCCCAGACAAAACTGTCTACCTAGTAAATTCCAGTAGGCTAACTGAAATAGGGTAGGAATAGACTGTGACAGAATTAAAGTTTTTAGAACTTTAGTATGTATTTATGAGACTAATTAAAAACTTCATGGCCGTTTTCCAAACAAAAATAGCTTACCTGTGTACATCATGGCATTTTTTTATTCCTTTGCCAGACTGTGAAGGAAGGGTAGGAGATAAAAATGTAGATCAGCATGAATTAACTCTGACTTAACTATAAACACCACTCGTGTCTTCATACTATATCTCATATCAAAATTTTTATATCATTGTATTCCAAATATTTGCAAGTTATGTAGGAATTGGAACATGTTTTCCCATAGAAACAATGTTGTAAATATTGGTTCAGTTCCCAGGCCAGTGCACACAGCCTATTTAATCCATATGTATCCAAGAGACCATACCAATATTTGCTTGAGTGCTCAGTCTTAAAGGCGTATGTGTGGAAAAGAGCACAGGGATGGGTATTGGTGTTAACATTCTGGAAGGAAAATGGCTCAATAGGAATTTTCAGAAGAAACCAATTTCAGTATTTGTCCCTTTCTTATACAATGTATTGCTTATATATTTCGTTTTCGTAATTTGTCCTAGTTTTTATGCAGTGATCACAGAGCCCTTTTGTGTACCTATGGGGAAGGCAAGACCCACAAGCTGCTATCTGATCTGCTCTTTAAAAGAGAGACAATCTGCTTCAAGGACATATTGATCCCTTTTATCACTCTCTCCTTATTGATAATACTTTTCAATCTCAATATTCTAAACGACTTGATTTTAAGAACTAGTAATAAGACAGTGTAAAAAATGTTTATGAAATATGAAAAAAGGCTATTAATGTACAACAGAAATATCTTGATATGTTACTTTTGGAAGCTTAAGAAAGTCTTGGGGCTTAGTTGTGATTTTTAATTTCTTTCCTTTTTTCTTCTTTGGGCTGCATCATCTCTCTAAAAACAAAGTTTTTCTCAGTAGACCTTAGTAAGTGTGCAGAGCTTTTGCTGAGGTGAGGCAGTATATGGAGGAGGTCCATAGTAAGCTCTTGGTTAGCAGACTGGGAACTGTAATGTATTGTATTATTTTTAAATACTTATAAAATTGTTATTCATATTTGTGATTGAACTCTTATCTCAGTGACTGCTATGTTTTTCCGAGTCACATATATAAGCAAGTAAACATTGTATCATATGCTTTCTTCTTTGCTAATTTTCCTTCTTGCCACACCAGTTATCCTCAGACCTGCTGGGACAAGCAAGTCAAAGACAATCAACCAGTGATGGAATCATAACAAACATGAAGCTCTGCATTGCTTTATATTAAGTGAGCACAATTTATTTAAAAAGTTATTTCTAATATATATAGGTCAAGGTGAAAACTAATTTTATCTCAAAGCATGTTTTATAAAAGAATAACTATTTTGCTTCCATGTGCACGTGTCTCAAAGCATGATATTTGGTTTTGATGAGAAAGGACAACATTATTTGTGAAACTATATACTTCATTTGGACATTTTATCTATTTCACTAAATCAAAAATTGTTGTTTTCCTTTCTATATGTGGATTTTCAAGATTTTTTTTAATCTCTAGAAAAATATTGTTAAAACTAAATTTCCAATGTAGCTCTAGGTATTTAATTTTGTTTACATTGTGCATCTTTCTCTTTCATTTTTTTTTTAAGGTCCATGATATGATGGTCAAAAATGTGAACTTTTCAGGCCCAACAGGGGGAGCTAATTCCATATTCTATTGAGGTTACCTGGCATCATTGTAGTTGCCCATTTGTCAAAGTCAAAATTCCTTCTTTGCTTTGGTTCTCTGCAGAACCTCAGAGCCGACACTGCAAAATGATGCAGCATTTTATATTAATTATATTTTAGTCTGAAATGCTAAATTTATTAATCTGTTATGGTTATGCCTGGGAAATTTTGAAATTAGGGTTATTTTGTTCAAGTGTATGATATGTTTACTCAAGATAAAGCTAACCTTAAACCACTTTCACAATAAAAATCAATGTAGAAACATAGAACTTTTTAATACTCATGAAAATCCTTTAGATACAGTATATTAGGATTATGTCAATAAAGAGGAAAAGTCTTTTATGCTTTTTAAGCTAATCAGATTTATAAAATAATGAAAATCACATGACCTTATTTCATATAGAGTTTTTTTAAAACCACATACCTTGCAGCTTTTTGTTTTAAAATAAAGATCTTTGACTAAATTCAAGATCTACCATAATGAATCACTTAGGGTGGTATTGAATTTTCATAATTGCTTGGTTCTGTGTTCTATTCTCAACAAAAAAGGGGAATGGTTTTACTTACTTGAATTATGTAGGGTGTAATTTTTCCTAAGACATTTAGAGATAATAAAAATTTTCAGTTGGAGATTTACATTCATCTTTACAAGGAACATGAACTTGTATTGTGTAAGGATATTTGTTTTTAGTTTGCAATACATAAAATTTCATAATATCTGTTGTTGTTTTTAAACAATTTTTTAAAAGTTTACCTCCCTTACTAGTTAAATATCTAAATATTCTTGGTTATGATGTATGATGAATGCATGGATTTTTCTCTCTCACATGTAGGTGTGCAGACACACACACTTAAATACAAACACATCCTCTTTTTTCTCACCCACAACAATCTTGTTTTTCATTTGCCATTTATGTGGTGACTAACATGGTAAAGGACATATATTGTGTAGCAAGTAACCAACTAATGATTGATTGCTTATTTTAAGTTACTGATCAAGAACTTATTTTAAATAAATCTCCAGCTCACTGTTCAATTTTAGCAACAGAGAAAATTTATATACATTTTTCTCCTTTAGAGATCTTCTTGTGTTTGTGTGTGTGCGTGTGTGTGTGTGTGTGTTTTAACATCTGCTAGAACTTCATTTGAATATGATAATGTTACCAGGATCCCAAAATACAAAAGTAGAGTGAATTTGCAGTTTTATTTTTGAAAACTATGGGATCTGCTATACATGATTTTCTAATTACAGGATTAATCTCATTAGTCTTTGAATTCCCTCAACATATATTATCTACCATATGGTAAGTGTTTCATGAAATTTGGATAAATGAATAAATTAATGAGCAAGAGAATTCTTATTGACTTATGTGGAACTTATATAAGTTATGCCTAGCTGATTTACTCATAATGTCTATAAGCAAACTAAGAGGTATAAAAGAACTTTAAAATTATAAATACTTTATAATTGTGAATTTATGAATAATGATACCACTGCATTTGTATAATTCAGAATATTGACAATTTGGGGCATGTCTTTATTACAATATTAGGAAAGACACAGGTGTTATTGTCTATTTAAAGTTTTAATACGGTGTCTCCTTTTTATAGGGCTGCTGTGACACATGCTTATGGGAATGGCCAAAATAGATTCATGTTTTCTAAAATTAGATCCTTGTTATACCCAATTACCCTTTTGTTCTTCATGCCTCAGAATGCCATTTTACCCCAGTGGCCAGGCATTAATGGGGCATGCTAACTCTATTGTATGTGCTACTTATGTCACATTAGTTCCAGACTCTCTCCTTTTAATTGAAGTGCTACATAGTTAAATTCTCATATCATGCATTCCTCTTCCTTAGAAGAACTAAGAAAGAAAACTTTATTGAAACCTTTCCCAAACCATATTTCTTTTAAATTGTTAAGTGTATTTTTATTAATGAGATATTAGCAGGGGAACGACGTGTTTTCATTTATAAATAAGAATTGAGATACCAAATTGTTAAAGAAGAACATTTTAGAATAATCCTATCCCTCTTGAGAAAAGTTGTCTTGACAACAGTACCATTTATAATTAGAATGATGAATATTTTATTTCTCAAAGGAAAATTCTCCCTAAATATGCTAGACAGTGATCAGGAGAAATGTTCATCAGGCTCGATCATTTCTGGTATAAAAATACACTGACTATTGAATTTTGAGCTCCATAACAATCAGGCCTTGTATTTTAGTTCATGGGGAAGAGACTTTTATATACATTTTTTCCTAGGACTTTGGAGAAAAATAAGATATATTATTGACCTCATTTTATAGAAAGAGTACATAGCCACTAAGTAGCAAAAATAGAACTAGAGAACTAAAGATTAGTTTTTCTTGTTATTATTTTGCCAAAGGGTGGACAGCATATGACACATTTCAGAGGTGTTTTTCACTCCTGTGGTAATCTGTTGTTTCATCTCCTGGAATTTGTACTTTTCTCAATGAGTAATGTGTATTCACTTTACCTGTGAATGAAGAATTAACCGAAATTAAAATATCCAATATAAGTTTCAATCTTCCTTGAGTGTTCATGCTTTGAATAAATGACTATTTAAATTTAAAGAAATTAAATTAAATTAAAAATTCAAAACTCATTTTGTGTAGTCATTTATTATATCAAGTCATCAAATGTATATATCCAGTGTCAACTGTGTGGCAGGCACTGTGGATGCTTCAGTTCCATAAAAGATAGTTCCTGTGGGAGGAACTGATGGACATGGCTCCAAGATCAGTGACCAGCCTTCAGAGTACTGACACTGGAATTGCTGCCCAATGTCAGAAGGAAGATAGAGCATTTGTGAGAGATGGGTAGGAGGTGATACTGAAGGGGTACTATGAAAAAGGGGTGTATTTGTGGAGGGAGGTTAAGGTGGGGTATAACATCCCACTAAAGGAAATGACATGTGCAATCCCATGTAGTCAGGGAGCAAGAGGGGAGAATAAGGGATTGGGAGTAATGTGGAATACTAAATATGGAATATATAATTAAGCATTAAATGACAATAGAAGGCCTCGGTGCAGGTTTAAAGCTAACATTTATCATGCACAAAGGTCTGTTACCATGAATTCAACAGCTTAGTGAGTCACATAGTTGTTTGTCTGATTTCATGGGATACAGAGCTTTTGTGATATAAATTTAAATTCTGTCACCACTTGTATGACAGTTGTTAAAATTTACTCACTTAATGAAATGTTATGACTACATTGCAATTAAGGTTTAATGTGATCCATACTTTAACATCTTTGCACATTATACATTTGAAAACTTCAGTGATTCAATCACTTCATGATGATTTAAATTTAAAGTAGCGTCATATGGATCACTTTATTTTTATACATAGTTTAAGACTTACTTTAATACATGTTCTTTATTTTTTAATTCCATTCATAAAAGTATAGAATTTAATTCAAGAGTTCCAGTGGCTGAATTTGAAGAGTCACTGTCCGTGTCTTTGGAAATCAGCCATTTAGCTTGGCAAGATGTTGAAACAAGGTTGAATCAAAGTAGTGTGTCTCTTTCTGTTATATTTCATTTATCATATTTTTTTCACTGAAGAATTAATTTTTTATTAGCCTCTATTATTACAAAACATTTCTCATGGAGAAGTAGTGGGGGTTAAATTCAGTATGTAATTTCAACTGTGACATTTTCATTTTGAAGATAATGTGTGAAAGATTTCCTCTTCCTCTCTTTCTTTCTATTCTTCCTAAGTACCTAGGTCTGTGTTAATAAATACTAAGTCTGTAGCCATGAGCATGGTTCTCTCAAGGACCCTACCATCCACTGACTGGATGGACTTGAACAAATATAATCATTGTGATGTCAGGAAGAGGTATGGTTCTAGTCTGCTCAGATGTATGCATGTGATTTCTACTGTCTTGGTGGAGGCCTTAGAGAAATACTTCAGTGTGGCTCTCAAGATAAAATTGCATGAGCTGGGAGCTGAGGACAGAGGAAGAGCATTCCGGCTGAGCAGACTGGCAGGAATCCATACACAGACCTGCTTAGGAGAGTACGTGGTTAAGTTGGAAGAAGTGGGGGAAGATGAACCTGGAAAGGCTGGTTTGAGGGACCTTAACAGAGGTGCTAGAGTCTGGATTTCATCTGGTAGTCTGGAAAAGCATGGAAAATGTTGAAGCTGTGTTGTGACACGTTGAAATCTGTGAGATAGAAAAACTACTCCAGTTATGAGGGTGGTGAGGGACTTAGGCAGATGTTATTATTCTCCCTGCAGAATTTTAGCTGGGATGGCAGAGGAAGTGTTTTGTCGTTACTCTCCTGTCACACACAGTTCTTTCTACAGTGTGTTATTAGCTACTACTCAGTGCATGCTTATTCAGTGAATGAATGTCACTCTGCATCTCCCTGCTTTCACTAAAAGCCAAGATAGAAGACTTTTACCAAAGTACAAAATAGGTGAAGGAAGAAAGTGAGGGAAGATAGATAATGAGATGAAAGAGAACAAAATTGAACTGTATGGTAGTGGAAATGGATAATAGAGAATGGAGTTGAGGAATATTTTAAAGGAGAAGATTTCACAAGCACTGGATCATAAAGGAGAGTGAAGAAATATGGTAGACTATTACATTAGCCCCAGTGAAACACGTCTCCCAGCTTTCACACCCTTGCATAATATCTTTTCTGAATCTCAGCTTGGCCATTTGATGCCTTGATCAATGAAATATTAGCAAGTAAAATGCAAATGGAATCTTGATAAGCACTTGCACACTGGGAATCATCTCCTTGGAATGCTGATGGTTGGAATATACCTTCTTGGAACAGTTTCTATGCCCTGACGAAGTTCAAGAAATGATATCAAGAAGTCAGTTGGGAGGATAGAGGATATCATAGCCATGTTCTATCTGTGCTCCCAGCCAGTCCAACTGCCAGGTCATTTTGCAACTTTCATCCCCACTACTATTCCAGTTGCACAATATGAAGCATAAAAACTTCCCATTTAGACAACAGAAATTTAAGGGGTAATGACGAGTAATTGCTATTCAAGTCACCAGTTTTTTTTTTCTTTCTTTCTTTCTTTCTTTTTTTGTAGTTTGATATATAACAATGCATAACTCCAACAAGCAAGAGTGGTTTTAAAATATTTGGGCTGAATTACTTGGTGGATTCGGATGCCTTCATTTATTACAGATTTATAAAGGCCCTCTTGCTAGCACACTTAATTCTGAACTACTGAAAAATAAATAACTTTTACTGCATTGCAGCAGAGCAGATACTCAACAGTATCCATTAAACACAGAATTGAAAGCAGGTTACATTTAGGGAGGTGCTGTGCCATTTGCTCACTGCTAGAATGAGAACTTTCCAGATGACTTTCTTTTTTGTTTTTCCTTTTGGTTATCAAAGACCCTTATGACCTAAGTACTGAATGATGACAGGAGATGTATACAATACCCTCTCCCCCACCACATACACCAAAAAAGGAAGAAAAAATGTTTGTTGAACTGGCACTGGTTAAACTTATGGGTAAAAAAAAAAACTTAAAATAATATATACACAAATATCTGTAACATACAATAAGCCAGGTCTATTCTCTACATTAAATTAAATCCAACCTACATAGAATACCATGTATGGAGAATCTCTAATTATATACACAGTTTGTATATGGGGGTAAGACAGTTTGGGTTATCGTTGGAATGAGAGGCAAATGATGTGTTTGGGGATGAGTTATTACTTCCTGATGAAAACATGCAATTGAGAAATCCTAAATAAATTATGGTGTGCACATAGGATTGCTTAAGTTTATGCTGGATTTTTAAAGCTGTTAAGTTCTTTCTACAAAGTTTTGTATAATTCTTATAACTTCCTTGATATCAATGTTTAGTTTAGCTAAGAAACAATCCCTAGATCATTGGTTTTCCTGAAAGACAAGGGAGGGAAAGAAAGTAAAATGTGTTAAATCACTGAGAGAGGATGAAGAAAAGAAAAAAAAAATACCTAAGCTTCTGAAAATTAAAGCAGCAGGGGGCAGTAGAACATTTTGAGTATGAAGGGGTACTGGTCAATGGAAAAGGACATTGACATCTCTCAGGATGTGTTTTTTTGTTTTAAGTTTTATTCTACAAGACCATATTTTTATTCTACAAGATGATTTATATCTTATTCTACAAAACTTTAAACTATTTCCTTTACTTACAACCTTGCAAACTCTAGTCACATTTAGTCAATATTATTATTAAATCAAAACCATGTTTTTAGAAAGAGAACTTTTGCGTCCTTTTCTCAAATAAACCAGTGAGTAGAATTTGCTTCTCTTCAGAGGAAACAGCAGTGATTCTTGTTGCAATTCCCCTTTCTTCTTCCTTTACATTTTTTTGAAAGTCCTAATAAGTAGGGTGGAGGGACTCAGATTAAGAAGGCATGGGCATGTTCAGTTTTATGTGTTGTTTGCACCAGGTGTTCGTTTGGGGGCTTTCCCTGCCATTTGAGGTCTTTATCTAGTGGAACTTGCCTGTGTACTTTTGCTCATATTGGACCTTTTACCTAGGATCCTCTTTACTGTATTTCCATAATTCCAAGTTATTATCCATTCTTTAAAACTTGAGATTTAATTATTGGTGAGTACTTCTGGTATTTCTCCTGCCCCAAACACTTGCATCCAACATTGGATTCTCTGTGCCTTGAGTCATAGTATTCAATTTTCCATATATAAAAAAATAAAAAGAATAATTAAATAACATCTGTTTTATTTATAGGATTGTCAGCTTTTTGAATGCAGAGATTCATCTCTGGCCACACCCAGTCCCTTTCATTTTCTTCATATTATTAGACATTTGATTGACATTTGTCCCGTCTATAAGTGCAGTTTTTCTTGTTGAAATTTATTTATGTTGCATTTAGGTGTCTAAGAGGGTCAGGTGAAAGGACAGGACACTAACATTATTAAGTGCTTAAGTGTGTTCTAGGGACTCATTTGTATGTCAAGTCTCTTAAAATCCTCATTGCAACTTTTTAAGATAGTCAATATTAGAAAAAATGAAGCTCATGGGCAGTAACTTGCCCAAGGTCCCATGAATAACGTGAGGTGAACTGAGACTGAGACCCACACTCTTCCTATGGCCTCCAAATCCCACACTGTTTGCACGAAAACAGCAGTTAGTTATTTGTTGTCTACTGTGCAACACACATTGCTTTAGGAGCTATTGATTCTACATTGAATAATATACTATGCTATCTTTGTAAGGCTCACATTCTAACAGGGGAGAGATTAAAGTAATTATTATGATTCTGAGTGATAGATGCTTTAATAGTGTCCTTTGGGTACCAGGCGAGGACCATTAACTCTGGCTGCCAAGAAATGCACATCATGTGGAGCTATAGATCAGACTTGGGAAGTAATGGACCTTCGAGGATTAGCAGTTCACCAGAGAAGAAGGTAGGAAGGCCCTTCAGGCCAAGAAAGTGGGCCAGGGTCACAATACTGGGGGCATAGCCAAAACGGTCAGATCATTGCCAGGCAGGGAGTGGACATAGTGAGAAGAGAGTGTTGCCACATCTTGATAGATACTCAGGAGCACTCTGTGAGCGACCATCAGTAACCAAGTCATACGAATGCAGTGGTTTGTAATCTATGGATTAGATAGCAAAGAGGTGGTTTATAGGGATTCCATGAGGTCCCTTGGGACATGTATTCAAGGAATCCTTACTGGTGTAGAAAGCATGACTTTGAAGTGAATCAGACAAGGCTTTGAATCTCAATTCTGACCAGCTACATGATCTTGACTTGTATCAAGCTTTTTGGAATTGCTGCCATTGCCTTTTCAAAAAGACGATATTCACTGTCTGTAACTCTCACGGTAGGAGTTAATGAAGGGACAAAATGCCTAATACATCATAGGTGTATAATAAACGTAGTCTTATGTTTTTCTGCCTACAAATATAAAAGTGTTGGTACAGCAGAGTTAAGTTTCTAAGACTCTATTTTTATATACTGATATATAAGGTAGTGTCAAATTACTAGTTATATATACATATGAATTTGTCTATTTGTATCTTTATGTAATTCAGTGAAATTCTCATGTTGTAAGAGAATGGAAATGTTTTTCATTTTCCCTCACTTACTAATATGAGATAAAAATTATTTAGTTATTCTTTGTTGAGTCTTATTTTGTAGTTTTGAGGGTAAGACTAATATTGTGCATTGCTGGTTTTAGAATTCTGTTATCAGATTTATTATTATTATTATTATTATTATTATTATTATTAATAGTAGTACCAGGGATTAAATCTAGGGGTGGCTTACCACTAAACCACATCCCCAGTCCATTTTATTTTTTTTATTTTGAGACATGGTTTTGCTAAGTTGCTTAGGGCCTTGCCAAGTTGCTGAGCCTGTCTTTGACTTGGATCCTCCTGCCTCAGCCTCTGAAGCTTCTGGAATTATGGGCATGTACCACTGTGCCTAGCTTCTTATAATTATTAATTCCAAATTACAAATGATGTTGTCCTTCTGAGGTTTTCAAATGTGAACCAATAATGATAATATATGCCTGTTACCAAGATAATGTTTGACAAAGTTGCATCCTAGATATTTTTTAAAGTTAAAAGGGTAAACATTCCTTTACAACTAAATTGTTTTCGTTTATTTCACAAACAACTTTGTTGTTCACTAAAAGGTTTTTAGTAATAACACTAATTAAAGTATGAAGGGCTTCAATTTAGCATTCGCTTGGCTGAAACATCTCTAAAAGGCACTGAAACCTCTTCTTGTTTATAAATAATTTTTTTTTCTTTTCTTGACTAAATCTGTTTTTCTTCTTCACAGTTCTTTTTCAACAAATTATTTCTATTTCTCCCATTTTGTGTTTTTGACTTTTTATTAGCTATTTTCCTTGACTGTAATTGGACTCAAGATTCCTGTCCTCAAAAGATAACAGAAACAAAACAAAACAAAAAAAAAAACCACAATTTTTTTTTTTAAAAAAGTAAGCAATAAAAGTGTTTTCCTACTTGTTCAGACTCTGTTTATCTCCTCTCTAGAGCTAATATCCTGGTAAAGTTATTTTTTTTCCCTATACACAACCTAACTTTTATCACTACATCAGTCTATTATGACACTTTCTGCCTTCACTACCACAGCACTAAAATCATTGTTAACCCTCCTTATCTCCTTTTACCACATCTGGATGCTTTGGTCGTGGTCTTTGTCTGCTGTTTTGGATAAAATTTGCCACTGTCTAGTCAGGTATGTTCATGCATGCCTGAAATCCCAGCGACTCAGGAGGCTGAGGCAGGAGGATGGCAACTTTGAGGCCAGCCTGGGCAACTGAGACTGAAGCCACTTCGGGAGACCCTGTCTCAAAAATAAAAATTAAAAAGAGCAGAGGCTGTATCTCAGTGGTCTAGTGCCCCTGGGTTCAATCCCCAATACTCCCCTCCCCCTCAAAAAAAAAAAGAAAAAGAAAAAATATATCATGATCTTCCTTACTCATCAGTATATCTCAATTTTTTTTCCTTGCTATTTGTTTTTCTTTTTTCCCATTTTGGACATGCTTTTTGAAAGAAGCTCATCAGTTTTCCAGCTTTTAACTACCACCAAAAATGGACAATGGTACCTTCATCACTCAACTTCAGATTCATCCATGAAAATATACGATGTCCATATAACCCTGGGAAAACATTAGTGACTGACATACCTAGCACAAAACAGTGTTCTTGGTGGGCTGGCCCTCTCCTTCAGATACCCAAGAATTTGTTACATTTTCTGTATTTATGTATGGATGTATGTATGTTGTAATCTATAGCACCATCATCCACAAGTCACCCAGGACACAATCCTGGACATCAGACAGACTTTTCTCTCATTTCTTCACCCAGTAAACCGTGAGCCCTGATGGTTTCATCTCTAAAAAACATCCCGTGAGTCTGTTTTTCCTTCTTTTCCTGTAGGCCCTTGCCCCATTTTTGCATGCTGTGATCCCTTCCCTAGATCATCACTTTGGACCCCTGTCATCTTGCTGCTAGAGGCATGGTCCCTCCAATGACTTTGCCTCAAACAAGCTTCCCCGGGTATGATCCTGAAGGTTCTTTCCTGCAGGTTGGCCTCATTCTCTTACTTAGTTTCAAGTTGATTTCTCACTTAGAATCCATCAAAGGAGGAAAATAGGTTTATCGTATGTATTTTCAGAGTCTGTAGAGAGTTCATAAATCTTCATGAATGGAGCTCAGTATTTTATACAAAGTAATATCCATAAAGGAAATGAGTATGTGGGGAAAGTTGGGAGCAATTAGCAAACTGTGTGTGTGTGAGAGAGAATGTGTGTGTGTGTACTTGTGCACTTGTGTGTGTGTGTGTGTGTGTACACCCTCTGAATATTGAACTAAGGGCCTCATGCATGATAAGCACATACTCTACCACTAAGCTTTACCCCGAGACACAGCTAATAGTTTTCAATTTTAAACTCTACATCTCATTTTAGGAACATGCTGTTTTAACCATATTATTATCCCTTGGATATTTATGTGCAGAAATAAATATATGCAACAAGATTTTTTTTAAATGCATGAAAGAATGTTAAATTTCCTTTAAATTAAAAATATGATCAACTGTGCAAAGCTCTTAGTCCAGGATTTGATGTGGTATAGAGAGACATTTTTTTTTCTTAATACAAGTCATTATGGAAATATCAACTTTTGTTACAAAAATATTTACTTTTTTCCAAACTTATATTGCATGCCATTCCTGGCAATAAATAGTTTGGTTTGTAAGTTTGCTCTTAAATATAATACCATTTTAGATTTATAGAAAATAGTCCCATCATATTCTTTATAGAATATTTGCAAAATTATGCAGGATATTAAGCTTGATTGCTTGAAAAATAATTTTGCTTAAATATACTCTTAAGACACTATAAACATGTATCTAATCAGTTATTTAAATAGGTATTTTGATGGAAGCATATTGAATTTCTTGAGGCTTTCAGTCTCAGCCAAGTTCTGAGTATTTTAGCTTTCTTATACAAGGAGTGCAATTTGAATTGTTTACTGTTGTAAGCCACTGGTTATTTTCAAGCATAATAGAATAATGGTGCTTAGCCACAATGTGGTATTTTCTAAAAGCACATGAAATATTTCATGAATAAGATTAGCTAAGGAATTCAGTCTTGCTTTATGACCATGACAGTTTAGGTGTGCAACCTGAGAAGTTTGTATTTTCGGAACAGTTTCTCAGAGTGTTATTTTAAAGAAAACGAAACTCTTTCTTATAGGATCTGATATTGGGTTTCCACTAACTGTGTTAAATATCTAGTTTTAAATTACAGCATGGAAAATTTGGGTTACTCACCTATTTAGGCATTTTATTGTGAACCAAGAAGAATTCAATAATTATAATCATCTAAAATGTATACGTATATGATGCTGTGATTACAAATTTTTTCTTTAGTGAAATACTAAGGATTTTATAGTTTCATCAGCCTCAGAATGTCCTTTGTTTCTGGCCCAATTTCTCCCTCAATGCTGTTGCCCCTGCAGTTTGCTGGATGGGACATCTGGGTCAGAGGCTGGAGGAGGCCTGGCTGAGGAGGGGGCAGCTCTGAGCAGCCACAATACGACTGGAACATTCTCTTTTCCTGGGCTGTTGGACTTCAGCAGCTTCTTTTAGTCACAAAGAAAACTATGGCCCAGAAGAGGAAAGTTCAGTGTTTTCCATCTTGACTGGATTTTAGAAATGGCAGATCTAGTTCTATTTAACTTCTTAGTCTGTACATAAATATCTCTTTTTGTTGTTGTTGTGGAGATCTTTTAAAAGCACAAAGGAAGGAAAAAAAGTAATTGCAGGAAAAAAAAAAAAAAACACTTAAGACTCCTAGAAGCACTTCCTGGGAATAAATGTTACTGTTTTAATCATTACAGTGATTTACTGAATTGACAGCATTTCATAAATATTAAATGAATGCCATTGTGGTAAAATATTTGCATGAATTTATGAGAAATAATTTTATATTACCAGGTAACCATTTCTTTCCATAATAGAACAAATTATAAATTCTTCATCAAATGAAAAGTAAATTGCCTATTGCTTGCTTCATATATACATTATAATTTTACACTAAAAATTCATAAAAATTTTGAAGACATATCTTTTGAAAATACAAATGTCTATATTTCAGAGAAGTATAGAGGGTTTTAGACTCTCAATTTTTGTTTATTTTCATGAAACATTTCATGAGTAATTCCTTTTTTATAGTCTTATACAAGTTGTATTTTAGTACATATAAAATTAAAACAGTAAATAAAAGTACTATTTAAAGGACAACTGATAATTCATATTTTTATCTCTCTTCAAATGACAAATTTATAAGAGATTTTCTTGGTTTTATTATCATTTTACTCTAATACTGGTTTGATAGGGTGTTGTCTATACAAAATAAAAAGTTATAAGTTAATTATAACTTTTATGCCAAGTTTCAACAGATGAAATTTTGCTGTTTACCTATTTAAAATGTATTTGATCAACATTAACCTTTAATCTAACCCTTAATCCAAACATTCTTCTAAGAATGTTTTCTCACATAGAAGATTGACAAGAAAGAAGAGAACTAACCCTAACCAAAGAATAACACCAGAGGTTTTGAATTGCCACAGCAAACTATGTGGCTGTTGAGTCGGAGGGATTTTCAAGTAACAGTGCTCATTGAGGAATTTCATGACGATTTTGCATGATAGTTGTAATTCTGTCCACCAACCCGCAAGTAAATGCACATGGATATTTTCCCTAGTAGATCATTATTTATGTCTTTTTTGCCTTTGTAAAATTTATAGCTGAAGGATCTGTATTTTGATATAACTTTACTATGAAAACAAACTGTTCTGGGTCTGAATGTAAAAGAAAAAAATCCAACCTTTTTACCTGAGAATAAGCCTCACATTTCTGCTCATTATAACCATATAGGTAAATTGGCAATAACCCGTCACTTGCAGTCACTGCAGAAATTGTGAGAAAGAGAATTTAAAAATAGAAGGAGAAATCATTTAATGATTTTACTGCAAAATTAAAACATATTAGGGGCTGGGCTTGTGGCTCAGTATGGAGTGCTTGCCTAGCATGTGTGAGGCACTGGGTTTGATTCTTAGCACTGCACAAAAATAAATAAATGAAATAAAGGTATTGGGTCCATCTACAACCAAAAATAATTTTTTAAAAATGGATTACATCTTTAAAAAATGTTAGAGTTATGGAAATTATTGTAATCAGTGATAATCACATTTTATTCAGGAGACATTTTTAAACCATGACACTTAACATTGAGAGTATATCTCTTCAAACAACAGACATTTAATTTATACATGTACATGAAATGGTATGAAGTTAATATCTTTATCATTTTGTAACTGTTAAATTTGTTTTGTGGCCTGAAATGTTTTTTAAAAAATCTTTTTATATGATTGTGTTAAAAGTTTAACATAGTTAAAATTTATTTTTAGTTCTATGGTTGAGTTAGGATAGTCTTTCTACACTGGCAAGGTTTTGCTTGTAGATCATGTCAGTTCGGTGAACCACGTTCTCCTGAAGTCTCTTGTGATATTTGGCTATTTGCAAAGAGTGGTCTTCTATTTGCTTTCTGCCTCTCATAATTTCTTTTCTTGAAAATTTATTCACTTTCTTCCATAAGAGTATTGAAGTCCAAGTTCTTACAGCTATTTTTAAAGTTACAAAGATAAATATTTAATCTCTTATGACTTGCAGATACAATGCAGTTCTTGTTTGGTAGATCTTAGTTTTCCAGTCCCGGAAAAAGTACAGTTGAAAATTAGGTGATAAGCACATTTCTACCCATCCAGCACAGGTATGAAGTAGTGGAAATTATCTGTCTCTAATGACAGGAGCTCCTGGATGTAGACCCCAACTCTATTTCTGTAAGTTGTGTCATCTTGAAAAACTTCTTGAGTCTTGATTTCTTTCTCTGTAATGTGTAAATAACAGTTTCTGCCTCTCAGGATTAAATGAGATATTTTAAAATGTAAGGAATAAAACACCAAATGATAGCAGAATTCCAATTCCTTTTCCACTTGGAACGCAGATATTTAAGTCTGAAAGGTAATATATCTATACACATGCATTTTCAACATATTTGCATACTGAATGAGTTTATATGAAGATAATCATTGAATCCCTTCTCTTACCAGGCTCTGTTCTAGATTCTGGAAATATGTGATTTAACGAAACAAAGACCCCTGTCCTTGTGGAGCTTAATTTTTAGAAAGTTAAAGTCAGAAACTTTCTTTCATTGTCTCTAAAATTTATTTTAAAGTACTCAGAAGTCTTGGCTATTTTCTTGGCTCAAAATATATCCCTATTCCGAGGATCTAATGGACAGAAAAAAAAAGTTGAACTGGATAAGTTATTGATTTCTCATATAAGAAGAGGTCTTCTGAGTTTATTTACAAAAAAGGGGAAATTAAGTAAATGATATTAACAGGTAATTCACAAACCAACTGCAGATGGCCAATAAATTTATGGAAAACTGCCCAAACTCACTAGTATTCATGGAACTGCAAATAAAAGCAAGGATATCCGGGGGTTTTTGCTCATAAAGTTGGCAAAAGGGAAGAATGTTGATAGTACTCAGTGTTACTAAAGATGTGGGGAAAATGAGCACATTTCTACAGGGAGATGGGAATTCTAACTTTTTCAGAAATGCATATGTATTACCTAGTAAAATCTAATATTAAAAAAAAAAAAGGATCACACCTCTGATTCAGCAGTTTTACCTTAGAAGTTATCTCATAGAAGTAAAGTGTGCATATATGAAGCTCTGTCTTCAGCACTGAGCTACATTACAATTAATCTTTGAAATAGTGGAAAGCGGGGTGGGGGGGAACACCTGGAAGTTCTTCAATAAAGAAATATTTTAAGACAAAAGCAGCAATATATGAAATTATGTCTCCAAGGCATAATGCCTTCATTCATAGAGCAATGAACTGGAAAAGTTAGGATTGGTCATCCAAAAAATGGACTAGTTCAACAAATTATGATGAATTACAAATATGCATGATTACATAGATAGTTTAAAAAATGAGTTAGAGTCATCAGCATTGACCTAGGCGAATATCTGTGATCATTTATTAAGTTGGAAAAGCAAGTTGGCTTGTGATTAAGTTGTTATATTCACATTTTTGTTTTAAAAATTCTGTATACATGGTTATTTTAAATTTCAATTGGTTTTATGAACATAGATAAAGGAGAGAATCATAACAGATTTTAATGTCACTTTAGTGAAGAAGCAGAGCCCTTGAGACCTTTCTGATTTATTTGAGTCAATGCAATAATCACTTATAACATATTTATAACATTTATAAGGAAACAAAACAGGAAAAAATTCAAGTTGTTAAAAATGGTTTTATTTGTGGGTGCATTGATATATCTCTTTTCAGCATAGGAGCCAATATAGAGGTTTACTCTAGTGATTGCATCATAGCAGGTATCTAGTAAATATTTCACTCATTCATTAATTGAAATAAATTGAGAATGCTGTATCAAAAGTCTTTTTTAACACATGCACACACACACAATCTATAATACACTTATTTTATATTGATTATGTATTTATTACATGTTAATGTATATTTACAATTTTTTGAATGTTGTTATGTGCAAAGTACCTTGATCTATAAGAATTCCTGCTTAGTTTGCACTTTCAGTGGTAGTGTGGCAGGCAGGGGTGGTAACAGAGCCCCCCAAAAGTTTCCACACTCTTGCTTCCTCCCATTCTTCAAAAACATGAGCTGGGCAAGGCGTATAGAACTTCATGCATTCATTCATTCAGTTATTTCAAGGGCTATTGCTTGCTAAGCCTTGTGGGAGAATTGAAGGTTTATTTGAAGAATTTTTACCTACAAAGAGTTTACACTTTTGTAGGTTGGAAATGTGCCATCATTTCTGTCACTTAATTTTTTTCTCTTCAGCATAGATTAGGATTTTATTGAATACTCATCAACTTTTACACAAAAATAAAAACCTTCCTAACCTTTAAATATATCCCCAGAAAAGGGGGTAAGACAAGGCATGGTCCCAGTGAGGGACTCTAGCACATGTGAAAAGAATAATAACTATGATCTGGAGGACCACTAGATATTTTGTAAAAAATGGCCATGAGAGGTGTTAGACCTGTTGCATCCTAGTACCTTCTGTCTTCTTATTCTAGTTTAACGGGTCAATTTTAGTGTGCCAAAAGCACTTCCATCTAATAAAATTTTGAGTCTTGAGACCAGAATTTTGAGCAGAAAAAAACTTTCTTTTTTAAAAAATTTGTTTGTTTATTATAAGTTGTTATACATGAAAGTAGAATGCATTTCAATTCACAGTACATATATAGAGCACAATTTTTCATGTCTCTGGTTGTACACAAAGTAGAGTCACACCATTCATGTCTTCGTACATGTACTTAGGGTAATGATGTCCATCTCTTTCCACGAACTTTCCTACCCGCAAACCCCTATCCTTCTCCTCCCTCCCCTTTGCCCTATCTAAAGTTCCTCCATTCCTTCTATGCTCCACCCCACCTCCAATATGGATCAGCATCTACAAATTAGAGAAAACATTTGGCATTTGGTTTTTTGGGATTGGCTTACTTAGCATAATATTCTCCAACTCCATCCATTTACCTGCAAATGCCATGATTTTATTTTCTTTTAATGCTGAGTAATATTCCATTGTGTATATATACCACAGTTTCTTTATCTATTCATCTACTGAAGGGTATCTAGTTTGGTTCCACAGTTTAGCTATTGTGAGTTGTGCTGCTATAAACATTGATGTGGCTGTGTCTCTGTAGTATGCTGTTTTTTAAGTGTTTCTAATTGACTTTTACTCCCAGGATTCTTATTGTGAAAGTATTGACTTTTATTGCATTTATATTTGTATACATTTTGTAAATTTATATTATATACTCTTAAGTAAGAATTCTACTGATATCAACAACTAGTGTTATTTTTTCCTACACATGATTGTTCACGGTATATTATACATCATTTATTCTTGTGAATATTTTGTAATCATCATTCTTTTATATTTCTGTTCAAAATTTGAGCTCTTTGTTCTCTTAGGAATTCTTATTTTCTAATTCATTGCTATTAGTTGATTATGAGTAAGGAAAACAGATATCCAAATTTGCTGAATTATGTTTAAAATAAATATTGCTAGGCCAGAAAGGAGGGTCTATGATGTCAGCTATGGATAAGACACACGGTGGAAGAGATGTGTCAAGTACTCTGACTGCTTGAAGGTCTTGGATTTTATATATTGCTTGTTTACTTTACTTACTACTTCTCAGCCATATTCTTAGGTGTCAGATATCTTCCTTCCAGGTACATGACTAAAATGGGACTGGAATGTCGCCTTAAGTTTGTATAGGGGTTACAATTCACACGTTTCCCCAACATGTATCTATCGAACAATAATAATGATGACACTGTATATCCAGATCTAATCTATATACATTGAAAAACTTCATTTTTAGATCAATTTGTTAATACAATCTAGGGGGTTTCAATTTCATATAGTTTAAATGAAGTGCCAAAGGAGACACCCTTCAATTAAAAATTACAGTAAGACCCTCTGGCATAATAGCTTTTGCAGATAATTTATTAAAAGAACATGCAACTAACAGGATTGTTTGTGGTTATCAGAAGGCACTATGGGTACACAAGCTACAGTTTCATTGACCTCACTTTGAATCATTGCTCCTTTATTAGATGATCTAAAGTGAGTTATCTAAGGTCAGTGGGCTCAGTATCTATGTCTGTCAAATGGATATCAGTATCTTACTTCTATTTGTATTGTGGGAAATAAATGAGATAAAACTCATCAGGTACTTCCAGCCCAGGCCCAGGAACTGTTCCTGGCAGTAACTGGTAGCTTAGCATTCAGTTTTCACATTCCAAAATTATCTGTAATGAATTACTTCTGCAAAGGGTAAACTATGACTCTGGGTACAGGAATGTATTTTTCAAAAATTTTTTTTTAAATTCTCTTTAGAAGATAAAAGGACAAATAATGAAACAATCCTAGAGAATCTCCATCTCCATGTTGTGACTGATCCTCAACAAAAAGAAAAAGAAATTTAAATAAAGGATTTCCGTTGGATTTTTAGCAATAGAAACATTTTTCTGTTTTAATTTAATGATTCACTCTTTAGGAGATGGTCCATTTTTTGTGCATTCATCATAGCTCTAAAACTGAGTTTGGATGAAAAGCATGTAGCACTTGCCTTGTTCTTACATCAGAAGAATTTTTTCTTTTGTCCATTTTATGCTTGTTTCCAAAGGCTTAAAATGAAAGCTTTGTTTCTGCAATAATGGCTTAGTGTAGGCTTACATTGTTGATCCCCTCAGTAGATGCAATGTAATCCACTTTGGTAATGTGAATTTTTAAACAATCATAGGCCTCTGCCATTAACCCTTCTCTACTAATGATAATACTCTACAAAACTACAAAGGAACTTGGGCCTAGCTTCACATTAGACTTGGAGCGCACTTAGCTAAATTTGCATTTCTTATTTTAGCAGCAGTGAATTGCTGAGCATATGTTGAACTTCACCAATACCAAAAG
Organism: Marmota marmota marmota; assembly: GCF_001458135.2. Lineage (NCBI taxonomy): Eukaryota > Metazoa > Chordata > Mammalia > Rodentia > Sciuridae > Marmota > Marmota marmota. The sequence goes on from NW_026000108.1 coordinate 14,696,975, forward strand.
TAGAATAGGTGATTGTGAAACTAATGTTCAAGTGCAAGTATTCAAACACAAACAAGAGAAACCAGAAGAAAATAATGACGAAATGAATCAAAAGTACTTTCCAATCCAAAATTCCCCTTGAAGGGGTTTCGGCTCTTGTTGCTTTTTGCAATATTTTTTAACTTGACCTGTTGCTTTGCTTAGTTCATTGTAGTGCAAATGTCTCAAATAAAGCTGTACATGAGTCATTTTTTTTTTCCTCCTCAGTTCAGGCTACTTGGATAATAGCTCACTTTGAACACAAGCAAAGGAACCTATTGAATGTTTCCTGCATAAAGCCTACAGAGCTGTGCTCAGCAGCTTGACATGTTTCTTTAGGAGAGAGAAATGGTAAATTAGCTAAGAGTAATTTTATTCCATGACATATTTCCAAACTAACTTTGAAACACATTTCCACTTAATGTTTGGATTCCACTTTGGGGACTTAGAAAAGGTTTCCTGCATTTGGTTAAGTAATATATATGGTGGACGGCTAAGTTAAGATGTTCTTTAGGGATTTGTAGACATTGAAAGCTTTACCTAAAGTAGAGAGGACTTTGCTGCATTTCGTATTGAAGCTGCAGTACTGTATGCTTTCAGGGCCGTGGATTTAATAAACAAAAGATCTGTCACCAAGCTTGGTTCACAGTAGGGGGTAGATGTAATTATATACTTTAAAGGGGAAAAGACTGTTGTTATTATTTTACATTTATTGAGTGCCAACATTTTGCAGTGTGCTGTACCTAACATAGAATTAGACACAGTCCTTGCCCAGTGGACTATCTATTTAAATTAGACACAATCTAAATATTTCTCTTAAATAGTTCCTGTGTTTTCAAATTTGCTACACAATGCATTGTATGAGTACAGAACTATTGTACTTGCAAATGTGATTTAAAACTACAAAGGCTTTCGAAGACAGGTGGCTACAGAAGATGTGATCATTAGACTATAAAATTGCTCAGGGTTTTCAGGTCTTTTTCTGTAACAATCAATTACAGATCAAACTTGAAATTTGAAGTCGAGTAAATATTAAATTTGGGAAATGATCTATCCACCATTTTGATTTTGATTTTTGAATCAAAAAATGCAGTTTAACAACAATAGTGTCATTTATTTGCTAAGCTAGCTTTGGAATTATATTTGTTTGTGTTTTTTAATTCTAGTCTGCAGTTTCACAGAGGTCAAGATCACATTGTCTAACACAGTGCATTGCACTTATTAGACACTCTCTAAACATTATTTAAGGAGTGAAACAAAGGCATTTGCAAATGGATTTCTTCCTTTTCTCAGGGACTTTCTTTACAGATTTTAGAGTCTGAGGGGGCAGTGCTTTACTAGCTTTGGGCCACTAACAAAAACAAACAAAAAATAAACAACAACAACAAAAAACCTCAAAGTCAGAGAACTTCCTGACTACCTTGGAAGAGTCCTGGCTTGGAAACATCTTTTTTTTTTGATAAAGATGTTTCTCGCCTCTCAGCAAGACCTAGGCGTGACGACCTAACAGGGCCGTGAGAGTCCTTAGAGCTGTCTGGATCCCCACCAGTGATCAAAGGACCTTTTCACACTGGATGCCTGGTTTCAAGGGATGTAGTCACTGTATGCTGTAGCCAGCTTACTGGTCTGTTGTGCAGATACACACAATTCCCATCAACTCTATTATAAATCAGAGCATTAGTAGGGTAAGACGAATAGATAAACACAGAGAATATGGAAGTTGGTCTACTTAGGTATTTCTTCTATATATTGTGAATATTGTATACCAACTGTGCTGTATACCAAGCTCCAGGATACTCTTTCAGTTCATTCTTGGTCTCATATACTATATGTCAATCCTGTTTGCAAGACTGAAGTCATTTTCTCAGTAAACAGAAACAAGGATCCCTGACATCACAATGAAATCATACCTAGCCTCCAGTTTGAGTTTCTGGATAACCATTTATATAGTCTGTATAATCTAAGTCACCTTAACTTTTCTGAGTTCCAGACTCCTTAAATCTAAAACAGGAATAAATATTCTACCTAACTCTTAATATTTGTGTGAAAATTAATATACATAAAATATTTTGAACATAACTATTCAGTTATTATTATTAATATTCATATAATAAAATATTTTATAGTGATATAACAGATAAAAATATTAAAAAGTATGCTACATACACAATTCTTATTTTAATTCAAAATATAAAATGTTGATACTCAAAGAAGTTTAAAAAGCAATTATCAAATTATCATTTATCTGCCAACCGTATAAATATAAAGCTTAGGAAATATGGAGATGTTCACCTTCATTCAACAGCAAATCCCCTGCCCACTTTCTCATGGATCCTTCACCTTGTTCTTTATGATTTTTAAGACTCTACTCTTTCCTCTTGTCCTTCCTGTTCTCTGAGTTCCCCTTGCCTTAATTTGTCTTCTGATCTAATATTTTTCAATTTAAACCTGAACTACTTCCTTTCATCAATAGTCTCATTTTCTACTTTGGTGAACATATGATCTAATTTCCTGAAACATTTCTTCTGTTTTCCTCAAAACATTATGTTTCTTGCCCTTTTCCCTTACCCCTGTTTCAGAACACACAGAGCTTCTATAACATCCTAAATCCGTGATTATATCTCACCTGCTATATTGTTTGTTATTCCTTTCCATCTTTTCATATCCTCAGAGTTTTCCCTTCCTACTTATCTTCTCCCCTTTGTCCTATAAGAAAGATTCTCTTGATATACTTGTTTTACTTTTAATTACCACACACTTAATCTTCTGCCTGTCTCTTGGCTGAGTTTGTTCCAAAAATTCATTGGTTATGTCCTCATCGTCAAATTTCATGGTCTTGTCAATAATGTACCATTTCATTCACTTCGTGCCCCAACTCTTTTTTTGTAAGTTAATTAGAAGCAATTTCTTTATTTGTAGCCTCCTTCCATGCCTACATTAATATCATGTAGGCCTTGGATGTCAAATATCGTACTTACATACATGATGTAAAGATCTGTGTGTCCCATCTCAACCTGTCAGTCTTTAGGCATTTTGTCTCCAACTCTGAGCTACACATGTCCATCCATCTATTTTGGCTGCAACTCCACCCAGTCATCCAAAAGCCCCAAACTGAAAACCTCTCCTTTAAAACCAACATCGCCTATTGATTTTCCCATTTTTTAATAATCCCAAAATTCTCCGCAAAAGCCCACAAACCACTCAATTAATTGATAGTTTGATTTAATTGCCCAAAATTCTGGTGACTTTTCCCACCACATTTGTACATCTTTCACCTTTGTCATTCCCCTGCCTTCTTCCATGCCTGCCTCTCACCCCCTTTTCCTCTGGTAGAAGTAGGGAACTTCTCATTCACCAGACCATTTCTACCCTAAAACCCAAATTGGAGCAGTGTCCCCCAGTGGCTAACTTCTGACCCAGAGGCCAAGAGAACTAAACACGTACAGAAAACACCCTGACATTAGAGCCCACCCACACTGCATAGGTGAGATACTTTCGGAGGACTCTAGGACAAACAGCATGCCTGCCTTGCCAGTTCACAGTGGTGGAAGGATGAGGGAAGAGTCACAAGCATGAAATGTGCAGGCACAAATGGCTCTTTCTGTCCACACTTTGTACCACAGTATTTTAGATCTAACCACTTCATATTCGGATTTTTCTCTTAGTCTTTATGTTTTTACTCTCTCTCTCTCTCATTTTGAATTATCTGCCAAATCAGTCTTTTTGAAACCTAAATTGATCCCTGAACTCTTGTTTCAACTATCAGTAGCTTGATCCTTCCAAAAGTAATTGGGCCAGCAGGATGAGCATCATCAGGGATCATTAAGATCCTCAGGCTCCATCCCAGACCTACTGAATAAGGGTCCTGGAGGGGGCGCCCCACATTCTGTTTTGACAAGCCCTTCAGGTGGCTCTGATGCAGGAGTTGGAGTGGAGAACCTGTGCTTTAGCCAGGAGAGCCATAAACATTAGCTTTTACCATGCTCCCTGTGCAGGCCAACCTTATCTGAAGATTGTATTTTCTGCTATCCTCTCTCACCACAAATTTTTCATAATTTCCCTTTTTCTGAATGCAGGGTCCTCTGTGCCCTACCATGTGGTTCATCAGCTTTCTTTTCTTTTCTTTTTTCTTCCAAATAACCAAATCATCCCTTCAGTCTTGGTTTAGAAATCTCATTTCTATGAAAATCATCTGAAATAGACTCCTCTAGTATTTATATAATAGCAATACTCTTTCTTTAAGAGAGGTCATGCATTATTCTCTTTTATCATTAGAGTTTATGTCTTATGCACCAAAATAAGCTCTAGGAAAAGAAAGTCAATGTCTAAGCCTTATTTTAATTCCCCATAGTGTCTGGTCCAGGGCTTCTTTATAGTTTTTGATGATGAATCTTCAGGATGACACAGACTAATGGTATTGAACATTCTGGGCTCTTTATTACTTCTTGTCAATATAGCTTCACTTTCTAACCTCCAGATCTTAAGGACATCACGGTTGTAAAATGAGTCTTCTACATCAGTGGATTAGTGGAGTAAGTACCATTTTAAATATGCTTCAGTTTGCAAAGTACTTTCACCAAAATATATCATTAGATCCTCATAAAAACCCTGTTATGTAAGTTCTTCTATCATCTCCATTTTTTTTTTTTTTAGGTAACAGGACTAAAGATTATCATATGTAAACATGCTGCTCCCTACTAAGAGTAAAAAAACAATAGAGATGAAGGCAGGAATCTCATACTTAGGCAAAGAAGCTAAAATTTTGTGTCTTTTTCTGCAAAAGAGTTTCAGCTCGGCAATGCACTGTGACCTTGAACTTGAGGGATTAGAGTCTGATATTTTGCTTTCCAACTAAAGAGTAAGCCAGCCTTTTCAATTGAATGAGGAGAGTACTATAGATGGAGAAAATAATGGATTTTGTCTTTGGAAGAAGACATTTGAAGGTATGGAAATAATTATCAAAATAAATGCTTATATGCAGAGACATGCATATTTTAAATTAATAAACAGTGCTTTAGCTATGTAAATTGATTGAATAAACTGAATTCAAAAATTTTTTAAGCATTAAGGTAATTATGCTTTAGCATCAGTCTAAATCTTAGGATTTTTTTTTCTGAAATTTTCTGCAAGGCAAATGAATAGGGAAAGAATCCAGCATAAAGCAAATTCAATATAAGAATTCAGCCAACATAGAACTTGCCCTTAACAGTCTGTGGAAGAACAAATATTCCATTTTAGTTAGCTCTAAGCTGTAAATTGTTCACAGTAGATGCAGCCGAATCAGATTATGTTGGACAGAGTCTAAGTTTGTCATAGGAATAATAGATGGGCAGAATCTCTTATGGGATAAATTAAAGTTATATCACTTGAAGAATTATCATCCACTGTTGATTTTTCCTCTTTCATTTTTTTCATAGTGTCTGATTATAGAATGTGGTCAATTAGTACTTACTAAGTGATTTAATTTATACTCCAAATAATATTTTTAATGTGGGAGTCCATGACTCTGAAGACATTGTGCAGAACTTTTGATCAACGATTCTAAAATTTTGCAAGGCAGAAGCATTAAATAGTTAAAAGTGGGAGGAAATAATAAGATTGTGAACAGTTGTGTGGAAAAACTGGAAAGCAAGTTAGGAGCTTAAAAGTAGAAAAATGGAGTTTGATAAAAGTACCTCAGGTTGGCCAGTCTTCACAGCATATGTAAACAGGACTAGGGACCAAATCATGTGGCACTTGAGTTCCCTGTGAAAGGACTCTGGACTCACTGCCTGGGCCTGGCATCGCTGGCCTTGCTCTTGCCTGACCCCAGTACATCCAGGCAAAGTAGATGTAGAAGGTAAAACAGGGAGTTGGTGAGGCATTGTTATCCACCAGGCCTTTCTCTGCTCTCCTTGACAGTGGTATTAACGCAGAGGAAGTGGTTATATAGGGATAGAGCTTTTAGATGCCGCCTTAGAATAACAGAACAATATAACCAAAGGACAAAATGCTGCAAATCCTAAATAATTCCTTAAAATGAAAAGTTGAAAATCGAGGAGCCATTTTTCTCTCAAATCCTCTTTCTCCCTCTTCTTTCTCTCCCTCTTCTTTTCTATTCCTTTTCTATTTTCCTTTTCTCTGAAGGATTTTTCCTCTTACTTTTTACACCCCTCTGCTTCTTCCCTTTTTCCTCACCCCTCCATCTTTATTTTACCATTTACCATGTTGCAAAGGGAGGAGGTGGTGGAAGATGGTGGGTTAAACTGGCTAATCTCATTTTCATTAAGGAGAGCAGCCTAAACTCAAATTAGAGTGTCTCAGAATGATGCCCTTGGGGGAAAGCACTCTTTTTTTTTTTCTTGGAGAGCATTAGACAGGTGGCAAACTCTGGTCTAATCCGCTGTGAACAATGATATGGGTCAAGAATTATAAATTTATCCTTATATATTGGAGAAGGGAGGAATAATGTGGGAGTATGTCTTTAAAAATAGCAGAAAATAAGCAAGAAACTCAAAGAAGAAAATAGAAGGAACTTAAAAAAATTAGAAATGTTGTCAATCTGGACTCTGCAGATGTCCTAAAAATTAGACTTACTATACCATTCATTCTTGCAAATTTTTCATCAGACTACAAAGATGGAACACATATCATAGACCTTTGTATGTAAGTATAGCCAGACATTTTGTTCACATCTTTATAAGTTTCTCCTAAGAAACAGTACTAAGTAGAACATTTACTGTTTTTTGTATGTCTATGAAGGAGACACAATTCATTCTTCTAAATTCTTGTATCAGGTTACCAAAATGCAGCATACTTAACATTCCGTATTTTAAATCACTGTGTTTTTTTTTAAGTGTGACCAAATATTTAGCCCTAAACTTATCAAAGTTTTTATTTTAAAGAAACAACCCTAAGTAGATCGTTTCAATTTTGTAGTTTTGCTAAGAGGGACACCATCCCTTTATTCTGCTATTTAATATAATTCATTTAAATATCAAAACAACAAATTCTTTAAATTTAGTGCTACGAAAAAAGGTTCTTGATGAACTAGTGTTTTTCCTTCTATTTGTGCGTTTGTATACATAAATATTTGCTTCATGGTGGAATAAATAAAGGAATGAAAGAAATCCATCTTATTTAGCTTTCCTTTGACTGCCAGAAATTGAGTGCTCAGTTTTGTGCTAAATGGCGGTGGCTTTTTTTAGTTAAATGTTCCTGATATATTCTTGCTCACTCTCATTTACTATTTTAATGCTGTTTTATGATTTTACTCTAACTGTGCCCTTCAAAAATCTGTTTGGGAAGTAGCTGGCATATAAATAGCATTAAGAAATAAACTGCACATCCTGACATTTACAGTTGTAAGAATATTTCCATTTTCAAAATGATTTGGTCTTGCAAGTAAAGTTATTAGCTATGTACAGAAATTTATTTTAGCCTGATTTTGATAGTCACACAGCCCTTCTCGGAGTCTCCTGTTTCTTGTTGTTATTTTTCCTTTTGTCAGAACATCTCTCTCTGCCCAGAAACGTGTGACTCAGTTTGGCTAGGGGTATTTAATCCCTGTTTTGAAGGGCATTGAACTCCCCTGAATCCTGTCATAGAGTCTGAATTTTATGAGTCGTGCCAACTCAGTATGGATTTCTGTATCCCTGAAAGTGCAGCTCCCCGTCTTACTCATGTCTAACTGGGAGCTTTCGTTTCCTGGGATCTCATTGCATGTGCAGGCATTGTTTTCTTTGCTTTTCAACCATCACTTCTGTCTTGTCTTTCAAAACCTGGCTTAAGTCTAACCTCTCTTGGTGAGACGTGCTTAACTGAACTCCAAGTGACTCTTACTCTAAGTCTCCTTGGAATTATCCACTCAGTTTTTACTCTGTTAATTTGCCCTTATTTGTATGACATGTTGAAAGCATTCTGAAGCTTTTTTTTTTTAAGCACATGAATGAATTCTGGCTCTCCATTTAGGAAATTTGATAATTGTTTCTTAGACTGTGTTGTCTTTTCCTTTTCAGGTTTTTCCCAAACCATGGAGTTTAAGGTTCTGTGGGATGAAGGAATGCTCATTAAATCATGTTGGGCTCCCACACTCACATTAAAGCGTAGGCTTGGATGATGTTGGCCTCAACAGACATTTCATTAGGAAGCAACATGACAGTTGTTTCCAGAAAAATTTAATCTCTTTTGAGTGAAATATAGTTATTGATACTGTTATGTTTTGCACCATTCCAAACAGCAGATTTCTAACCTAGTTTCTTTGTTTCTCTTCCCATTATTCATATTCTTTCCAGATTGATTGAGGCATATGGCTTTAATTATCAAGTATATGCTGAGGACATGCAGAGCTATAGCTTTTTCCTGACATTTATAATGAAGCTAGTTCCTAACAGCAACATTTGCCAGATTATTTTATTGTATTATGACATTAAACATGGACAGGCAGAGGTCTGGCTAATTGGGAATGATACCTTCACCCTCTAACTGCTTGTTTATTTTCTAGGAGGCTAATTTACTTTGGTTATAAAATGAAACCTCATAACCTAGTATAAATGAGTTTGGTCATATAATATCCATAGCTAGGATGGAGGAAATTCTATAAATAAATAAACAACAATTCTGTAAAATTTATTCATAAAAGTGAATAAATGCAGATTTGTTGCTTTTATTTACTCTCTGTAAGACTGGTAATAACATTGAATACTTGTTTTTCTTCCTTCTCTTAATGAATTGGCAAGAATTATTTGTAATTACTGGATTGTTTATAGGCAAAGACTTGCTAAAAGAGCTTTAATATCAAAATCAGGTTTTTTTTTTTTTCATTTCACTGGAACAGAGGACAAATGGTCATTTATTAAGCTTAATTGACAATTTTTTAAAAACTTTTATAATGGAAATTTTAATAATACATATCCAAAGTATAATTTATACTTTTTATACACCAAGACCTTAAATTTACCCAAAGCCTCACAACACTTGTTTATGACATTCAGCTCCACTAATGAAAATTATTCATCTCCTTTGAATCATTGAATGCTGAATTTTCTAAGACCAGAGCTTATGAGTTCATTTCATATATGTTGAAAAATTTTATTGATAACTTGAGAGATCTTTCTAAATTTGGACCTTCAAACTTTGATCTTATGGCCACATATTAATTTTATGAACAGTCTCAACAGTTGCATGGAGTATGATGCTTTTGGCTTTTAAAGAATTTTCTACACCAAGGAACTGTATAATGGAGATCCATTAGGACCCCATAGAATACAGAGGCCACTAGAGTGTGTTCCAAGGGGACTTTTAGTGGTGGTCTTGGGACCACCCCAGGGGTTTCCAGGAGAAAGAAGAAGGTTATTGATCAAGTGAGAATGTCCATTTCAATTCTTTTAATAATTTGAATAGTAATATGTATTCATTTGTAAACAAATATTTGAACATTAAAAATTCAGTTAAGTGATGAATGAATGGTACCTAAAAATAGTTTGCTAACGCTCATTTGTATTTGAATCCAGTTCTATGAATTCTTTGATAATATCTCCTTCAGTGCTAGTGCAATAAATTATTCAAGTAAAGAGAAGTTTGCTTTTAATATTTTTAATAGTAAGCAAATAATTAGCTTAAGTTAAAAGGTGAAAAATGCAAACTTCTAATATCCACCTTAACATTAAAAAATGTTAGTTAATATACTACATTGTGTGTATGTGGCTTGTACATTTTTAAAAAATCTTTTTCTAGCTCTCATTGCCAGTGTTTACTGCAATCAAAGGATGTAATAATAGGTTTATGAGTAATATTTGTAAAATTGAGTTTGGTTATGTAGAACTTTATGAAAAATATCTAAACAATGGTTATTAGATATCAGTTATACACTAGGCACTCTATTAGAGAAAAGAAAAGAGTAAAGTAAGTACTCTAGAACTAAGGACTTCACGGCTCAACAGGAGAGACAGTCTAAAAATGGACTGTGATATGGTCATCATGTTCCTATATGGATAGATAAATATCTGAGCTGGACCTTGAACTGAAAACTCTGTGTGTGTGTGTGTGTGCACGTGTGTGTTTGTGTCTGTGTGTGTCTGTACCTGTATTCCAGGGCTGGGAAACAGGGAGAAAGAAAGATAGCTAGAAAAAAATAGAGGCACTGATTGATTCATGAAGATGTTATGGAACCAAGCACTGGAAGGTGGAGAAGAGAGCAGACTATGGGGAATAAGACCCATTAGGCCCAGATCTCTTCAGTTGGAGGTGCCCCTTATAGACTGAAGGTGGCATAGGTTCCAGATAAGTAGTTAAAGCTCAAGATATTCATTCATCCATTCATCCATTCAGGAAATATTATTGGGTGTTAACTGTTCCTCCCTCAGGCATTATAATTTGCACTATGTTAGGGAAGGGAATACAAAGATTATTTTTCTGGAAACTTATAGTCCATCAAGAGGACAGACATCTTATAAGAGAATTATAATAATCAATCATATGAAATAGAATGATTTAAATCTATGATGCAGAATCCTGTTAGAATAATTGCATTTTATATAATTGCAAATAAAATTATGTTTTTATTAAATGTAAAACATTGTTTTTTTTTTTTTTGAGGGGGTACTAGAGGCACTCAACCACTAAGCCACATCCTCAGCCATATTTTGTAATTCTTTTTAGAGACAGGGTCTCACTGAGTTGCTTAGAACCTCACTTTTGCTGAGGCTGGCTTTGATTTTGAGATCCTCCTGCTTCGGCCTCCCAAGCCACTGGGATAACAGGCATGCACCACTGCGCCCAGCAAGAATGGTTTTAATGGAAATAATCATGAAGAGTGCCTGTTGAAAGGGAGAAAGAGCAGCTGAACGGCTTCACAAAGGAGGTGGCATGTGTGTTGAGGATTGAAAGATGGTACAGGGAGTCACTGCTAGCATACAAGTAAAACCGTGGGGGTAGAGCATATCGAAATATACCAGTTAAGCAATCTTCAGGTTGAAAAATGGTTTTGCTCTTAGCTTTCAGTCAGGCTTTGGATCTTTATAGCAAATGCCTCTCTGATTCCTATTCAGCCTAACTGACTTGATCGTACTTGCATGAAAGATACCTGATATTTGCACTGGGGCCGAGGATTCGGGCAGGTACTGATAATTTGCATGTGGATATTGAGGAGTCATAACCACACTGGTTGTTGTGCACTAGTTGGCGATGCTCTTTTCCTTACATCTTAAACATACTAAGAAATGACATGGGCTGGTTTTCTGACAGACTTTTCTTGACTTGCCTGCTCTCTTCATGGCTTTGTCAAGTTCTTTTACCCCCCTTAATTTTATCATTTTTTCTTTGTCTTATAATTGCCTTTTCTCATTTAGGTTTTTCCTTGTTTTCTTTCACCCAGTTTAAATCTTACACTACAGTTCTGCATTAGAAACTTTATAACGTTACTCTTGTGGTGCCACAACTTGATAAGTGTGTGCTCAATGAATGTAGCCAAATAATCCATTTATTCTGTGATTTGTTTGTCTTCATAATTGAGTGTGTGGAATTTTCTTTTCAACAAGTTTAGAATAAGTCAATATTCCTGAGATAGCACGGTACAGCTCAAGTCAGATGGTTCTACTAAACCCCTTTCCTCATAGAACTCTTCAAATATAACTGAAATTCTAAATGTAATTGTGCAAAGCCTGAAGCAAAAACAGCGTCTTTGGTTATTATGATGTGGTGAGTGTTAGATTAGAACATTTATAAATTATTCCTTATTCATAGCAGCATCAGTTTTGAATTTCGAAAAATAAGCTATTCTTTTCATTTGGGTCCTATCCCAAACTTACGGAGAATAGTAGCCTGCAAATTCACAGGATGTTTGCAAGGAAGAACTAATTAATAGTTTTAAAGCACTTAGAAAGCATGAGGTGTTTTGTGTTACATACATCATAATTATATAATCTGGCAAAATAGCTATTTATGTTTATTAGGATACAGTAACTATAATTTCTCATGCTTTGTTTTGGGATTTCTTTGATTTGCAAGGTGTATTTTCTTCATTTCTTCAGGAAAATGATAATGTGGGACATCACGTACAGTACTGAAGATTAATTTTTACTAAAACATAGACCATTTAAAAGTTAAGATGTCAAACCTGATGGAGTTAGAAGAATCTTGCAGTGTCCAATATTTGACAAGGACAAAGAAGGCCTAAACATATATGTGAACTAAGTGGTAGGGCCAAGACTGGGTTCCTGTGCTTATGTGAAAAATCATCATATGATTATATACGTGTGACCTCTCCTCTTGCAGCAGTCTTTCAAGCAAGCCTGTAGAAAAGTCAGCACACACACATGCATGCACATGTGCACGTGCGTGCGCGCGCACACACTCACACACACACACAAAACCTAAAAACTTGCTGTAGACCATTAATTTCCCTTGCCTTTGTAATGTGGATAGACCGGACACTGTTGTAAAGTGCTTCTTCATTTTTTCCTGAAGTAACTAGAGAGGCAATGTTTGCCTAGTTATTACCCAGTCCTTCCTATGAACATTTATGGTGAAGTTGACTGTAGAAGAGATTTTTTTTTTTTTTTTTTGCATAGCACACTGGACTGTACCTATTTAATCATATACTAAGTGTAGGCTGAACTTTTGAGAAAGTACTAAAGTACTAAAGTACTAAAGTTTCCCAAACAGGTCATGCCATTTTACAGTCTTACCAGCAACACCAGTGTTCAGGTTCATCCACTGCCCTGTAAGCACTTTTTATTGTTTGTCTTTTTAATTTTAGCCATCCTTCTTGGTGCCAAGTGGTATGTCATTCTGGTTTTGATTTGTATTTTTCAAATGATTAATCATATTGAGCATCTTTCATATGCTTATTGACTATGTGCTTGTCATTTTTGGAGAAATGTCTATGTAAATCTTTTGCTCATTTTTCATTTGGGTTATTTGCCTTTCTCTTGAGAGTTCTTCATATACTATAGATATCAGTCACATATCAGATATGTAATTTACAAATATGTTGGTTCTCATTGTGTATATGTATGTGTACATGTGTGCTCTATAGGATTTTCTATCTATAGGATTATTGCACCTTAGCTCAAATGTAAGTAGTGCTACTTCTTTCTTTTCCAATCTGGATGACTTTTATTTCTCCTTTTTATTCTTTTTTCAGCAATCAGGATTGAATCCAGGGCCTCACACATGCTAGGCAAGTGCTCTACTACTGAGCTATATCATCAATGCTTTTTATTTTATTTTGAGACAAAGTTGCTCAGGCTGGCCTTGAACTAATGATCCTCCTGCCTCAGTCTTAGGAGTTCTGGGATTATTGGCATCCACCATCACACCAGGTCTGCATGCACTTTATATCTTTTTTTTTTTTTGACTGATTTCCCTGGCAAGTATTTGGAGTAAAATATTTGAAAGTGGAGAGAATGGATATCCTTGTTTTGTTCTTCATCTTTGGGGACTGCTGTTTTTTTACAGCTACCATGGTCATACATCTGATTGCTTCCAAATCTACTTTGGGACTAGAGAAAGTAAAATAGTAATGAACAAATTAAAACACAATACGATTTGCTACTTTATTGAAATTTAGCTGTTTTCCTTGAATAAATTCTTCTCAATATTACTACAAATATAAAGTTAATTTTTTGAGTTCTGAAAAAAGTGGATTTTGATATTATTTGTCATCATTTTTCAAACTTTTTAATTGAGAAGTGTAATTAAAGGAATTCATGTTCTGCCACCCCAGAGGAGGTATTAGATTTTTCATGGCACAACTTTATGGTCAGAAAATTTAGTGCAAAGCAAGGATTTAAAAATAAGTATTATTTTCTATTTTAAAAAATATATGAAATAATATTTCCTTAGAATATCTCTTAAATATAGCATTTTCTAATTTTCATAAAAATTTTGATATCTGTAAGGAAAGTATCAGTTTGGAGTTTTAAAATAAAGTCAGTTGGGGACTGGAGTCATGGCTCAGTGGTAGAGTGCTTCCTGGTATGTGTGGGCCCCTGAGTTCAATCCTCAGCACTGCATATAAAAAAAAAATATATTGATAACTAAAAAAAATTTAAAAAATAAAGTGAGTTTCTTTTGTGCTTTAGAAGTTATCATTTTAGTTGAAATGTAAAGTAGAGTACTTAGAAGACAATATCCTTATTCATATTCATTTAAAGTAAAAGCCAATAAGCTACACAGTGTGCTCTTAAGTTTTGGAGGGGAAGAAGGTTTCAGTGTACAGGTAACTGACTGAGACACCGTTTCTGTGCTTTGTCAAGTGAGCTAAAAACTTGGACATAAGTGTTCTGCTTGTCAGCAACTCAATTTTTAAATAATCAGAGTTTCTTGGGGTAAAATAAATCTTATGATACAATTCAGATTGTTACTGCTAATACAGAACCTGCCCCAGCATGGTTCCATTAGCAGGCTTTAAAAATCATCATATGAGGAGAAGGAAGATGGCGGCGAGGGGAGTGCATTGCTCCCGTGTGCTGCTTCACTGTGTGGGAGTATGACAAGTCAGGACGGCTAAAGGATATCTTGTTAGGAATTTCCAGCAATAGTGGGGTGCTCCGGAACCTGGAGGAAGGATTTCCATCGCACGAGGATCGGCTACGGGGACTCAAACGCGAGAGGTTTGTCGCACGGAGGGTAGCACTGCTTATTCAGCAAATCGCCCCGCGGCTAGAGTCTGCAGCGCGCGCTGGGATAGAGACACAGGGTTACAGCGCTGCAGTTTCTGCCAGCCGCCCAAGCACCGTACTCAGGGCTGAATTCTGGGTTCGAGACGGGGGAAGGAAGCGGTCCATCTCGGTTCTCCACACCGGTCAGACCACAGAGGAGGCCAGCAGCCACCATGTTGGTAAACTGACGTCACCTTCCCTGTTTTCGACTGACCGCAGCTCATTCAGCCATAGATCAGGTAATTTCAGGCTGCAATTCGCCTGCGGCTTGCAGACAGACTGCTAGGGTTCAGCGCCTGGGTGCTTCTTAGAACCTGAGCTTATCGGAGCGAACACTGAGCGCGGGGCGGCCGAGTTCCGGATCCCGGAACCGTCCTGGAACCGCCCTGGCCCAGGGCCGCGGAGCCTGCAGAGGCTGCTTCTTGGACCCTGCTCCTATCAGAGCATACAACAAGCACTAAGCAGCCGAATTCCGGCTCCCGGAACTGAGCCCGCGGGGACTGCTTCTTGGAGCTTACACTTATAGGAGCTTACACCGAGCA
>NW_026000108.1:14715399-14799779 GCF_001458135.2 Marmota marmota marmota
GGTAGAGAGAGAGGAGGGGAGGGGAGGGGAGAGGTGGGGAGGGGGGAGGGTGGAGGATGGGAAAGGCAGCGGAGCACAACAGACACTAGGATGGCAATTTGTAAATCAATGGATGTGTAACTGATGTGATTCTGCAATCTGTGTATGGGGTGAAGGTGGGAGTTCATAACCCACTTGAATCAAAGTGTCGAATATGATATGTCAAGAAATTTGTAATGTTTTGAACAACCCACAATAAAAAATTAAAAAAAAATAAAAATAAAAAACATATGCATAAGAGAAAAAAAAATCATCATATGATTATATACCTGTGACCTCTTTCTCTCTTCCTCTCCCCTTATTGAGAAGAGATTGACTTGGGATACCCTGCAGTTTACTTTGCCAGTAACGTTTGAGCAACTGTGAATCATTTGTTCCAACTTTGTTCTGAATAACTCTGATCCAGGAGTTTAGCTAGTTCTTAAAATTTGTTAACTGACAGATGTTTCTCTATTGTCCGCTGTTGCCACATAGGACAAAGGGAAATAATGTGTTGGCCAATTCAGTTTGCCAAGAAATTGACTTTTCAGTATTAAGATTTTTGAGCGCAGAGACTCCCTTTATTTCGAATAATAATACAAGTCACATACAGAATATTCTATTTTTTATTTTATTTAGAAAAAATACAAAGACTATGTTCAGAAAAGAACTTGATAAGAAACTAGTTAAAAATACCGAGTTATATTTACTCTGGAATGTTTCCTAATATATAACAGGAAGCAGATACTCTAAGGATTAGTGCCAATTCACCCAATTAGTTGTACTTTTGAAATAATTATTCAGATTTTCTTCTAAGCTCATTGTGATTGGTTGATGAAGCAATGATATTACTTAGTAGCTTGTTTAGTGTGTATTTTCCCCAGTCTCTTCTATTGAACATATTTTCCATTATTTCCCACCACTGGGGAGAAAGTTATATTTAAGATAAGTCTCTCTTGAAAGAGAAGCTTAATACTAAAGGAAAATATTATGTTGCATTAAGTTAAACTTTGGAGCATCACAAAACTTTGGAGTATCCAAGACTTTTGCACCCCTAAGTTGCCCCTTTGGGAGTGACATTGACTCTGTGGACTCTTTAGTCTTTCTAAAACTATCATTAAAAAGTTCCTGATTTCAAAATTGAGAAAGAAGATTGCATAAAACTAAAACATTAAGCAAAGAAAACAATTAATGAAGTAAAGAGATGATCCACAAAAAAAATATTTTCAAATCATACATCTGATTGAGAGTTAATATCCCAAATGTATAATGACCTCAAATAACTAAATAGCAAGGAAACAAATAACCCAATTTAATCGTGGGCAAAGGACCTGAACAGACATTTGTTAAAAGAAGACATACTGATGGACAATTGATTCATGAGAAAATGCTGAACATTGCTATCACTAAAAATTAGGGAAACATAAATTAAAACTTCAATGAGATATCATTACACACCTGTTAGAATGATGACTATCAAAATGTGAACAACAGATGTTTGCAATGATATGAAGGGTAGACTGTACCCTATTGGTAGAAATATAAGTAGATGTAGAAAATAATGTAAAGATTCCACTAAAAAAACCTTAAAAATAGAACTATCATATAATGCATATCACATAATACTATCATATGATACAGTAATCCCACTCCTGGGTATATATCCAAGGGAATATATATTGAAGAGGCATCTGTACTTTGGTGCTCATCGCAACATTGTTCACAACAGCTTAAGATAGGGAATCAAACTTGCTATATATTAATAGATGAATGGATAAACAAAGAGTGGCATATATACATAATAGAATACTATTCATCCTGAAAAAGGAAGAAAATTTTGTAATTTTCAATTAAATAGATGAACCTGAAAGATGTTACACTAAATTAAATAAACCAGGCACAGAAAGACAAATAGTGCAAGATCTCACTTACCTAAAACTGGAGAACGCTAGAGAAGCAGGGAGTAGACTGGTAGTTACCAAAGGGCAGGTGGGGACAGAGAGGTCATACTGAGCTGTGGATCAAAAGGTACAAAGTTTTAGTAGAAACTAGCAACAGATTTTTGAGATCTGTTACGCAGCATAGTAACTATCATCATTAATATACTGTGTATTTCAAAATAGCTAAGAGTGAATTGAAACTGGTAGAGAATTTGCCTAGCTTGGGTTAGGTCATAAGTTTAATCCCCAGTACAGCAAAAAAGACACAAAAAACATTAAAAAAGAACAAATATTGGTAGACATGGGTATGTTAATTAGCTCAACCTAATCATCCAGTCTTGCATCCTATAAAACATTGTTCTGTCTAAAAAGTAAATAAAACTTCTTTGGCTTGAAATTGCTTCACCAATTGCTCAGGAAAGGAAGAAAGGAAGGAAGGAAGGAAGGAAGGAAGGAAGGAAGGAAGGAAGGAAGGAAGGAAGGAAGGGTAAAGGAAAAGAAAAAGTTCATGATTTAATTTCACCAAGACTTTTCCTAAATTATGAAGTTCATTTGTCAATTCAGTTTAGTGTTTGTGTTTTGTTTGTTTTTTAACTTCACAAATTTCTTCAGTTAGAATAGAAATAATATCAGCTGTGTGTGTGCTTCATATTCATATAGACCAGGAAGCTCTACTTTCTCCAGAGTTGCTGAATACATTTAAAGTTATATTTGAAGCCAGGTACAGTGGCATGTGTCTATAAACTTAGTTATTCAGGAGGTGAAGGCAGGAGTATCTCGAGTTCTAGGTCATCCTAGGCAAAATAGAATAAAAAGGGCTAAGGATGTCATTCAGAGGTAAAGTGCTTTCTGAGTATGTACAAGGGGCCTGGGCTCAATCCCCAGTACCCCCCCACACATACACACCAAAACAAAACAACAAAAAAACTCATTTTTTTCTCAGTGTTTATGCGAAAAAATTTATGATATTCATTTAAATTTACTATTCTGTTTCTAATTTTACTTCTGCTAAATTATATTCCATTTTATTTTTTTGCTATCAAAATACTTTAATACTGTTATCTTCAAAAGATTGAGAATTGAAGTATAAAGCAGCCACTTACTTTTTATATAAAATGTAACATGATTGGCAATGATTATGAAATTGGTGTACAAGAGATAGATTTTTCTGAATTCTTAAAATCAGAAGGTCTATTGGACAGCTGAAAAATTTGAAGGAAAAGTGCGCTGATGTTTAACCAATATGGAGTGGCCAAGTAGGCAGTGCAGACTGTGGACAGTGGGGATGCTCATGCTGTTGTGTCCTTACTAAACAGCAACCATATAACTGGGTATATATTCATATCAGGCACATGTTTACATGTATGTGCAATATATGATTACTTACAAGTACAGCAGTCCTTTTAATACCATTTAAGATATTCTTTAGTTATTCAGAAACTTACATGGGCCAGGCCTATTCTAAGTGTGAGAGATGACAAATAGAAATAAAACATAGTTCCTCCCCTCCTTGACCTTCCTATTATGGTATGGCTGACATGTTCCATCACAGAAGTGAAGACCATATTGGGACAAAGAGAAACAGGAAGAAACAGCATTATAGTGGTTGTTTTAAATAATTTCGTAAGAAAAATCAAAAGTTTATAGGAAGAATGACATAGCATGTGATTCAGCAGAAAATTCCTACATTAATATTCATTTATTTGACTAATGATGCCACTGTATCAGAGGATTCTGAGTTTATTCATTCAACAGATATTTATTAGTTATTTTGGATATAAAAAGCTTTGCTCCAGTAGCTGGTTTCTGTGCCAAGACTTTACTTATATTTCCTCACATAATCCTCTCAACTATTATATGATGTTTTATTATCCTAGTTTTACAGATGAGGAAATTGAGGCTCCAAGAGATTTGATTCATTTTCCATATTATTGTTAATTGTTGTGTCTGATATTCAAGCCCAGGTTGCCTAATTCCTGGAATTTTCCCTGCAAAAAATGGTCGGGCCACCACGGAGTACAAAGATAAGTCCATGAGGGTACAAAAACCTGTTTGATATGCTTTTTTTTTCAAGAACTTACAGTAATTTAAGAAAGGTAATATTTGGTGAACCAAATGGAAGAGATACAGCTCTGAAAGAAGGATGAGCTGCTTCTTCTTAACTCTGATTTCGTACCACTTACATCGGGAAAAATTAAAGGTGAATAATTATTCTAAATAATTTAAAAATTAATTTTGTTTTATACTTTATTACCAATTTCAATATTAGTTCAATTTCTGTTACTATAACAAAATACCAGGGGCAGGGTAACTTTGTAAAGAAAGAGACTTATCAAATTTATAATTTTGGAGAATGAAACTACAAATAGTATAGTTTGGGCTCCTGCAATGGCCCTGCTTGCCTATATTACCTAATGGCAGATAGCAACGGTGGGAGTGCATACAAGGAGTAATGGTATGACTTGAAGGAAACCAGAAAGACTGGGGTCTCGCAGTCTCTCGCAAGGCCATGCCCAGTCACTGATGGTGACCATTAGGTCTCCATTAGGTGAGCGAGTCTCCTGGAAGGTTCAAATTCAGTTATTAGAAATAAGAATCATATTTGGGATGGGAGATGTTAAATCCAGTCTGTTAACTTAGCTCATTAATAATGCCTAGGTTTTCATTTTTGAATATCCAGCAGTGGTTCTTAATAAAAATTGGTTGTGAAACAACGGTGAGAGGTCAAGCCTGGATCTGAGGGTTTGTGTTATTTATAAATGAAATATTGCCATTACATCACAAATTAGCATAAATGTTCCAATGAAGTGATGAATGAGATGAGCATGAGCAAGATGTCCCAGAAAACATGATGAAGAGAAACACTGGAGAAATGCCACCGGATTTGGTGACAAGTAGACCAAGAGATTCCTAATCTAACAAATTCCTTTGATGTTAAGTGTTCTATTTTAATAATTAGGAGTGAGTAATGCTTTTAGAACATTTATAGGAGACTGGGAGTAGGACACCAGTAAAAGAAATCAAAGAATTAGCATTTACTGAGTATCTGTTGTTTATAGGGTTGAACATATGTCTAGGTGAGCCTAATTTAATTATGTTCAAAATATCTTCTGTGTACTGTATAGAATGACTGTATACTAATCAAGGTCCCAGCAGTCATGAGATAGCATTGTAGAGGGATAAAATCCAACATGGGTTGGTAATACTCCTGGAGACTAGCAATAGCAAGAAGTCATTTCCTAGGCCCCAAGTTCTGAAGGTAGGAAATGGTGCAACAGATCATGAGACCTATGCTGTGGAAGAAGAGGTGCGGCTGCCAGGAAGAGGCTGACGGAATATCAATCAGAGACATCCTACAGGTGCCTTCCACTGGGTGGATCAGCCTCTAAGCTCAAACCTGTGGACCAGTGTGCTTGCATTACTTATCTGTTGAATTAGAACTTCCTGCATAAATCAGGATGCAGAATGGAGACTGGATCTCAGAGGGGAGGACAAACAGAACCCCTGTTGTGCATAGACAGTGTCAGTCCTCTTCAATTTTAGTCATTGGATTTGAATCAATACAAAGTAAAAATGAAATGCCATAGTTTATTATTTAATGAATGTCTGTGGAACATGACAGTACTACATGATTGACTACCTTTTATGATATGAATAGAAAGAAGTATTATAATTATTGTTGAGCTTTTCTTGTGAATCGGAATAAAAAATAAGTAACAGTTGAAATACTGGAGCTGTGAACTGCCTCCTCCCCCCAAAATTGTCCTTAAATTAACAACTCAGGAGTCACAGAATCAGAATTGGGTCACCAAATCTCACAATAATACCCCAGCTCATTCATGGTTAAACACAACATAGAGGGGCAGTTAAAACTGTTTGGTAACTTTTAGTTTGAAAGTAAAATTGATTTGAATATGAGGACTGAAATATATTAGCAGATGGAAAAATTAAGGAAATATTACTGTTTAAAGACTTCTAGTCCATAGTAATAATATTACTAATAATACATAATTAGCAATAATAATATCATTTATGGAGGACTGAACACATGCCAAACATAATGTTAGATATTTAGTAATTTTAGATCTATAATTTAAATCCGTAGTTGTAGATCTGGTTACCTTGGTAACCTGGAAAATGAATTACATGATTTTACCTGTTTTACAGGTGAGACATATGAATTTCAGAATAGTTAAGTAACTTCTCCAGAATAATGTAGCTAATGCGTCGATGGAGATGAATCTGTCACTCATAATCTTTGGATACTGTTTTCTTCCTGATTCTCTTTACTATCTTCCACCTTTTGCACTCCAGTGATCTATTAGCTTTCTTTCTCTTCCATGACTCATATCACTTTCAATGTCAAATTCTAACCCTGTCAAGGCAACATCCCTGCAGTCACTGATCCCTTGAGGGCTGTGTCATGCTTAACAGATGCCTTAAGTTGTGCTTATATCCTTGAGGCACTTCATTGCCTGTGATTATAATTTAGTCATCCATTCACTAATACTAATGTTGATTCATCTCTTATAATGTTAAGGGCCAATGGTGATGGGCCTTTTATATATGGAATATACCAAATAGACACATCTCCTGTTACTATGTAGAAGAATCAGACAGTAAAATGGAAACAGATGTAATGCAGTGTCAGGGAGTAAGTGCTATGAAAATAAATAAAATAGGAAAAAGGACAAAGGTACTATTTGGGTCAGAGAGCTAGGGAAAGGTCTTCCAGAGGAGTATTATTAGGAATGATTAAGTACATGAATAACAGGGGAAGGATCATTTGAGGCACAGTGACTAGAAAATGAGAAGGCTTAATCAAATGTAGGACTTTCTTCATTTCTATGCTTAGATCCTTCAGTGTAAGGCCAACATTGCTCTGCTACACAGCATGTTCCTAATAACAACTGACAATGCACAAAAAGATAGAAAACTGAGTTTAGCCAACCAACAGGTTCTGTCTGATACATGTGTGATAGGAGTTTCATGACGCAACCCCATCACATTATGTTCCAGAAATATAGAGTGATCCTGAATAACCTTCAATCCCATTGTGACATTAGGCACATCACACTTTGCCCTAGCTCAGGCACCTTCAGCAGCATAATGCAGTTTTTATGTTGCCTTTGGAGCCCACACTTTTCCTAGCATGAGGACCCCCCAAAAAAACTTCCCTTTTCTGATGAGCTGAAATTAGTTTTTCCTTTAAGATGCCAACATGCACATGTATCTAGAGAAAACATAAACACAACAGATTGGTAATTTTCACGTGTTCCAAGTGTAAAAGGGCTGTCTGAAGACCATTAACCTTCTAATTAATTTTATACTGCCCCTCATTACTGTGGTTATTTGATCAACATCTGTAGCAACTTTCATTAAAAAGTTTGATATCATGTGGGACTTTACAAAATTTTCTTAAAAATTTTAGGGCTAGATAAAATTTTCCTTTGGAGTTGGCACCTAAGAAAGCAGTTAAGAACTTTGTGGCTTTTTTTTTTTTTTGAGATCTAATTGTTTCCTATTTCTTTCATGAGAGTTTTCAAAATATTTTATTAGGATTCTTTCAATAAATTACTGCAGTAGTTATTATCACATTTTAGCAAAGGACAGGTTTAAGACTTTAAGTAAAAATCACTAAAGCAACTGGGCACTGGGTAGAATTAGGATTGACACTTACAAAAGTGGCATTTTATTCAGTTGTTTCTGTCCATTTTAATGCTAAAAGACAATCGTGGCACCTCCACATAAACCAAGTGAGAACTGGACCTTTCAATATTTTTAGGCTTCACTATTCCTGAGTAGATAGGAAGTAAGGAGAATGATCTCAACAAGTTTCAAATGGCCTTCGTGTTCTTTTCTCAGCTGATCAAAATTTTATTTTGATTATTTTTCCTTTTCCCTTTCCTTTCTGCTTCTTTTGTGTTAAGAAGAACCGGGAAAAAAAAAAAAAAACTAGAGGCTCCACTTGATTTCTATTTTATAAGAAAAAAAAATGATACTATGAAATATGCCAGGTCTTTTATTGGAACAAAACCCTAAGTTCAGAGCAATTGCTTGAAAGCTGCTTAATAAGTTAGTTGTAAATCCAAGGGAAAAAGAAGAAAACCTGCCAAATGCCACTCATTTGCAAAGGAGTGCTCATTTTGGATAAATTATTGGGTAATTTTTCAAGGATATCACTCACAAGTAAGGATTTTTTGGGTGTATTTAAATGATTCATTTTCAGTTTCTCATACATTTTTAAATTGTTCTCATTCAGATTGTCACATCTTGACAGGATCGCTCACATGGAGTTTTCTTCCCTTGTGTTAGAATTATAGAGGATGAAAGTATTTTTAAATGTCTGTTGCTGAAAGGGAGCAGGTGCCATCCAGCCTACAACTGTCGGTTTTACTCCATAGATGCATTATTGGTCACAGGGACTCTCTTTTTAATGGCAGAAATTATTTCCATAATAATATTAGAGTGAATTAAGCTGGTGCTGTACCCTGTCCCTAAAAGATTCAGAACGTGATTCTCTGATGTCAGCTTTGGGGCAAGATATTCCCAGCATCACATTTACTCAGAAGTATGAAAGGTCTGTGTTATCATAATTTACATATCACACTCCCCGTGGAGTCTCCTGTAAATAATAGACATGGGCAATGAGCCCTGCATCATGGCAAATTCACTTTATTTTCTGATACACACAGCGAAGCTTATTTTGGGATAATGGCTACATATGTTCAGGAAAATTGGGCTCATGAGCCCACTGTCTGAATATTTTTCAGAAAAAAAAAATAATAAATGCTTTGTTTGAAGACAGCAGGGAGAGGTTCTTCTATTATTTATACAATCCCCCTTTTATGAGAACAAATACCAAAAATCTATTGTTCCCTTGATCAATAAATAGACTATGTATTGTGGTTAATAGAATATTTTGACAAAATGACATATACGATATATTCCATATGGATTGCAAATGTTTCTAATATTGAAAAGATAATAGCCAGCTCTTTAACATGATAATGCAGCTGAACCTGATTTTAATATTTTTTGGCCAGGGGGTTACAATATCCCAGGAGTGAATTTGCTCATGTATTCAACAAATATTTGTTCAAAACCATTGTATGAAAGGAAGTATAAGCAGTAATTGAACACATGCCCTGCTTTCCAGAGGCTTGGAATTTAATATCAAATCAGGCACACAAACAGGGATTTCAGGAGCAAAAGGGTGTGTTCCTAATTCTGCTTGGCTGTTTGAAAGAATCTTCAGAGGAACTGCTTTAATAGTCTTAGCAAATGAATTTATATGTGGTTTTCATATGGACTTTGGGGCAAAGGGCATCCTAAGAAGGGATAATAGCAAGTGCAAATTTAAAGTGCATGAAATGACATTACTCTTTCTATGCACCATCTGGGATTAGATGTGGCTGCAGCACAGATTGTTCTGAAGGTAGAAAAAACCCTAAACTTCTAATCAAAAGAGAGGCCATGTTTGTGATTTTGAAATTGCTTGTAAACCATGCCATGGTCTTGGATTTCCACCATGAAGGCTCCAAGTCATTTTAAAAATTTTGAAAAGCAGGGGAAAAATTATCTAATTGAGATTCAGAAATATCATTCTGGTTTCTAACATTGTTTGTCAGCATTATATGTCTTTCTGGGACTTCAATGTCCCTAGTATGGTACTTAGCACATTGTCAGATCTTTCTAATGACTAATAAATTGTTCATAGCTCATTGCTAATTCTCTTCCTGTATTCTGAATCCATGTCCATTAATCATACTTTCTCTGAAACAATATTTTTTTTATCCTTTCTTTCTTTCTTTCTTTCTTTCTTTCTTTCTTTCTTTCTTTCTTTCTTTCTTTCTTTCTTTCTTTCTTTTATATGGCACCAATCTGGGAAGGAGAGGGGGAAATGACAACCATACAAATAAAACATCCCTGGATACATTCAGTTATATGCTATAGTTTCTCATTCATTTATTTTAATCACTTTTAAAGCAAGGAATTATCTGTATCTGTTTATTCACAAGATGTTTATTGAAAATTTTATAATGTATAATGTTGCCTCTCTTCTGGGTGCTTAGTGTATTAAAGAAAAAAAAATAACCAAATATGCCTGTCCTTATGGAGTATAACTTATAGCCAGAGCAGATGGACAAAAATCATAACATTTCTAGTAAGTAAATAGTTTTGTACATATTATAACATGATACTTCTCATTAAGTGAGAAGAGGGGGAGAGAAAGAAAAAATTAGGAGGACTGGAGTGGCTGGTTTCAATTTTAAATAGAGTGGGTAGAGAAGCTCTACCAAGAAGATGCAATATGAACAAATATTTCAAGGTGGAGACAAATATAGATGCCTGAGTCTAGACAAAAAAAGACAACTAGAGCCTTACACAGAGGTCATCCACAGGATCATGACTGGAGAGGGCCTTAGACTATGTAGATATATTTGCAATAATTTAGCAAAGGATAAGTAAAGGAATGGCTTCCCAATGCCTATGAATAATATGTCCTTTGTTGTGGAAGAAAGAGCTAGACACAATGCTATATTCACTCTGTGTTTGGACCACAACAGTGTCTTTACCCTCACATAGACAGTAACCAGCCACTAACTTACACAACCCTCCCTGTTGCTTTGTGTACTATAAATTTTGGTGTTTAATAAACACACTTTCACATGCATTTTAATAGACTTGTTTTCAAATAGAGTGAAGAAAGTTTCCTTGAGGCATTTGTCATTCATTATTTCTACCTGAACCTAGAGCCGCTAGGAGTAAATGGAGAATTTTTAATTTCCATCTGCAAATTAATCTAGTGGAACACCAGGGAGTGGGATCATTTGACAGGGGCATAATTGTATCAAAGGGAAGTCTTTAGGCCTCTACTTTATGTTAAATATCCTGCCCTTACAAAATGGAAAAAAAAATTGTAATTACAAAATTGAGGTTGAAAACTAACATCAACCAAATTCAAGGAACTTTTGATTGACAGATATACTTTATTAGAGACTAATAATGCTTTTAAGTACCTTCCTAACATGCCCACACTAAATACTTGAAATACTTATGGCTTTTTTTTTTTGTCTTAAGGTAGATTCGTGATTTGTACCTTTTACGTCCAATTCTTTAAAGCTTTATGAATGCATTGATTTTAGATTCTGTTTTAGTTAATATTTGTCAGACAAGCGTGCATTAATTTTTGTTTGAAATTAAATTTTTGTCCAGATGGTTTAGTTCTGAGAATCTGCTTATTTCTGTGAGTCCAACTCTAAGATGGATTTATGAATAGTAATACTAGGTTAGAAAGTCTAGGTAACCCATTTTGTGGTAGGCTCAGTGGTTTGAATTCAGTTGATATATTTCTTTTGTAAATAGGCAGATTGTGGCATGCTTTTTATAAATGTGTATAATTAATTATTAGTAAGAATTAATAACATTTTATGAAACTAGTGATTTCCTTTAAGTTCTCATCCCACTGTATTTTTAAATTATTTAGACATCTGCTTAGCATTGGGTGCCAAAATCTATGGTCGATAAAGTGGATTACACAGGTGCCTTTTCTGCTTAATATATATATTATTATATAACTAGTTAGTGAAAAGAAGCCTAGATGTATATTAGGAAACTAGTAAACTCTATATCTCTGATCATGACTTTGGTCTTCAGAACAACAAATATATATATATATATATATATATATATTTAAAAATAATGGAAACAAAGGTAAATTTTCAATAGTTCATGACAGCATAATCAATAACTAGGATAAAATAGCAAACTGAATTATGTATTTTTGTTGTTGTTATTTTAGTCATTTGCAAGAATAATCAAGACTCATCACATTTGCTAATAGATATGTTGTATCTGGGTTTGGATAAGACAGTGACTATTAAATTCTTCTATGTAGCCAGTTTCCATAGATAGATTCTCTACATTTCTCTTCATAGTGGTAAATTTGGAAAGAGGTGGGCATGGGCTTTGACCCATGCTTATATAAATCAGATCCATATTGTCATCCAAAATTTTATTGAGGGCAGAACATTTAGGACAAAGTCTTCTTAATCCAGGATCTAGGACCAGAATCTAAATTTCGATATGCTACTTTAAAATAAACTGATTTAATTCATCTACTTGTTTCCTTTATGATTTATCTACTTGTTTCCTTTTTGATCTTTTATTCTTTTTTTTAACTCCAATAACTATAATACATATGGTTATTTGAGTTTATCCGTGGTCCATTCAGTGAGTCTTTTTTGCACACCACCATTCTGTGTCTTTACCAATTGCCAGAGATAAAGATTGATCAGTAGTATACCTGTGGGTAGACTAGTTAGTGAAAAGAAGCCTAGATGTATATTAGGAAACTAGTAAACTCTATATCTCTGATAACGACTTTGGTCTTCAGAACAACAAAAATCTTTCTCCAATTTACATTGACATTCACTTAGTAACCTATTTTATTTGCTTAGAATCTAGTCTGTGCACAGTATCTTTTGAAGTGTAGGTGAAACAACAAAGATAGAAATATCTGATCTTTTTACCACCATAGCTTAATCATGTAAGGTAGACAAACACATGGAGATACCCTGCTGGTCAGGATAACAATGATAGAAGTGCTTTGAAGAGAAATATAAACAAATTCCAGTAGAATTGGGAAAGGACAATTCATTCTGATTAAAGAAGTCTGGGAAGGATGCTTATAGAAATGTCCTTAAACATCATCCACCTTTTCATGGTGTTTTCCAATAGTTTGATGATATTTGTCTTCTCCCTTTTCTTCCTCTTTCTTCTTCCTTAAATCTATTTATCTATCTACCTATCTCTTCACTAGAGCACAGCTAGCAAATTTTAGACTTATGAATGTTTACATCAAAGAGGAGTCACCTGTGGGCATTGAGTGAGGCAGGGATACTAGGCATACTGTCAGCATCTGCTTTATCCTTTGCCTTCACTGCCCAACTCCTCACCCAGGGTTTGCATTCTTTTTCTGTCTTCCTTTTTCTTTCATCCTTCACATTCTGGAAAATCTTACACCACCCACCCTAGTGTACTATTTTCTGAATAGTCACCCTTGACATTCACTTAGCCCAGTGAATAACCTCTAATCATATCAATCATCTTTAACCTTATGGGTTAAAAGACAAATAACACCGCAGATAACTAACTCTAAATTCCAAAACCCTTTTCCTTCTCAGGAGAGCATCTTTTATGTATCTTTTCCATTAATAATCTTCTCATCTATAATCCATTTTTGGAACACAGGGAGCCATGGTTAATTTTATTTCCTGTAGTACCTATCTTGAAAAGCATGTAATAGGAGCCTGTTTAAGTGTATGCAGATTAATTTAGAGAGAGGTTGTATTTGTGGTACCACCATTTATTATTGACTACAGAGTGCATAAAGGACATAGATAGCATTTTACTAACTTTATAAGCCTTGTTATAAGACCATCTGTCTTTTAAATAAAATTAAGTTTTATTCTAAGACCTCATCCTATAAAGCATTGTCATTATGTCCCTGAGGATCCTGTAAGGATCGAGGGTATCAGGTAGTGTCAGAATTTGCAGGGCTTCTCTTTTCACCCATATTGGTCAATGCTGATGTATTTTTATCCAAATTCCTATATGTCCTTGAAAATGTGTGACTCTTTGGCTTTGTGCCTCAGTTGACACAGGAATATTCATCAAGGCTAAGAGCCTGGGTCCCAGGGCCAGAATCCTATTGCACACTTGGCCATTTTCCCTGTAGAGGCTCCATCAATTCCTACAGGTGCTTTATGAAATTTTGGCCCATACCTGGTTTGGAATAAATTCTTATTTCCATATGAAATTCTCAATCCTGCTATTCCTAGCTTCATGGAGCCAGTTTCCTGAAAAGAAACACCAAGGAACAATTTCTAGACAAATTCTGCACTAGCTGATATAATCCAAGGGAATCTCAGCCTAGGCACTGTTGATATTTTAGACCAGCCAGTTCTTTGGTCTGAGAGGCTCTTCTGCATATTAATGGATGTTCAGCAACATCTCTGGCCCCTATCAACTAGATACCAGGAACTCCCCCAATTATAATCAAAATTGTCTCCAGACATTGATAGATATTCACAGAGGGGTACAGTGATCCCTGGTTAAGAACCACTGTTACAACCCAAACTTACTTAGATATAAAAAAAACTCTAAAAAAATATGCTGCAACCAATAATTTGGTTGAGAGATAGCAAATATATTTTGGGAAAATTAAGAAACTAGTCAGAATAGTAGTCAAGTAGTGATGCTATTTGAACAAAGGGGATTGCCATTTATGTGTCAGAAAGCTGTTATTGCCATCTTACAGAACTCTTGAAAGAGTTTCCCAGATATGCTTGTCTGTTAGACAGTGGACACATGTTCCTTCCACATCTATATCCATCCAAACTCAGAATGTTAACAATTTGCAGTATGCTATATACCAAACATGCAGCTCACTTTACCAGGTATTATTGTTCACCATGAAGGTGACTGTATTCTTTGCTTTTGTTTCTAATGTGCCTCAGTTGACACAGGAAAGGACAATTCATTCTGATTAAAGAAGTGGTGAACAGTGTGTTATGAATGTGCTTTACAAAAGAAAAGTCAAAATGCAAAATTCCCATCAGTTTGTTCAAATTTGAAGAGTAAACATGTCAGGAATTCTCAAAGGCTATGCCTTTTATAATCTGCACAGAAACATGAAGCTTAACTCCAAGTCCAGTCTATTTGCTATTTTTCCAGATTCTGATTCTTTAAGGACAGGTAAGGCAACTGAAGTAGAATCTGAGAGAAATGAGGAAAGAAGGGAATGCTGAGAGCTTCTGAAGAGAAAGAATGGCAAGTAGAGACAAAGCAGGGGATGTAGGATACCTCCTCAGACTTGCAAATAGTGTGATATGGCCAGATCCAACAAATGCAAGGGATGCAAGTGACAGGAAATGGAGCTGCAGAGTTAGGGGCTTGGCTCTGTGGTCCTTTGATCTATGCTAACAAACTGACTTTATCTCTGAGACACTGAGGTGTTATTAAAATATTTTAGCAATAACATTGTTTCATAAACGAATCTTTTGCTTTAGGGAAGAAAATGGACTATTACTTTTCAAATTTGAATATTAGCTTTGAGATAGTACAAATCTTTGAGAGAGAAGTATGAAAGTGCTGTTAGTGTCATCCAGTCAAGAAATTAGTAACAAAACAGTGCCAGTGTGACTTTTTATTTATTATTTAATAATTTCAAAGCTGTTTTTTCTAATTTAGAACTTGTCAAACTTTAATGTGCATGGAAATAACCCATTAAAATTTTAGATTCTGGTACAATAGGTTTGGATGGGGCCCAAGATTTTAACAAGTGTCCAATTGATGCCGGTGATCCCAGTTTGGGAAGAATGCTGCAAGTAGCCAGGTTCTATTAAATATGGCAGTACCTATGAAGGACACAGTGGTGGTGGGAGAACACAGTGGCATGTAGTTGTGAAGACCTGGTCCCATGGGACTTGAACATAGGCACTTCGACTGCCATTATAAGTTCTTTTATCTCCTGCTATTACTTTGACCTTCCTAATACTGATTTCACCCTGGTTCCTGTAAGTGGCCTTCTGCACCTCTGGGGCCGGTCCTCCAAGTTCAAGTTTTGTAGAAGTATTTGCCATTTTCCCAACAGTCTTAGAGAAAAGTTTCATTTCATGTTCCAATTAAATCATATGTGTGTTTGTAGACAACTCAATGTGATAAAAGTACAATGATGTCCCAATGTGCCTGGCCTGAGTTTGCCCATTCCTAGAATCAACTAGTCAACTTCATTTGAAGGGTAAATGGGTAATGGGTAGTAATGGGTAAAGCGTGCCATTCTCAGATTCTGAGCTGAAAAGGCAACTAGATTTGATTTCTATTATATAAAGTGATTGGCCAGGGATGTGGCTCAGTGGTTTAATGCCCCTGATTTCAATCCATGGTACTAAAAGAATAAAAAATAAATAAAAATAAAAATAAAAGTGATTGGGAAGTAGAAATTTCTAAATGTTCTTAATTTCTTAAGAGATTTTTCATGGTACTCCCAGTTCAGAAGAAATACATTTGATAATTAGGTACAATCAACATAACAGGATTTATGTCATTATCATTAGCTAGCTGTTTGAGAACACATGTAAATGAAAATAAAATAATACATTGGTTTTATTTAGTTTTTCTTCTGGTACTGGGTATTCAACCCAGTCATGTTTTACCACCGAGCAACATCCCCAGTCTTTTTTATTTTTTAATTTTGTGATGGGGTCTCACTTAAGATTGGTTTCAAAGTTGCAGTCCTCCTGAATCAGCTTCCAGAGTCACCTGGATGACAGACATGCAGCACCACGCCCAGCCTGTTTCATTCTTAACCACTGTTTCTTCCTGATGGCTATTTGTGCACCTGTTGGGCTCCATACAGCTTCCTGACCTTATATTAAAGTTGGATACTGCCATCTTCATTTCCTGTTACTTTGATTTCTGTGCAGCAGTTCCCTTTATTCTTAATAATATTCACTAAAAATTCATTTGATGTCATTGAAAGGAATGTAGCATGAGCTCCTCATTTCTTGGAACCAGGAAGTAGATCCCTTATCCAGATTGTTGGTGTGGTTGCCAAAAGCTCTTAAGTATCACTGTGTTTCTCTAGGAATTTTAACATATCATCAGAGTCCCAGTGAATTCTCCAAGGTTGCCTTTAGGCAGAGACTGGGCACCATGGTCTTAGAAATTTTACATTTGAATTTCCTTTGAGACATCTGCATAGAGATGGAGAATGAAATGTTGACAGAGATGGGGAATGAAATGTTGGCTATCTGGATTAAGTTCAGGTAAGAGCTGAGGTTGGTGGAGCATCTCAGAACAGAGTTCTGATTCCGTCTGTGTGATGGCCCAAAGTACTCTCGGATGACACCAAACATCTTTCTCTTTTCTATTTGGCTACTATGCAGCTTCATGGTGTACTATATTACTCTTTGTTCTTGACACCAAAATCTATATAATCGATGTCCTTGGTGGAGTAACTCATCTTAGTGTTTGCATGTTGCCTATACATTCGTACTTAAATTGCAAAGATAGTGATTTTTTTCCTGTAAGGTCTAGATCACTCAGATATTGGCATCAAAGACCAAGAGATCAGCATCATGCATTTTTAGTTCAGATTTTAAATTCCCTTACATTTAAAACTTTGTTCCTTTAAACTTTAACATATGTGACAGAGCTTAATAAAAAAGATTAAGCAGAGTGAGCTTTAGATCCTGAAGTATTTTTTACTTAAAATAATTGATAAGTATTTTCTCATTGATTGTGCTTTTTTCTTGCTTGTTTGTTGTCTTAATAATGTCATGGCAATATACTTCTACCCAATTTTTATTTATTTATTTTTGTGTGTGGTGCTGAGGATCAAACCCAGTGCCTCACATGTGTTTACTGAATTCTTAAAATCCCTTAAATATAGTCAGGAACCAGTAGATTTCATCCTAAGCATGTGCAGGTTTCTTGCTTTGCCCAACCCACCACAGTCAATAATGTTTCTCTTTCTCTAGTTCAAGTGTAAGATATAATGGATCGTCATTGTATCACTAGGGCTCATCTCATGAGATCCCTATCATCTGACAGAACTGCCATTCTGTTCATTGTATAGAATAGTCTCTGTTACAGTCCTTTCTCATAGTCCAGAAAATAAAATATATTGAGAATATTAAGTATACCATTGTTATGTGGATATTTAAGATTTTCGTAAATTAAAAATTAGAAGCTACTATTAATTATTCACTTTACGTATTTCAACTTTTATTTATAAATGAAATATTATATTAAAATGCTTATTTTTGTGACAATTTCTGTTTAATAACTTTTAAAAATATCTTTTTTAAAAAATTTATTTGTATGTGGTGCTGAGGATTGAACCAAGCGCCTCGCGCATGCAAGGCAAGCACTCTTACCACTGAGCTACAACCCCAGCCTTCCCGTTTAATAACTTTTAATCCTGCAAAAGAAATATTTGAAAAGGGTTGGCACACCATTGCAAATTGTTTTAAATAAATCTTGAACACATAACCTCCTTATACTTGTTTGTTTTTGAGGTTTGATATGGTCTATTTCTTAAATGGCATAAACAGTGCCTGGCTATGATGAGCAGTTTTGACATTATGGTATTTTAGGACGTGTTAGTGATGAGTGTATTGAGGACCTATCACATCGGATAAGCAATAGTGCTTTAATGAAGTGCTGAAAAAAAAAAACTGCTTAGGGGACTGGTTTTGTTTATGGCCATCCGTGTCAGCAGAGTTCCATAAATGATAATGCAGTTTGTGTTTTGCTTTCCCACTGGGAGCTCTTGATAGCGTGCCTTAGTTTTTGTCTCAGCATTTGTTCATTATTGGCATATGACAGTCATATTCCTAGGTTTTGAGTTTCTTTTTCTTTTTTTATCCCGTGGAGATTTGAATTTCTCTTCTGGGGTGAGAATGACATTGCATCTGCTGCTTGTTGAGAAGATTCTCAGTTTATGCTAGCAAAATGTCAATGCTGCCTGCCTCTATGTATGGGATTTTTTCTTTAGTGCAGTCATTTCCCTCTTAGCATTCTAATGATTGATGGAACTCCTGCATTACAGCAGTACTTAATGTGTCACTCAGTGAACTTAAAATCATCACTGCAGCTCGTCCCATAATGCTGCGCATCATCTGTTGAACCTGTCAGTCCTGCTGATTGTGAAGAATAAAAGCATCCTCTCACCTTTTTAAAAAAATATCACAGATAT
This sequence comes from Marmota marmota marmota, assembly GCF_001458135.2. NCBI lineage: Eukaryota > Metazoa > Chordata > Mammalia > Rodentia > Sciuridae > Marmota > Marmota marmota. The sequence goes on from NW_026000108.1 coordinate 14,734,126, forward strand.
AGTTTATGTGTTTTACATGCATGTTTTCACTGATATTTTGAAATCATTTCTGTAGTGTTTTTGAAGAGTTAAAATATTTTTCTACTCAGATTAATACAACTCAGAAGTAGTTTGTTAATACATAAGACATTAATCACCAAAGTTAGAGATTTTGTACATATAAATGTGTGAAATTCAGTAAACAGCCTGTAAAACTTTGTTGGAAAGGAAATATTAACTTCAACTTTCAAATTTATGGGTTCTCAAAGCATATAAAAATTCATAGGAGGCATTTGGATTTTTAAGAAAGATTTGATTTGACTAATGTCTAATAATACACACAAAATGGTGTAAATTAAATACCTGTGTAAACCTGCTGTTGTAAGATCATGAGCTGCATTTGCATGTGGCAGTATAACAGGAAGAAGTATCATATGAGTTCTCAGAGCATGTCACATCTTACCTTTTTGCAGGTCAGATCCTGGTCTTGGCTGGGATGCAATAGTGGGGAAAAAAGAAGCTTGTATTGATTTAAATTTGGGAAGCCCTCATAGTAGATGTAGAATTACATTTTTGACAGAGAATTAATGCTTGTCAAAGGTAAACTATTCATTTTCATGAAATTAATGCTTTACCTTAGTCTATAAAAGATCTTTATTATAATGTATGATGAAAATTTTAGAATTTGAGCAAAACACAATTACATTGTTCTGAATTTTAAAAAGGTACTTTCAAAAGACAACCTTAAAAAGACATTAGCATGCTGCTTAATTGTGATATCAGAAAGCCTTTTACTATATCCAGACATGTTATAAAAAATTCTTTATGAATTGCATAACCACAAAGACAGGAGCCAATGCAAATATGATGCAGAACATTTTGTTTTAAAAAGTAGCATTTTTATGAAGAACAGGCACATGCATCATTTACTACACAGTTTATGAAATATTTTATAATCTTATTATCAGGACTTTTTCTTGCTTTTGGAAGTCACAGGTAAGAACATCACAACCCTCAAGATCTTGAATTCAGCTGCATATAGTGTCCCTTGAAAGAGACAGTGCAGCTGGTTTCCTAGTCTGTTATTGTGTGTGCCAGACAAGGAAGTGACTTTCCTTAGAGAAGAGGATTATAGTCATATCCTTAAATGAGGAAACTAGAACCAGATTTCTTTTTAGAACTTGCAGTGGGGGTTCTGCAGAAACATTGCCCTGAAATTTAGCTTATTCTAAAATCAAGATTATAAGATTTTCATAGCACCAAACATTCTAGTTTGAAAGGAGAAGAACCGAATAAAGTGTACTTTCAGGGCATAGGATAAAATGATCAATTATTCTAAAACCAGAGGAACTACAAAGAAAAATGAGCCCTGCATGAGCGGTGACTCAGTTATCCTCTCAATGGCTGTTAAAATTTTATAATGATTTTTTTTGCAATTACCCTCAAATTAAATGCCAAGCAGGCATTATTTTGTCAATTTTGCATATTACATGAAAGCATTTAATGCTAAATTAAGATGGAAAGGTGTTTTTTTGTTTTTATTTTAACCTTCCTGTTCTGGAAAAAATCAAATATTTATTAACTGCTTTCTATTGTTGTCTTTCTCTTTAGAAGGTAATTTGTGGTCAGTGGAGCCCAGCAGGGAAGCTTCTTCTCCTCCAGATGGCTGTGACATTTGAGAAAACCTTGGAGGATTAAAGGCACTCTAGTGATCACTCACTGCAAAGTCCTGACACAACTTGACAGTCCTAATCTGGGTCCTCAACTGATTGGATGACCAAGGGCACAAAATTCTCATCCAACTGTGCAATCACCATGCACATTGTTAAGGGCACTACAAATGTTCCAATGTTTTGGAGACTGTTTTAAACAAAAAATATATAAACCTTTTCTTCATGGTATGTTCTTGGAAAGGCTCATGGAAATACCTTATGGCTTTAAAAAAACTGGCAATATTTTTGCTTGAATGAGCACAGCATGCTATAAATGTCTTTATTCTTTATTAAGTAGGGTTTGCAAACAATCTAAATGGTTAAGTGGTGGAGGAAACTATAGAAATTGATCTCAGTGAGCAAAGCCGACCAAATCTAATTATATATTGCCACCATCTGCTGAAATATGATAACAGAATTAATATAATTACTTTCAGAATTTTGACATAAACTTTTGAAAAAAGTTGGACATGTGTAGCAAACGTGTGTGTGTGTGTGTGTGTGTGTGTGTGTGTGTGTGTGTGAGAGAGAGAGAGAGAGAGAGAAGGGGGCAGACAAAAGTTGCAAGAGAGTATACTATCTATATGTTCTTCCTTTTTCCTTCTCATTTTGTCACATATTGTTTAAAATAATTTGAAACATTTCTTTTCCCCTAAATTTTGATTTGATTAAAGTTATCGAGTTTTGGTAAGGTGACTTTATTGGTTTGGAATTTTAATTATATCCACTGCAGCTTCTAAAATTACCATGGCAACAGGTGTGTAATTACCAACATTGCACATAGCTTCGATGTGTATGTAGTGTGTTTCTTCTGGCTGACTGAATATTAAATCTCACTGCTTAACACCTCTTCTCCTAGTAAGCAGATAAGGCTTTGGCCATAGCTTATAAATTGATCTTGTTTCTATAGATTCCTTTTAGTTCACATTGAATAGAGTAATTTGTGTCTTTGAGAGTTTTTTTTTTCAATTTTATTAAAGCATAACAAGAAGTCTAGTTTTATTTCATTGAGTGGAAAAAATGTTGTGTTTAATTACTACTTACATTTTCTTTTTTAGAATTCTCTTTAGGAGCATATACTGCTTATTATTGTGGTTGTAAGGTTTGTGTTCATGACAGATGACATTCTTAAGAAGACATTTTCTTCAGAACAGCTTGCATTTTAAATGCTACTTTTCCTAACAAATGCAGGTGGTCTTTGTATGAAGCATCTAGGAAATTAATCCTTTGAATGAAAACTTAAGGGTAGTCTTCTAATATCAACTCAAAGAAGACAGTATGATATGTGATTTTAAGTGAAGCCTAATATATATAAATATATATACTTACATTTATACACACACACACACACACGTATGGTCTTTTCAAACAAATTTCCACCTGTTAATAGGTAAAACAATGATAAGATTTTTAGTCTATCAGATTATATTTTACATGTTATTAAACTGAAAATTTTCTTATAAGTTTTAATGAAAGAATGGTTACTACTACTAGTAGTATTACATCATCCAATTTCATTTAGTTTATATATTTTTATATGTATTTTACTGATAGAAGTGAGCTAATATTATAAGAAGTATATTTAAAATATGTGGATCAAATAGAGGTCTACCTAGTATCATTCAGTAGAAAACAAGCCAGTTTCTGTTTTCAATGGTCATTTTATTCTGGAATGACTTTCAGTACTTTAAAATCATTAAATGAAGCAGAATCTATGTGAGAACAAAAGCCAGCATAAGGAATTATATTTAAAACTTGGACTTCAATCATTTGAATTTTTAAAATAGAAAAAAATGTATGTGACATAAAAAATGTATGTGAACACTTTCTATTCTTCCATCTTCACCCAGGCCAAGGATCCCAGAATATGATATCATGTAAATCTTATCACTATTAATTTCCATTTTCAACCTGAGAGACAGGTCCTGATATTGAGGTTAACCATTGGTATGAGGCTGATCTATTGGTGGATAATACAGTGTGACCCCAAACGCTCTGTTCATAATGTGGATTGGCAACTAAGGAAAAGGTGAATGTTTTATTCACACAAACAGGTTAACATTCTTGAAGTAATGTCCCATGCATTGAAAACCATTAAAAGAAAATGGAAATACATTGATTTTCTTAGAACTTACTTCTGTAGTGTTTCTCTCGATATTATTTATACTAGTTCATATTTAAACTTTTTGTTATTTTAAAGAGAGAATCAACACACTTCTTACGTTTCTGCAGACTGCCCTTTAATGGATCTCTGCCAGTGTTAGCCATTGTTTGAGTTGCTTGTGGCTGCTCAACTGTGCAAGGTTGCCTGGAAACGCTACTTCTTCAGTGCAGAACTCTCCAGCCACTTTCCATACCTCCCAGTACAATGCTTAAAGACTCAGGGAATCCAGCCACTGGTGGTTCTTTCTGAAATCTCCTTAGTAAACTAATGATCTTGTAAATGTGGAAAACAGAAAAACAACCTTCCAGTTTATGAGACATGCATGAATAAAACAAAGCAATGCAAAAAATTTCAAAAATAACTTTTGTTGTATCAATTTACAGCAAAAATTTCCCCAAGTGAACCTGATATAAAATTTAGTAGGACCAGTGTGTTTAATGAGTAATATTATTTGGAGATTTTTTTAAAATTACCATCTACTACAGTCTCTCTGCCTGAACTTTCGATGTTCTTCCAATCAATATGTATCATATTCTCCTTACTCCTTTAAATTGGGAAAAGTTGAAAGTTAGATACCTTGATTTAAAACTTTTAAAAAAGTTAGTGTGTTTATCAAATTTAAAATAAGTACTGTTATTAGGTAACAGAATATAAGAGTTTTTCACTTTTTTCCAAGATCAAATTTGTTTGAGTTAGCCTTGGCAGGCTTTAGGTATGTATAAAATTGGTATGATGTTTAATAATACTGATTAAAATAATTATACTTGGCTTTGGTATTGAGTTATTTTCTCTTTTAAGTCCAGTCATGTTAGCAGTGAATTAGGAGTTAAAATAATTGAGATTTGCTGTTTTTACTATTAGCTCTAATTCCTTATACTGAATTATAAGATGGAAATATTATATCATTGTGCACAGGTTAATCACATATTACTATATAATACCTATATAACATTACTGGCTTTAAAAGAAAGATTCTTTTAAAATCTAGTAGTAGTAGTTTAAAGTTATTATATTTTGTTGTAAGTGTTTTGAAATTATTGGTTTATGATATAGGATATGAAAAGAAATGTGTTCTTCAATGTTTGAAAGGCATACTATCATCAGATAATGGCTTGCCTACTTAAAATTAGTTCCATTTTGGTCTCATATCATAATAGTTTTATTCCATCCAATATTCTTCCAAATTATGTCAGAAATTTTAATTGTACCTTATTAATATTGTCAAGGACACACCTATTCCAGTCTTTTGTTGATAGATTATGTAGGTTAAACTGGTCATTAGATACTGAAACATCTACAAAATCATGTATATCCAATTTTATTTTAATATTGTCCTAACTCATTTATTATATAAAGAATTAGGTCAATTGATGCATGTATTTTAATTGCTGAAAACACATAGTGTTCGATTATTCAATGCTAAGATTTAGTTTGAACTCATTGCATGACCCATAGTTGGAACATATAAGCCTATTTGTGCTTTAGGACAGATCACTGGATCTATTCAATTGCTGATGAATTTTTTTGTTAAGTTGTATCTCAAATATCATAAATTTATAAGATATTTTAAAGCAGAAGTATATTTACTACACATTTAAGTGTGTATCTACTATAGTTTTAGTGCAAAATGATTATCTCTTGGCTAAAAATCATTGTAATAAGCAGAAATATTGGGGTCTCACTGACATCATAGTAACACAAATTCCATGTGAATTTAAACTGCTAGTTAATAACTAGAATCAACAAATGGGACTTACTGAAACTAAAAAGTTTTTTTCTCAGCAAAAGAAACAATAAGAGAGGTAAATAGGGAGCCTACACCCTGGGAACAAATCTTTACTCCTCACACTTCAGATAGAGCCCTAATATCCAGAGTATACAAAGAACTCAAAAAATTAGACAATAAGAGAACAAACAACCCAATCAACAAATGGGCCAAGGACCTGAACAGACACTTCTCAGAGGAGGACATACAGTCAATCAACAAGTACATGAAAAAATGCTCAACATCTCTAGCTGATCAGAGAAATGCAAATCAAAACCACCCTAAGATACCATCTCACTCCAGTAAGATTGGCAGCCATTATGAAGTCAAACAACAACAAGTGCTGGACTCGTAGAGTGGTCGGCGTCTCTCAAGGCACACAGGGGATGGACTGCAGATTGGTGCAGCCAATTTGGAAAGCAGTATGGAGATTTCTTGGAAAGCTGGGAATGGAGCCACCATTTGACCCAGCTATTCCCCTTCTTGGTCTATTCCCTAAAGACCTAAAAAGAGCATGCTACAGGGACACTGCTACATCGATGTTCATAGCAGCACAGTTCACAATAGCAAGACTGTGGAACCAACCTAGATGCCCTTCAATAGACGAATGGATAAAAAAAATGTGGCATTTATACACAATGGAGTATTACTCTGCATTAAAAAATGACAAAATCATAGAATTTACAGGGAAATGGATGGCATTAGAGCAGATTATGCTAAGTGAAGCTAGCCAATCCCTAAAAAACAAATGCCAAATGTCTTCTTTGATATAAGGAGAGTAACTAAGAACAGAGTAGGGACGAAGAGCAGGAGAAGAAGATTAACATTTAACAGGGATGAGAGGTGGGAGGGAAAGGGAGAGAGAAGGGAAATTGCATGGTAATGGAAGGAGACCCTCAGGGTTATACAGTGGAGGGGGTAGAGAGAGAGGAGGGGAGGGGAGGGGAGAGGTGGGGAGGGGGGAGGGGGGAGGATGGGAAAGGCAGGGGAGCACAACAGACACTAGTATGGCAATATGTAAATCAATGGATGTGTAACTGATGTGATTCTGCAATCTGTGTATGGGGTGAAGGTGGGAGTTCATAACCCACTTGAATCAAAGTGTGGAATATGATATGTCAAGAAATTTATAATGTTTTGAACAACCCACAATAAAAAATTAAAAAAAAATAAAAAAAAATGTGGCATTTATACACAATGGAGTATTACTCTGCATTAAAAAATGACAAAATCATAGAATTTACAGGGAAATGGATGGCATTAGAGCAGATTATGCTAAGTGAAAAAAAATAAAATAAAATAAACTGCTAGGGAAGGTGAAATGCCAAGGTTATAATGCTGATTTTGACCTAAATTATGGATTAAGTAGTTACCTTATAGATGGACAAGTCTAACATGCCAGGGATTTGGATTATTTAAATCAATATCTCACTAAAGAATACATTCACATACAAAAACAACAACTAGAGCAGAATTTTTCCTTAAAACCAGGGCAAACATTTTCAGTTGTTGATAGAAAAATCATGTATTAATAGATATATTGGTACTGGAACCAGGAAAAATACCAGATCATTGAGAAGCATTCTGTGCCAAGACCACAGTAAGGGATCTAAAAGTAAGTTTGGACATAACTTCTGTCCCCTGGTAACTGGTGCCCATCAAAATCACAATGAGAAAACGTCATCATAGTTTACTATGGTGATTGTGAAGGCAGAGTATGAATTATGGGATTATGGAAAGCCACTAAGGTAGTGACCTTGGATGGCTCTCAAGGATATGTCCACCAGCAAGAAGGAGGATCGTAACTTCAGGATGGTGCAAAGACAGAAATAGGTGGTAAGCAACTCCATATGGCTGAACAGTATGTTTTGTTGAGACTGGGAGCCGGCCTCAAAAAAGTGCTTGCATGGCATGTTGTTATGTTAGATACCTTGAAGGATGCAGAGATCTATGTTGCACTTAATAATTGCAGGAAAAAAATTCAATTTTGTATTTTGAAAAGATTATATTTGCGGCAATTGAGAGGATGTGTTAAAGGAAAAGATATTAGAGGCAGTACCATCAGTTAGGATTTTATTCTTCTAAGGATCATAGGGTTCAGGAGAGCAAAGCTCAGAGATTCAGCCAAATAGAAGAATATAAGACTGGGGAGGAGGGACTCAGAAATCTTGAATTAGTGTTGTTTATTAAATGTTTAAAATTTTTATTTTATTTTTACAAAATCAGTGCTGCTAGACAAGGAACTTGAATTTTTTGTTTTTGTTTTACTTGTTTGTTTTTTAAATGAATGTGTGTTTTGCTGGAGGCTCTGAAATTTCCTGAAAGTTAGCCATCCTCATGTTTAACAGACCTTGAGGATAGCTGGAAGTAGGTCTGTCATGGTGGGAGTGAGATGGACTTATTAAATGAGGAAGAGAATCAAATGGCTCTTCTCAAATGGGGTATAATATTTAGAGAAGACATGAAGATGAAGTCATTGGTGAGAAGAAAGAGTATTTGCCAGGCACCAAGTGGGGAAATCGTGCAGTGCCCACGTATGACAATGAAGACTGATACAGCCGTATTTCCCTTCAGCTCTAGCCACTGCTCCCTGTCTTCACTTTAGTTCAGCTCCACAGACAGATGCATAAGGACAGGGGAACTTCCCAACTCCTTTTTCCCTCTATACTGAACCCCCACTTCAAGAAATATTAATTGAATACCTATTATCTGTCCCTGTTTGATTTGTTTCTTTCTCTCTAGAAAGCTGAATAGAAAATGACATGCAGTACAGGGTGTTTTACAAGGGTCTGACAGTGAGAGGAAGGTTTGAAGTGGGGCTAGATCTTTGCCTTGGAACTTCAGTATTATTTCACTTGCTCTTAGTCCTGGACAAATGCAGGTGGTATTTAAGTATGAAGAGCTTCAGGAACCCAGCACATGGATAGACACCTCTGACAAGTTATTTTTTACAAAAAAAAAAAAGGTTGGGAGAGGAAGGAAAGAAAGAATGAAGGGAAAAAAAGGAATACTTAAATGGTAATAACATATTTTCTATTAATGCATATTCACTGAAAATAAATGTTAAAATTATGAAAATGTTGTGGCCTTGGGTAGGTTATTTGAGCCCTTAGGACCTCAGGGACCCTTTTTATAAACTAGGGATAATTATATCATCTGTATTTTGTAAATTAAGCCTTTTATATTCAGTGTGACATTTTCAGTGTAAAAATATGTTGTAAATTTTAATGTGCTTAGTGAATGGTTTTCTGTGCACTGTGAATCCTTTAGAACAATGACTGTGAATCATCTATATGGTGTTCTTTACAGGGAACACAATGCCTCAAAGTAGTGCAAGAATTCAGGAAAACTATTGTAAAAATTGTATACTTTAAAAAAATACATGTAATTGATTAAATTAAAGCCAGGACTTGAATAGCTAAATTAGATTTGTTAATACAATTTACAAAGAACTATGCACAGTGCAATGCATACTCTGCCCTTAGAAGCAATAATAATTGTAAGGGATTTTTTTTTCTAATTGGGACCATTTATTGAATACTTACCATGCACTAGCCAGTGATTTTATCACATCACACATAGAAACTCATTTGATCCTCAAAGTCATCCTATGAACTATCATTCCTATCTTACAAAATTTCTTGAAGATGTTTAAAGATAGAAATGAATTCATACTCTCATTTTGTATTAACCAGAGATCTCAGTATTTGCTAATTGGAGCTAATTAACAAATGATAATCAGCATGCCCAACGTTTGACATTTTATTTACCTTAAGGGGTATTCAACATTTTATAGACTTATTTTTAAATCCTGAATAGATGACTTATTAATAGAGTATCTTAAGTGAATGATTTTTCAAATTATACCTAGGGATCACCAAAACTTTCTTGGAGATCCTCACATGTTCTTCAACAAGAGTCACTTTGGATATATTTATTTTATTTATTAGATTTTAATACTACAGCCCTCCCCTCCTTCCCTCACTCCCTTCATTCCTCCCATCCTTGGATTTGTCCATCTGTCTATTCACCCATATGTATACATATCCAATGGACTTGCCCATCACCCAGCCAACCGACCTACCAACCTTAGTGTCTACTAGACTTTCCATATATTCCCAGCACTGTGAATTTTGGTAGTTGTACTGTTTAAAAAAAAAATGGATGTAAGGGCTTTTATTTTTTTTTTTTAAGTTCAGAAATAAAGTCACTGAAAATGATTTTAAAACACTATTTTGCTTAATAAAGTTTAGTCAGTATTCAATATTTAGGGGAAAGCATTAATTGCAAAATATACTTGTTTTAAGAATCAAACATTTTCTCTAAGAGGTAAAGATGCAGTCGTGTCACATAGACTGGACTATAAGGATGCTATTGGATATACATGGTTATTCTCTCTGTTCATTATAAATTACAAGCCAAGCTGGATGAAATTTTTAAATCATCAGGCCTTTATGGTTTTGGTGAACATGAGCTGAACCCACAACTAATTAATCTAAATTTACATGTGGTAGTTAGAATGTTGTCTAAGATGGAAAATAATTTGTTTATGGAAATGGAAAAACAAAACAATGACCTTTATTATTTATTACTTTAAAAATTATTTTTTTAGGATGTTTTGTAAAGTAAATTCTATTTTAGGACCTCTCTTGAAATTATACACATCACTTATATGAATGTCAGAAGTAGCATTATACAAAAACTTATGGAAATTGTAGTTGTGCATTAGTACATTAATATGTTTGGCCATACCTAAATGAATTTTTCTAAGATTGAAGTACAATATTGAATTTTTGTACCTTTAAAGCTTCTACACTGAAAGTATTTTTTGACCAAGAAATGCTTAAGTCAGAATACTATTTTAAAACCAAAATAATACAAACATATATTCCATTAATATGCTCTGATAATTATATCCCTGAGTATTTTTTATTAAAAAGCACATTGAGAAAGTTGTTTGTTGTTGTTGTTTGTTTGTTTGTTTTGATTTGTTTTGTGTTTTGTTTTAAGTGACTTTCAACCTTGGTGTATTTCAAAATACAGCATCCATGATATTTTCTTCTTTTCTCTGTTCATCTCTTTTTCTGTTTAATTCTGCTACTTTGTATTAAGAAAGAAACATTGAAAAACAATAATGGCTGGTTCTCCTGATTAAAAGTACTTTCCAGGGAGAAGCTTCATTAGAATACCTTGTTCTGCCCCCTCCCTCCCTTCCTCCTCTGCTACGTTGGATGGCAATCCCTCAGGTAGGCAAGGGATTTCACTTGGAGATTTAAACCATCTTGTTGAAGGTGGTTCAGTGTACCTGACTTAAAACTTTTAGTGGGACTTAGATGCAGTCTGAGGCGGGTGGGTGGCTGAGGGCAGAGGCAAGAGGACATGAAAATGGAGCAAAATCTCAAGGGAAACCAAAGGGGTATTAGGTATTTGAGAAATGGTAGGCTCTGACTAAATGCTTCTAGAAGGATTCTGCAGATTTGAAAGAAAAAAAAAAAGTAACAGCTTGTTTTTCATGGTCTTATTTTCCAAGCAGATTTGCAAATTGTCACAAAGCTATGTTTTAATTCTTTGCATTTTTTTTGAGCTTTGTATCTTCTTTTTAACCACCAGGAAGGAGTGTATCTCTTCAGAAATAGAATTTTTTTAAATAATTTTTTGTCTAAAGTATGTGCAAATGCATACTTTTCCTGAAATTTAACCCTGAAGGGTTTGCTTCCTTGTTTATATTTTGCAGATTAATATATTTTATCCAAATCCTTCTGTTGTAGAACTTAAAAATTGACTGTTCTTTTTCTTATTAAAATGTTCACTTTAATAATTCACTTTTCAAGAGAAACAAAAAAATATTTGAAAATGATAGTTTGATGTTTATAAACCACTTTGAGATTTGGTGTAGAGGTTAAGAACATCTTTCAATAGTGAATGATAACAGCACGTGTAGCCTTTTGAACTATGATTATAAAAGCAACCAAATAAAAATAAATAACCAGATTCTACTTCAGATGTCTGATTTATAATATATGACTTTAAATGGGCAATTTGCAGTCAATCTCATGAAAAAGTATACACAGACTAAACAACCATTGCATAAAAATAAGAAAAATAAATATTTGTGACATGTCATTTTCTTAATTTGAAACATGTGTATGATCTTTAACATATACAGCGGGATGGGTGGGGGTGGGGAGGTATGCTTAAGTCAGAATACCATTTTAAAACCAAAATAATACAAACATATATTCCATTAATGTGCACTGATAATTTAGACTATAATAGTGTTTCTTCCTTACCATAATTATTTCTGCAGACAAGATGAATAAGTTGGAGAGAATTTACATCCTTTTATTTTGCTTTATTTTGTTTCTGTCCTTAGATTTCACTTCTCTCCCAGGGTAATATGCAAACAACAACAACAAAAAAGTTAAGACCACCTGTTTTCCATTGGGTTTTCAGTTTGGGTTAATTCTTATAGCAGAGCAATGTATTCCTAATCATAATTTTCTGGAAATCAGAAATAAGTTGATAACAACAACAATAATACTAAAACTCCAGTCAATAGAATGAATTCCAGAGATCCTCCACCCCCTAATGAGGAGAAGTCTAGTAACAGGCACACAGACTTCCTGTGAAGACACAAGGGCTTTGTGAACCAAGTTTATGAATAAGGAAATCCTTTAACTCCATAGGGATCTGGAAGAAGATTATTTAAATGTAAAAGTTCATATAAAAAATCTAGGTAACATATATCTTCCTACAATGAATTATAAGAGAACAGATCATTATGGAGCAGTGTTTTTAATGAGCTGGAATTTTTTTTTTTTCTGTCTTCAGAAGGATTGCTGTGAATTCTGGAAGTTGGAGGGGGGAAAAATACATAAGAAACAGCAAAAGTATTTTGAAGTAATGTTTCCCAGTTTCTATTTTAAGTCAGCAAAAGGGAAAGTTATTTTCTTGTATATATGTCAAAAAAAATCACATCAGAACGGCCATCTACAATTGATTTTTCTACTTGAAAGGAACAAGGAAAGGAAAGTTGGTCTTTGCTCTCATCCATCAGGGTATTATGCCTGTCAGCTTGTGTGCAAATGATTTATTCTGAAAAGCAGACTTTACACTGAGAGAAATACCGGGATGGGGTGTCTGTGCCCTGTGGAGTGTTTGCAAAGCCTGCATCCTGAAGGGCTGCATATCTGCAAGTGGAAACATTAATTTTCAGTAATAGTACAAAGAATGGAAAAATAGAATATCTGCATTTCAGGCTAGCCAGACAGTTCTCTTCTCTACTGAGAAGATAAAAAGAAAACTGAACTGCCCGTTTTAGCATGATGGCAGATAATTATCAATAATAAAACCTCAAAAAAAAAAAAGTTAAAGTAAATGTGTAACTTAAAAATCAGGCCCTAACCCTCTTACAATAGTTTGTTTTCTTGTTCTTGCATATCTGTTTTTGTAAAATGTTTATGCTTAATCTCTTAACTTCCATTTTGTGTAATACTATTTTTTTGTCATGTAAGGTATTTTCCTTCTCAGAAGACTGTTTTGAGAAAAGCTTTGAGTTCATTTTCTCACATTCATATATGTAAATGAACTAGTGCAAGCACAGTGCTTTCTCTGAACAGCCAGGTGGTTTTAGTGACCTAGTAACTAATCACAGGCTCAGAGTTTGATAACTCACTCTTCCTTTCTACAGTGTACTTTCAGAGGTGAATTGGAGGTACCAGGAGGTCAGTCAGTGTGAACTGCTGTCCTGTGAGGGTCTTCCTGATTTACAAGATAATGTAAGAGAATTTCTGAAAGCTGTTGTCACTGTTTCCAATATACTAACTCACCAGTGTCACGTGTTTGACTTCCACATATATAGAAATTTTTTATCTGCTCTCCTAAGTAAAACCCTACTCCTTAGAGTGACATTTCAAATCCTTTACAATCTCACCCCAGTCTCTTTCCAGTTTCAACTTTTACTACTTCCTGCTCCTGTATTAACTAACCTATTTGTTATTCCGCACAGTCATTCTCAAAATACTTAGCAACAGGTTCAACACAGGTATTAGGTACTCAGAACAGATATCCATGCATGCGCAGAGTGTTTAACTGTTGGGTATCAGTTCTAATTTTTCCTTACACACCTGTGATTTCTAACATCTCTGTATCAGTTTAGAATGATTCATCTAACAGAATATATGGTTTAGCAAGTCTTCAATACAGTGTTGGTATTTACGTGTTAAAAAAAAATAAATCTAGAAGTGAGCAGGTAGTTCACAGGTATTGTATCTGCTCAGGGACATCTTTAGGGACCCAAGCTCTTTCTGTCTCTTGGTTGTACCATCTTGACACTGTTGACTGTTGTCACATGATTGTCACCTCATGATCATAATATGGCTGCTATACTTTCAGTTTCTCATCCATATTCCAGGCAATGAAAAGGGAGATATGGAATGGGGGTAAGAGCAAAGGGGCTATAACAGCTTGTTATGTACCCACTACCACCACCATCATTTTTCCCCTTCCAGGAAAACAGCTTTCTCAGGAGCTGTCTCCAGACATCTTTGGCTCATGTTTTTTTATTTTTGTTAGTTTATTTGTTTGTTTTGACTAATGTTCTTTTATGACTGCCTTTGCCTGGAAGAAGTTTAGGGAGTTAGGGAGAAGGGACTGTGAGTGGGGATTGGGCCACTGCCTTTCCATTGCATCTGTGTCCCCTTTGATTGCCCCTTTCCTCATCTCTCGGGTGCCTTTCATGCACATCTTGTATGGAGGATGCCCATTTTCTCCACTGTTCTGACTGATTTCTGTGAGTTGCTCTTTGTATTTTCCTATAGAATCTCATCTTTATAACCTTCATGATAACAGGTAGAATGTATGCAACTGGTTCTTAACCTAAGTTCAGAGACTATATCACGAGTCCGGACTTGGATTCCAAAATGTCAAGAGGTGAGAAGTTGTTTGTCCCCTCATTCATTTGTTCATTTCAAATGGAAGATCAGGAATGGGCTGACTTTAGGCATGTCTGGAGCCAGAGACTGAAATGACTTTCCCAGTGGTAGCTCCTGTGCCCACTGTCTTGCTCACTCTCCTCTACCTCTGTCCCTCCCTTCATTCCACTCTGCTCCTCCTGTTTTCTTCTCCTCTGTCCTCTCTTACTCTTTATGTTACTCTCCTCTGTTTTGATCCATTCTGAAACAGCTTCTCAATACATTGTATACATGATAGACATTTGTTGCTTTTAGTTTATGTGATTCTAATTATGCCTGAGTCAGGGAGTCCCTTTTTCTCCCAAGTGCATTTATCTAATGTTTCTGAAAGGGATATGATTAGCTTTGGTTGACCCCGTTTCCATTCACTGACCATCACTGTGGAGGGTGATGGAATAATGTGATTCAGGAGGCCGAGGTCCTGTGACCATACTGGTAGCCTAGAGGTAGATGAGACACTGTAACTGATAAACTCACCAAACCCCTACATGAAAATGCCACAGGGGCAAATGACAGGGTTTCATATCAGATCTTTTCCCATCAGGACTCAATGCATGAATGACACAGTGGCATCTTTCATATCAAAGCAAGTGTCAACCCCAAGGGTATTTTCAGGAGAAAATGTATAAATTGAATAAGAGAAATGAACTGATCTATAGGCTGTTGGACAGCATTTCAGTTCATGAGCCATATTTAGATCATGTAATACTATTTTGTGTTTTAAATTGATATTGGTTTTCAGTAAATTACTCAAGTTTAAAAACATAAGGAAATGCAGTCCAAAATTATATTTAACAAAAAAATAGGCGATGTTTGCCCTTGTTCCTTCAGCAAAAACCCATTTCATGCCCACTTTATGCTAAGGCATCAACTGGACCATGTTCCTTTCCTCTGGAAAATAATTGAGATGTTTCTATATTGAATAAGAGCATCTTAAGCTGGAAGAAAAATTAACAGGTGATCTGGAGTTTGAAAGTAAAGTATATTCTGAGAACCCTTTGTCTCCTTAAAGCTTCTTATAAAACTATATAATGTGTGTTCAGCTCCAGTGTATGGAAATAAGAAGCTTAAGAAAATGAATTCAGATATTTAGCCCCCTTTATTTGAAACCAAAGAAAGAAGTGTTTGATATCATTTTAGGTTTCTCAGAAAACATTCTAAGCATAAACCTATAACTCTGAATAAAGTAAATTTGTGTGTGTACCTATAATGATATCCACTGATTCAGAAAAGTTCTAAGTGAAAGGAAAGATTATAGTATCTCTTGATGTTCATCTGTTTTGCCTCAACAACTCAGTTCATCAAAGCCTTCTGAAAGATTTGCTGTCCTTGCACCTACTTTGGCCTCACCATTTGGAATGAGGGGTGGATGGATATGAGCAGGGTTGTGTTTCTGTCACTGCAACACTTTGTCATTATCTCTCCAGAAAGCAGGTTGATTCTGGGAGGTCAAGCTCCTGAGGCAGGATCCATTCAGTCCATTCTTGCAGGGTCATAGGGCCAGGAGCTAGTTTCAGTGGGCGTTTCCTGAAGAGAGGTCGTCTTCCCATTCTCCTGAGGATTGATTGGCTTGCAAAGGAAGACAGAGCACACTGCCCTCTTTCCCACTTTCTCTTTCTACCATTCTTGAAACCTTGATGCTCATGTATAATAGCAGGTCATACTAGACAGATTGTGTATCTGTGCTTCATGTATTTCCCTAAACTTGATACTTGAAGCTGAGGAACATTTAATGGGACCTTTTTAGTTAAGCCAGAATCAGTTATATAATCCAGTTTGGTATTGTTAGTTTCTGCAGTTTTTGAAATAGTGTGATGCCATAGAAAAAGATAAAGAGTGGGAAGGGGAGAATTAGCAGAATTTCTAAGACTTACCATTTCACAGACTGACTCAGGTTAAAGTTTTCAATGGCACTCTGGAAAGAGAAATTTCTGAACACAATTTTTTGGCCTTTATAAAAAAAAGGTAATTGAAAATAATTATATGTGCATATGGTAAACCATAACAGTCTTTCTGTATTGTAATGCTTAAAATAGATGCCACTAGAACAACTTAATGAGGGGGTTTCAAAGTGAAAGCCCAATTCCAGTCAAGTAAAAATCAAATTTAATGTAAAATTTGAACACCTACTTTGTGCCCTGGATCTTTGTAGAAAAACTGAAAAAAAAAAAAGAAAAAAAAGGTCTTTTTTTTTCTCCCCTAAGTACTATAATTAAGATTTGAAGTCTAGTGGAGAGAGAGTTTTAAAATCAAGAAAACTTTTGATAAAATTTGACAGGTGCTCAGAGTAAATATGAGGAATTAGGAAACCTCTACTTTGGGCATCATGTGCTCTAAGGAAGGGTTTTATATCCTGACTCAAATTTTAGGAGCCCTCCCACCCCCATGAACTTGTAGGATGACAGAAATTAAATATTTCTGTCAACCTCATCCTGTAATAGGTTGATAGTTACACATCACACTCAGATATACAGAAACACTGTTCTGTTTTATTTATTAATAACTGGACCTTACCCTTCATGACGATATCAAGAGAAAACAATTTTGCTCAGTAAACTATTTCAGTCACCTCTGGCTTATAATGGTCTCTTTCAGAGGAATTCAATTGCAGTTGACTAAATCCTCAGTCAATTTAAAGTTCATATTTCATGTCAGGAATGTTCCTTCTCTCAGTGAGTCTGCATTCCTTTCTCTTTCCTTCCCAAGATGGCCCTGGGATCGGGTGAAATTCCCGTGTTCTCATGATGGCCCAGGGAGATGCTTCTAAACTGCAGGCTGTCTTTGTCCTCATTGGGATATGATTTCCTGATACTTTCATTTCTGTCCACCAAGGACTGACCTTGTAATGCCCAGGAATTCTGTGGAAACTGAAGGTGTCTTTCCCTGTGGGTTTTGGTCTCCATGGTTTATATGGGGTCAAACAAACTATGGTCCAGCTGCTGTGGACCAAATCCAGCCACATCCATTCATTTACTCATGGTCTGAAACTGCTTTAGTTATGTGGCAGTAATCATATTATGACCTGCAAAGCCTAAAATTTTCACTCTCTTCCCTGCACATAAAAAGTTTCCTGATCCTTGATCTCGAGAGCTCTATCTATCGTTGTTCACTCTGTGTGCCCTTCCTCTTGGCAGGCTTCATCTTTTCCAGGACACACAGGAACAGCTGGGTCTCCTGCATAGAAACCCAGTCCACACAGGATCCGGGAGCTCCATTAGTTGCTTCTGTCTGGAGACCTAATGTCTGTCTCCTGCTTCAGTTTCCACATCACTCTGGATGCAGAAATGAAGCAAAGAACCAACCCTATCTCAGCCCCTATCACTAGTTATATCGGGGAGCATCTGAAATTTCTGTATTTTAAGTTTTCACCTTTTTGACGGAAGGACTTCTGTATGTTCTTAAGAGACTCGTGTGTCATTTCAACCTTATTAGGTTCCCTTCTTCCTTTAATTAAAGGCTTTCTGCTTGGTATCTGCAGGGAAGTGCCCTCACATGAAGACCTCTTAAAAGTGTTCTCTGAGCCAGCAACAGCACATCCTATGAGAACTTGTGAGAGATCAAAGTTCTAAGGCTCATGGCAGACCGGCTAAATCCGATGTCTGAGGGAGGGGCCAAGCAAGCTGTGTTTCAGCAAGCCCTCCAGGTGATTGTGCTGTCTGCCAGAGTTTGAAAACCTCGGCCTTACATCATATCTGGCACCAAAACGAGATGCTCTGCATCAGCCAGGCTTCATTTTTGATGTGCAAAAGAGGGCTTTCAAAATGTAGAAACTCCCTTTTCCACTTAGGTTGGCTGAAGAAGACTCAAAATTCTGTTTTGGAAGTCAAATATTTCAATGGATCCTTCTTTCTCCTTGTGTTTCTGGCCCACTAAGTCTAATCCTTTCAGAGGCAGTGAGTGCCAATGCCTCTGGTTACATATGCATATACACAAACGAAGTGTCCTTTAAGAGAAACATCTGGTATTTCAGGATTAATGCTCTTATAATCGCTCATGACACAAATTTAAATGGTAGAGGAGTACCGGCCTGAAACCAGCTACATTATTTGCTGGATCACAAATTCCAGTCTTTGCCTTTAAAAGAGGCAGTGACTCTCAGACTCCAAGGCAGGAATCTTCTTAGAACTGCTGTGGGCATAAATAATTTGTGGGTATTAAAGGGCATTCCTTCCTTCCTTCCTTCTCTTTCCGCTCCAACCATCCCATTTCCAAAGTCTTGACCTTGGTAAATGACTATGAACTAATGTCTATAATCTTTGGTCTGGGAGTTGGACCAATATACGCAAATACCAATTTAATCATTTATTAACTTTGTGATCTTGGACAGCCAACCTTTGTAAATGTACATTTTCTCATAAAGTAGAGGAAGTCAAAATCCCCAGGCAATTTGGGGATTTGGATAAAATGTATGCCTGATAAAATTATATTTATTATCCAAAATTATATTTATTATACTATGCTTACCTATTCTCAATGTTCACTTAGTGATCAAGTTCCTAGGCACCACTATGCATTCTCCTTCAGAAATGTCTATTTAATATTACTGCATTCCTTTTAACAAATCAGCCATGCTAATCATGCCCATCTTTGATTCCTTGGAGGACAACATGTTTTTTGGTTTTTTTTATTTCTTCTTCCTTTCTTTATTTGACTCACCCCTTTAAGCTGCCACTTACAATTATGCAGGGCTGCAAATGCACCCGAACACCACATCTAAGTGACACCATTCACATATTAGTTATACTTGTAAGGTCAGTCTATACATAGCAGTGCCTGACATCTTCATACTCACATATACACGTCTCTCAAACACACTGACACACAAACTCACACACAAACTCAGAGACCACATCACACACACACATTCACCACAACTTGAATATTTGCATATTTTTGTGACAAAGTAGCAAAACCTTTTCCTCTAGCGGAACATGTATATTACAACACATTCCAGTTACTGTTGTGAGGAAAGGATGCCTTTCTTTAATCCACACGAAGGTGCCGCAAGAGCTTCTCTGCTGTACTCCCACATGTTTTCTTTAGCAGTTGGCCCAATGATTCCATCAGGTACAATACTTCTCCAGGTTTTCTGTACCATGTCCCTGTAGCAGCTTGTGAGAATGTATTCATATTCCCTCTCACAGTGCTTAATTATTCATTATCCTGCCACTCACCTGCCACTGGAAACTCCTTTGGGATTAGCCCTGGTAACTGTCATTGTATCTGATCAAAACATTGTTTTCTATTTACCGAATGGGTGATGAATATTGTTTTTTTGGCTGTTTTCCATATACATGGAGATATATACTGATTCAGGAAAAAATATTATTCTTAGGAGAAATTTTAAATTTGCTTTGTGATTGCACATTTACTCATTTTAATTATAAGGAAGTGCTCCACAGAAATAGTTAAGCATGTTTTATTGTATTTAAGCATGTTTTGAAAAGAACTTGATAAAACATGCCTAACTACTTCTTAGGATTAATTAAGGACTATTCTGTGTAATACATTGTCAGCAAAAAGAGAAATTCCTTTTCTACATCACTATTTTCATCACTTGGTTCCTTTAAGAGGATTAGAAGGCTCTGTCTTTCTTATTCTGTATCTACTTTTAGAGTCAAAATATCTAATATATACTGGGCACCTATTATGAGCACCACATATTAGGCCGGATGGTTTTGAAACCTGAATGATTAAGTCTTCAAACTAGTCCTTAGAGATGGGTGTGATTTTGAATCTAATTCTGCAAGTGAGGAGACAATGATTTCAAGAGGAATTTACATGACATTAATGCACAAGGATAGAACTTAGCTTCAAACTTAACTTTGTCTGCCTTTAGAGCTGCTGAGATCTCTGTAGCCATCATTACTAGACCCTCTTTTATGTTCTCACTGTTTTTATAAACATTAAAGTGGAAAAAGAACCCAAGGAGAATAAAGTAGAACACTCTTTTTTAAATTGGTTCTTTTTGTAAGACGCTTTTTAAAATTTTATTGTTAGACTTTTAAAGAAGTCATGATTCCATATCAGTAATTCTCCAGCTTCCAAAATTAACTTTGTTCTATTTGTAAATGGTCTTTATTAATTTTGTCTTTTACTCTATTTTACAGCACGGATGTTGATACATTCTCCCGTTTATACTAATAGAGGCCATTGCTTTCCATTTTTATTATCCTTGATAATAAATTTGATCTCTTCTCTGAAATCTGCTTATAACTTCTGCAGATACCAGATAGAGAAGACAAAGCATAGATAAGAAGTTTAAGCTCACTTACAGCTTCTGGTATTAGGATATCAAAATTCAATGCCAGTATGTTGATATTGAATAGTATTTATCTCTAGTGTTTAAAGAAAACTCTTAGGTTATATCTCCTTTATTATGAAACACCATTTTGTTGTAAATGTGTATACAACAGGATAAAGATCTTATTTTATATGCATGATGAAAGGATACGTTGTCTTCAAAGGAAGCCCAGATATGGACGTGCTATAGGAGTATGTGTGCATATACAAACATCATATTCCCCTTGCACATTGAGTTCCTTGTAAATAATTGGTAAAGAAAACTTAATATCCATTGTATTTACATGTGAAACGGTGTTTCTAATCTCAAATCACTTCTTTCACTTTACACATCTTTCTCTCTCACTTTCCCCATGGCATCATAGTGTTAGGGATTTTTTTTTTACCCAAATTAGCTTGGCAGCTTTCTAGAAGATAGAACCACATAGGAATATGTATTGGATTTTCACACACATGTGTATTATCATACACAAGAAAACAATTTTTTTTTCTCATTGTGTTTATGTTGTGGACTTCTGATTTATCAAATCCTCTGCTCTTTAATTTACTATTATATGTAATGGGAATCCAGTGTTTGAAATACTGAATTCACTAGTGTGTGAAATTGATCATAAAACAATTGATTCATTTTCTTAAAGGAAAAGTTTTAAAGAAATTAAAGCACTTTTATTTTCATATGTAAGTTTAATTCACATATCAATTTAATGATGTCCATTATTAAAAGCATTGATATAATTTTTTCTGTCCTATAATATTCGTACTCACATACACACACACACACACACACATACACGAATGTATATAATTTCATGGGTATGTATCTGTGTGTATTTGTGATTTTAACCCATTTTTTCCAGTATTCCAATGTAGAAAACCTATTAAATAACTTAAATATAGGATAGAACATATAATCTAATTATATAGTAATGATAATAGCAATGAGAATATGATTATAACATAATAATAGTGTATAAACTCTAGATTATGATTTCTAACTAATTTTAATGCACCTATCTCAATTTTGTTGAAATATTTGTACAAATGACAACTTGGGGCTTACTGGGTTAAAAATATTAACTCCTGCAAAATCCCTTCCTTAGAGTTTCCTGTTTGTTCATTTTCTCACTTGACAAAAATATACTAAGTCCCTTTGATATGGTAGGCCTCCTCCTGGAAACTGCATATATGAAAATGACTAAGAGAGATCTGATTTCAGTTCCTCCAAGAACTCTAAATCTATTGGGAGAAGCATATACTTAAAAAGCAGTTTTGATGATACATTGTGTTCCTCTGGGGTTGCACATAGAAGACACACATCTCACTGTGGGAAGGAAGTTAGAGAATAGGGAGAAAGGGGGGGGGGTTTGGTGTAGGGAACTGTGAGGAGGTTTTAGAAGAACCTGGTGAAATTTACCTTATAGGAATTGTTTTCATCTGGCAGTGTGTATATTGGTTAAACTCATACTTTGAGCTGCCTGGGTTTGAATCTTGGCTCTGCATTTATGGACTGTGTCACTAGCATTTTTGCTTCATGTCTCATTTTTGCCATTCGTGTAGAATAATGCCCACATCATGAAGGTGCAGTGAGCATTGTATGTGATACACAGGGGGTGGTTAGAGGAGTGAGCAGCAGGTGCAGAGGGGATTTGCATTTTCTTCTGGTGTTGTCATATTGAAGTACCACGGACTAGGTGACTTAAGCAACAGAAATTAGTAGAGATAGATTTCTGAAGCTGGAAGGCTGGAATCAAGTTGTCTGCCATGTTGGTTCCTTCTGAGGGCTGTGAGGAGGGGATCTGTTCCCAGCCTTTCTCCTTTGCTTGAAGAGGATGTCTCTTTCTTCCTGTTTCTTTTGTGTGATCTTTGTTCTATGCTTGTCTCTGTCTCCAAATTTTTCCTTTTGACTAGGATCCGAGGTATACTGGGTTAGGGCCCTGTCACCATAAGGAACTCATGTTAATTAATTACATTTACAACAATCCTATTTCCAAATAAGATCATTTTCTGAGACATTTGAAGTTAGGACTTAAATGAATTGGTGGTGGTGAAAGGGCACAATAAAAAACCAAAACAGAACCCCATAAGGAAGTGCTCATTTTTTTAGTGTATAATTAGTAAATGTTTTGGACAAGTTAGGTGGGGAGAAGGAGGACATCTGAGTGGAAGCAGCTATGTTTTCACATATTTTTAATAGCTATTGTGTGGAAAATGCCAAATCAATCTTTTTTTCTTTTCCACGTACTAATTACATGGGGTTTGGGTTGTGTGTTTGTGTTACTTTGTAAGTTGAAGATAAATGTTTACTTTTGGCACATCTCAATATCTTGGTGAAAATTATTGTTATATATATCCAACCTACACTGGGAACTCAGAGATCAGCAATTGCAATTAATAGAAGAACTTAGGTATGAGAGGCAAAGGTGAGCAGGAAGGCAGCCTTCAGCACCCCCTCACCACCCTGCGTGCTGCCTGGACTCAGCGTCTGGAGTGCAAGGTGACCACGGTGCATCTAATGCGGTCTTTCAGCAAAGGCTCTCGGTTACCTTAACCTCTCTTATCTTCCTATCCTGCTTATTATTTGTCTGAAGAGGAAGATTTCTTAATGAACAAATCGAGTATGATGGCACTCTCGTCTTTTGCTTTTAATTTTATCCTTTCTATTTGTGTGTTTCTTCTTCTGATAAGGATAGCCATTTCTCCATCCTTTTGGTATTGCAATGGCCCGCTGTTAAGTGATTCAGACTTAGTTCATTGCCTAAGTCAATAGTTTCCTGCTGTTCAATTGAGTCTTTTGCTAACTGAGATCTCCTATGCCATTCCTGTTGCTCTGTTCCTGTCCTTCTGGACTCTCTCCATTCCTTACTCTGAGCCTTCTCTTCTCCTCTCCCCTCCCTCCTTCCTATCCTCCCCTTCATCTTTGCTGTTCCTTGCTTCTTCATTCTTTATTTTCCTCTTCTTCCTCCCCACAGACAGTACATAGAAAACATAGCTGATAACTGTATGTCATTTGTGAACACCGCGAAGAAAACATTGCATGGTTTCCTATGTCTGATAGCATGCACTAGGAGTTTGTGTTCACTCAATATATCAATCCCTTTTCTGCAACATCTAAAACCCACGAGTGTCAATAAGCCGCATAGTTGAAACCTGTTAACATCTCAGACATCATTCTGCTGTTGTCAGATTTGGAGTTTAGTCTTATTTCCAGTTTTTGTTATTTTGCTTTATTTTGTTGTTGTCATTTTTATACTTAGGTTCTAGAAACCTCAATATCTAAATCAGTCTCAGATAGAAAACTGGTAAAAATTTAATTTTAAAACTCTTCAAACTTAAAGAGGGCAACGAGTACTTGTGATTATGCAGTTCATATGTATCAATATTTTTCATTTTTATGAATTGAAGCAAAATGTTAAGATATTTGCTTAGTGGCTTATTTAATAACAATATATCCCTTACATGTTAACATTAATACCATACATTTATTTGTAAAAGAGTATTTTTTTTCAATAAAAAAGTAATGAAAAAAATCATGGTTTTGTTATCAAAGATATCTTTGCTATCTAGTTTATTAAAGGGCACCTAGATTCTTTTATATGTTTTGTATTACAGATCTTGTGATGTTATACTATGCATAGCCCCTGGAAACTCTGCTATACTCTCTGAGAGATTGAGAATTAAAGAGGTGAATGACAATATCTTAATATTGTTATGGAGTGTTTTGATCTGCAGTGACCCATGAAAAGTAACTCAATGCCCCATGGGAATCTTGGAACTCACTTGAGAGCTGCTAGTATAGAATTAAAACATATACACACACACACACACACACACACATATTTATATATACATACATATGCATATGTATTTATATGTACATATACATATACATAGGTATATTTGATTTATTTTTGAATGAGTGTTTTTATATATGTTAGTTCTGTTATAGATAGTGTGGCTTCAAAATTTGGAATTGTGATGTATCATTCAGTTATTCAAAAATTAAACTTTTCTTTTAATGTTGAAGTGATAGTGAAAGTCTCCTGTTTCTCATTGCTTTTTTCTACTGCCTATTTATGATAGTACAAAAATAACTCAGAAACTGCCCCAAAGAATTTTCTTCTCTTTTACCATCTTTAAGAGGTTGTAATAGTTTGGATCCTGAATGTGCTGCAGAGGCTCAAGGGCTGAAGACTAGGATTCAAGCCAGTGGTGCTAATGCGAGCTTGTGGAACCTTTAGAAGGTAGGGCCCCAGCCTCTTCCTGTCTCTCTCTTCCCAACTGCCATAAAGTGAACAGGTCTTTCCTGCCATATGCTCCTGCCACAGTGTGCTATGCTACCACAGGCCCAAAGTAACAAAGCCAAGTAATCCTGGGTTGAAACCTCTGAAACCATGACCCAAATAAAACTTTCCTCCTTATAAGTTAATTTTCTCAAAGACATAGAAAACTGACTAACATAAAGACCTTATCTATTCATATATCTTTGTTTAAGGGGAGAGTATTTTCAATACTGAATCCCGTTTACTTAATTTCCTAAAAATTATGCATTAGACTATTGGATGAAAGAAAAAGGTGAGGTGAAACAATTGAACATGTTAGCCAAACTTGCATAAAATGCCAAGGCTTTGCTTGGGAAAATCAGTTCTCAGATTTCTAAATCATTCTCAAGCAGTAAAGTGATCAAAATTTAATTTATAGTCAGTACATGAATACTTTATATTCTCTCGGGCACAATTTGAAGAAACCCATTGAAAGTGAATGTAACTATTAAGAAAATTGAAATAATAACAATATACAAATATATGCACTTGCAAGAAATGATGGAAATACTTGCTTCTTAGAATGTGGGCATTGAGCATTGTTAATATTTTAAACTAATAATCATGAGTCCTGTTACTCCCGTCAGATAAGAGTTGAAAGGAGCTCACATACCAGTTGGAATCAGAACATCTTCATTTTAGTGCCGACTGCATATGGCAGTCTGATCATAAACCCACTCAGCCTTTCTGTCCTCCTTCAGAAGACCTTTCTAACAGTGGAACACACTAAAATGTAACATCTGCTTGTGAGGTAGTAAGTACCTTATGACAATGGGTTTTAAGTCCAAGTAGGTGGACGAGATTTCCAGATTTTCACAGAGATAGGTACAAATTTGGGTGCACTGAAGCTCATGGATACAAATTCTTCCCTTTGGGGGCTGTAGCTCAATCCCACATTCTACATCAAAGAATAAATGAATTGAAAATAAATCCAATCCATGACCACTGAGGTTATGGAGGTGAGCCTTAGATTGAGAGCAGTGGCAAAAAAGCCTGTGTCAGACCAGTGAAATCAATGTGTGATTTTAAATGTTTTATTCAAGTCTTGCATAATGGGATAGCCCTGGAGCTCTCTGAGGCTGCTAGCAATCACCTTGGAGCTGAAGGAGTGTCCTGTGATGCAATCCACACCTCCAAGGTGCCCCTGTTCTTACCACAAGCAATAAAGTTCTATTTTTATTAAGAGTACTTATTATCTTTGTCTAAAAGCAGGGTACGAGAGGATTACAAATGTACTCTTTTATTACTTTTTTTTCTAATTTGGGGGTTTTGTATCATATACACTCCTTCTATATTATTGGTGAGAAATCACACATACACACACACACAACACACACACACACACACACACACCAACGTACAATTGTTAAAGCAAGTTATGATTTTGACCCATAACCTCATGTTAAAATTCCAAAACTCAGATTTAAAAAAAAATTGAGTTGTTCTCCATAAGATGTGCATGCCAGAAGTGAGCTCATGAGCACAAAGACTAGGTTGGGTTTGTTCTGGAAGAATGGAACTAAATGAAATAACAGCAAATGAGACCAAACAAACTGAGAAAGGACTGTGTAGACATAATAGATGAATAATTCAATAATGAGAAACAGGGACCATAATTGAGTTCGCTGGTTCCCTAGATTCTTTCCCTTAGGCCTGTCCATGTCTGATGGGGTGGTCTTAGTAATGCTAAGAATGGGTACAGAGATTACGGAAAGTTGTATCTAGAATTTGTTTTCAATTTGAGATACTTTTTAAAAAAAAATAAGAATAAGGGAACTATGTTGATAATAATATTCACCTTCATGGTGTATTTAGAAAATTATTCTCTTTAGAAAACTATGTGGTGAAGAGATTTTGGTAAACCCCTAATACCCAGAGCATATGAGTAAAACTCACTATGACTCGTACTATTACATTGATATACAGGGTTCCATTTCCAACTTACAAATAGATTGGTGATATTTGGAAGAGGCAAAATCATTTATTTGAGAAGCCAAGTGTCAATTACTGTCCAAATTTCCCAGAATTTCAGCTTATAATAAAGTTCAACAAAGGTGGTAATGTTTAATAAAATTTATTTATAATTTTTACACAATAGAAAAAATAATATATTCTTCACTTGAGGAGGGAGGAATTCTGTTAGCACACAAACTGAATATGGCATTTCTAATGCTAACTTGGTGATACAGTTACACTTTACATAAAGTGAAGCATTATTAAGAAATAATGATTTTTTGATATAACAGTAAGGTTTTATTGTATATACTATATGGTGTAAGGATCTTTTGAGAGTTTCCAGAGAATCTGAGCTTTTAAAAAATTTTGTTGTGAAAATGTTCAGACATCTAGAAATACTGAAAGAATGTTCACCTGTGTACTTGCCACCTGATCGTGACTTTTGCTAAATATTGTGTTACATTTGCTTCATCTGCATTTATTTCACAAACCATTTGAAAGTACATATGTTCTTTGATTACCTAAAGTTTCAGTAATGGGAAGTTTTTTCTCTAAAAAATTATTATATCTGCTTTGTAAGACAATTTGGTTACCATAAGATCAGCTACTTAGTAATTTACCCACATGAGTTGAAAATGTACATTCACACAAAATCCTGCACACTGATGTTTAAGCAGCTTTACTCATAAATGTTAAAATTTGAAATAACTAAGATATCTTTAGTAGGTGAGTCAAAAAAAAAATCCTGATTAGGGTTGGGGATATAACTTGGTGGTAAGCGTGATTGCCTAGCATGAGCATCCCTGGGTTCATGAATTCTATCCCCAGCCCTAGGACAAAAAGAAAAGAAAAGAAAACTTTGTTAGATTCATCTTAAATACTTTTGACAAGAAGACTTTACAAATGATACTATGTACTTCATATCACATCAGAAGATAAATGTTGTCATTCTCATCAACCATAAATGATACTTAGTGTGATCACCCCATGAATCATTTTGATACAACACATAAATTTATGCAGAATTTATTTCCTTTGGTAGAAATTTAAATATTTAATATTTCAGTTATAATTCCCATAAGTAATAGAAACTGAACATTCTATATTGAAACAGACCTGCTTTCCACTACCATAAGTGGTTGATATTTAATAGACTTCCAGCTGTGATAGAATAACAGAGATGAGATTTATTTTTCCACTTTAAACAACTAGAATATTAATCAAAATATATGAAGCAATATATTCATACATTGTGCAATTGGTAGTACAGGAGGGAAATTTCTGAGAGAAAGGAAAGATACAAGGTGAGCTCTGTGATTACTCAAACTTATTGTTTAAGGGGACTTGTAAAACATGGTGCCAGGAAAGGGAAGTCCAAGCAGACATGCATCATTTAGAAAAGAGAGATGAGAAAGACACTGGAGTTCAGAGAGGATAAGACAGGTAGAATTTGAAGGGTAAAACAGTGCAGAAGCAGCTTCTGAATCAAAGGAGCACTCTGGGGAACTGCAAACAGGTTCATTCAAGATTTGGGCACAGTACACATCTGCGTACAAATCAAGAAGTGAGGTGAGACTAGGGAATGGGTTACTGGAAAGGAGTAGGTAGCAGTCCTAAGAGGTCACACAAGGAAGACGAGAGTTTTGTTCCTACCAGCAACACTGAAAGAACCTATTACAAGGAACATGTGTAGAGGCCTCAAAAATACATTATCTCACTAGTCTGGCCAATTCAGCCTTACAGGAAAGATCTTCTGGACTTCCCTACCAAAGTTTTATATTAATTCTCAAAATAATCAAATTTTGCAACTATATCCCACCATATAGTCTCACAGTGTTTTTAAAGGGACAATCCAAAACTCCTGAAACCCATATTGAACAAATATTCTTATCCTATGTGTAATAATAAATTAATAAACATATAAAGAAGCAGCAAAAATATAAGTCATAAACAGCAGACATAGCACTTCATAGAAAGAGACCCAGAGGATACTGAATAGAAGGATAAAAGATGCGGATAGTAAGTATTGTAAGTTCATTCTACATGATCAAGGACATAGAGGAAAACATGCATGTGATGAGAAAAATGAAAGAAAAAAAGTTACAAGACAGTTTGTTGATGAAAAGTATTACATAAAAATGGAAAGTATATGCTGATGGTGCTAAGTAATAGAAAAACATGGTGGAATAAAAAATTTGTGATTTGAAAACATCCTACAAAATATACAGACATGTTGCAGAGAAAAATGCTGAAAAGAAAATAATCAAAGTATCATTAAGTTATTAGATGATATCAAGTGATATAACAAATGTAATTAGAGTTCTGGAGAATAAGTGTGGTAGATGGAGAAAGTATTCTCAAAAATCCTGGAATATATTTAGTGATAGCTATAAACTCATGGGACTAATGAATTCAATACACACAAAATGGAAGGAACCATGAAGAAAATCATACCCCAAAGCATATCAAAATAAAACCACTGGAAACCATGGATAAGAGAATTTTTTTTTAAAAAAAAAAGCAAACAGAGAAAAGGCACATCACATACAGAGTGATCAAGATAAGAATAGCAGATGTTTTTGTCAGAAACTACACAAGTAGAAGCTACTGGAGTGACATCTTTACAAAGGATTTTTCTCTGAACACTGTTTGAACTGTTTTCCACAAACAGCAAGCTATGTTTTCATTTTTATTCAAAATTTCTCATTTCCTTTTTCATGTCGTCTTTGTCCCACGAGTTATTTAGAAATATGTTATTTACTTTTCCTGATATCTTTTACTAGATATTCCCATTTTACTCAAAATAGGTCACACATATACCTGTATTGTTTTAAGAAATTGAATAGCTTAAATGCTTTTCACAAAACAACTAACAACACAAACAAACACCAAGGCTAGATATCTTTAATGATGAATTGTATCAACATATAAAAAGGAAATAATGTCAAATCTACAGCGACTTTTCCAGAAAATACATGAAACACTTCCCAACATATTTAATGGTACAAATAGACCAAGTCATTACAAAAAAGAAAACCCTCATGCTCATAGATGGTACATTTTTAAAAAAAAATTTCAGTGAGTCAGTGTAGCAATGAATAAGAGCAAGTGTGTTTTAACCTAGGAATGCAACATTTGTTTGACATTTCAAAAATCAAGCTTTGTAGTTAAACATATGAACACATTTTTTTAAAAGAAAAAAATCATTTGACAAAGTTTGGAATTCAGTTATGATAAAAACACTAAGCAAACTAGATACAGAATGGAACTTCTGTAAATTGACAAAAGCCATCATTGAAAAACTTCTAGTTATCTTTCAATATGGTGGGATGCTATTCCTTCAAGTTAGCAAACAGGGCAAGGCTAGTCCCCTCACACCATTACTGTTCAACATAGGCGGGATATCTAGGACAGACCAGAGAGCCAGAAAAATGTTACACAGCTTGGAAAGAAAGCAGTGCTGCAGAAGTCTCTAACCTGATTGTTTTGTTGAAAATCTTGAGGCATTTTTAAAAAAATCTATTCAAATTAACAAGCAAGTCTATTTCAATGTGAAAGACTAATGTATGACAAATAGTTGTATATGTTATCAGTGAATCATTGGTAATTGAAATTTTTGAATCACCATTTACATTTAAATTAGAAAATATGAAATGCATACAAATAAATTCACAGAACATGTGTAAGGTCTGAATACATAAAACCACAAAATATTTTTTAGAAAAAATAGAAAATTGCTAAGTGAATGGAAAAAAATAACATATGCTATGAATTAGAAGACTCAATATTATTATGTCAATACTCTGCCCATTGACCAATAAGTTCAATGCAGTTTCATTCAAAACTCCCTCAGATTTCTGTGTGGAAGCTGACAAGCTTTTTAGGATATTGATATGGAAATGCAAAAAAGAAATTGAAAATCTAAAGCAATTTGAAGAATGTAGAACAAAGTTGGAGAAAGTATACATCTCACTGTAAGGCTTAATGTAAATCTGCAGTGCTCTCTAAGTGTGATATTGGCATAAAGATAAACATATTGATTAATGGAATAGAAAAGAGCATCCGAAAATGGACCTCCAGACATATATGATTAGCCAGTTTTCTCAACAAAATCTCCAAGGAATCAAATGAAATAATCTTTTGTAGGGTATTAAATAATTGATATCCATATATTAAAAAATTAACCTCAGCTCTAACTTCACGCTGCATGCAAGCATTCACTCTCACTTCCTTATAGACCCAAATATAGGAGAATCAAAATACAACTTTTAGAAGGAATAATGGCAGAAAGTCTTCACTTCAGCTTTGACAAAATGTCTTGAGTAAGAAACACAAACATTTTACATTGTTTCTTCTTTAAAAGACACTATTAAATAAACAAAAAGGAAAGCCTAAGACTAGGAAAGAGTATCTAAGAATCAGATCTGATAGAAGATTTGTGTTCAGAATATGTAAGGAGTTCTTGAGACTCAATGATAAGACAGATCACCTAGCAGAACGAGGTACGGGGTGGAATATTTGGGTAAATGTTTTGCCAAAGATGACACAAGGATGGCAAATAAACACCTGAGAATATGCTTAATGAAATTACTCACTAGGGAAACAGTTGTTGAAGGTGCCACAAGATCGCATAAACACACAGTTGAATGGGTGAAATCAAAAAGCCTGCTGATCCCTGGTGTTGGCAACTCTGTGAAGCTCTCACACGTTATTGGTGGGAATCCAAAAACGGTTTATTCATATTGAAAAGTAGTTTGGCAGTGTCTTATAAAATTAATGTATTCTTCCTATATGACCCAGTGTTATTACATGGGGTGTTTCCCCAAGACAAATAAAATTCTTGTCTAAACAAAGGCTTATGTGCAACGTTTCATAGTAATTTTTTATAATAGTTTAAAATCAAAAAAGAACATGATTTTTCATCCGCTTTCTGGCATGGCAAACCAATACATAGCCATATACAGCAGAAAACTACTATCAAGCAATTAAAAAGGACTAAAGCATCTTTCAAGATTATGTTATGTGAAGGAAGCTAGGTGCAAAAGATCTCCTGTTGTAATTTCATTTATATAATATTCAAAGAAGGGCAAAATTATGAGAGAAAACATCAGTGGTTATCAGGAGCCAAAGACTGGCGGGATGGATTAACAACAGACTGGCAGGAGGGAACTTTGGGAGTAATGGTTCTGCATCGTGAGAGTTTTAGTGGTTACATGACTGCACACATTTTTCTGAAACTTTGAATTGTATACTTAAAATTAGTTAATATATTGCTCATAAATTATACCTCAGTAAAACTGACTAAAAATAAGACCCAAGAATCTATATTCAGACAAATCTTAACAATTATACTGACAGTCGTGTCACTATGGATGTTTCTCAGTAATTGGTTCAGAATTGTGGGCTGCTAAATGGATTAAAGAAAACCAAGAAAAGCACTTAATACTATTTTAGAAAGAAACCTTTGAAAGATAATCCTGGAATATAGCCACATAAGGAGAACAGCAAATCACAGCCAAAAGTTTAAATCTTCTGCTGTTTAATGAAATTGGGCCAAGCAGCAGCACTTGTTAGTAATTAAACTGGTGGTGACAAGTTTCATATGTATATTTCACATGTATATAGTTTTGTGAGCAAGTTAAAATACATTGTTGTAAACCATGAAAGAGCCAAGATCCTGAGATATGCTCTGGCCACAGGAGGAAGGTAATGAAGAAAACATGTTCGTGGGTGCAAGATAGGTGTCATCAAAAATGGGATTGCTATTCAGAATGCAGAAGAACTTCATAGTCCTTACAATACTTCTGCAAGCCTGACTACTTTTCCTGCTCCTGCTTTCTGAGAATCTCTTCTGGGATGTTCTGCAGTTAAATGCATTGAGATAGGATTATTTGATTGACTTGGTAAGTTCCTCCCCATTGGGGAGAGTTCTTGGATCAGAACCTCTTTTTCATGACAAAGAGTTGTTTTGAGCTTCACAATCATCCCTGGTCTGGAGAGTTTTAACAGAATTATATGGTACAAGCATAATCATGGCAATGTATCCAGGGCATTTTTTTTTTTTTTATCAGAAGTAGTTGTGACGGTGGAAACTCTTTAGGGCATTTTTTTTCATCAATTTCCTTTAACAGATTTTAAAGTTCTGTTTTCCCAGATGAAAACAGCTATCTGTATAGTGAGTAGGCATTCCGTAAACATTTTTTGAATGAGTTCATGAAAAAAAAATTGATGAATGGATAGATATTGTTACAAATAAGTCAATGATGTCCTCAAAGGTTGAGTAACTTGGCCAAGGTCACAAAGCCTGGCACTCATTAAAGGAAAATAGCAGAGTACAGGGAACAATTAACTACAAGGACTTTGCATTCATATCTGCACCTTCACTTGCTTAACTTTAGTTCTTCATCTGTCACTTAAAGTCAGCAGTTGCATTGCACTTAGTCTTTTAGGGTCTTAGGAAGTGTTAAGTGAGAAAAGATTTGCTCTTTGAAAACCCAGAAGCACATCCAGGCATTTAGGAATAAATTGCTCAATTAAAATTCAGGGTCCCTGATTATAATTTCTATGATTCTTGTCATTATATCATGCTCTGCTTTGTAGAATTAAAGAAGAAAATTAATGTGATTTTGATCTTAACAGAAATAATATATCAGTCTTTATTTCATGTTTGTTCTATAGGCATTGCTTATTATTATTTATCTATTTTTTGTGTTTTTGTAATTTTCTTCTTTCACAATTGAATAATGTATCTTCCAAAACTAAGTAAAATTCTAAGGTATCTAGAAACCATTTATCACTTAATTTCAACTATTTATAATATAGCCATAATCCAGGAAATAAAGAATTAATAAATGATTTCATTTGTTCCCACATAAATGCCATAGAATATGTGGTATGTACATAAGTGCATGAGAGCTCCTACACTGGAATCATTGAATAATTCAAGCTTAATTCAGAGCTTGTTGACTCTTTTTGAATATAATTCTATTCAAATGAATTATCTATGTTCCCAAAGAGAGCAGATTAAAAGTAGCCAATTAAAAGGAGATAAGAACATTAACAACAGTGGTAATTAATTTTCCACAGACAGTATCCTTCAGTAACTTCAGCAATACATTGTTTATGGCTTCATCTGAGACATAAAAATCTTAATTTCACTATAATTTCTGCATTGATAAAGGGTTGTATTTGTTATAAGTGACATATTGTATCTTTACAAACCAACCCAATAACGAATAACTCAAGAAGTATCTCTTCATCATGCAGCATTTAAAGCTCTACAAATGGAATTAGAGTTACTGAAATATGGCTAAAGATGGTCCTACAATAGTACCAACAAGAAGTTCAATGTGCAAACTTCACTTTTTGGTTTTTAAAACTAATGCTAAAATTCTGTGGAGTTCCTAGCTCCTGGTTTATATGTGTTATACAATCCAGTCTCTTCTTAACACTGGCATTGTGATGCATTAATGCCAGGCATATTCTGGCATTAATATGAAAAATATAAATATTTAAAAGATTAATCTTGGACATATAACCTACAAGGCCAAAAGAGCTGTGTGAGTGATATACTGTGACTTCTCTTGTTTGCAGGCACTTTTGGTACTTTGTTCTCCTGGAGGAGGTGACAGTGTTTTCTGAACAGTGCAGCACTCTTGGATAAACCAGGGAGGGGAGTCTGTGTGGGGCTGTGTTACTGTCCTTGTTTCCCAGTCTCTTGTTTGCTTTTCCTTTGGAGAATTCCTCTATATGTCTTGGTGGAGGCAGTAGTTGTTTCTGTGTGGTTGTCAGTGCTGTTCTCTAAGTATGTCCAGCACTCTGCCTCGGAAGGTACAATTGCCTACCTGACCTCAGGTAGTGTGGCATGGCTCCTTTGGGCCAGTAAGATGTGAAGAACAGTGATGTGGTCTTTGAGCCAGATCACATAGCTGGTGGTGAGGGGCACATTAGAGTAGTTTTTAAATTTGTTGCTATAATTAGGATTCCCATTACACTTCTCAAAAATTGTCAAGATTCCAAGAATATATAGATTTGTTGCTTGGGTGTATCAATGTTTATTGTACTGGAACTTGTGACAGTCAACTTTCCATTACTATACAAATGAAAAAAAAAAAGATTTATTCTGGCTCACAATTTTAGAGGTTTCAGTTCATGATTTGTGGGCCCACCTGCTTTGGGCCTGTGACAAGGCAGCCATCATGGTGGGACGGTTGGCAGAGCAAAACCACTCATCTCACAGCCAGAGAACAAAAAGAGAAAGAGATGTAAGTCTCACAATCCCCTTTAAAGATGCACCCCAATGATCTAAAAAGCACCCAATAGGACCTACTGCCCACAGTTGTCCCAGTTTTCCACAGTGTCACAGCAGAGACTTTACCACATGGACATTCCAGACTCGTGCTATAGCAGAATTTAAAACAGAAAATTTAAAAATATTTACTAAATACTTTAAAATAGCAAAATAAATCCACTAAATATTAATGTTAATAACATACCAATTTGAAAATAACTTTAAGTTAGAAAACACCAAAAAAACATCGTTGGCCATTTTTAGAAATTTTAATTTTTGGCTAAAAAGAAGACAGCTAGATGCTCCCATCAGTGTCTGCATTCAATCTGTTGGAACATCTCAGTGTCACATAGCTTCTGGAACATTGTTTGGTATCCTAGAGTATGAGAAGGCAGGGGAGAGACACCAGGTGCAGCAGCAGAAGAGACAGGGGAGTGTGGTAGAGTGGGACAGACTTCACAAGCCACTGCTGGCTTCCAGATGAAGAGGCCCACGAACAGCCATTAGAGAAAGGCCTCAGAGTCCATGGTGGTGCCCAGCAGACACCAGCAAGGAGACAAAGACTTCAGTCCTAGATCACATGTTACTGTGTCCTGCCAACCGTCCATGTGAGCCTGGAAGTGAGCCTTTCCCCGAGGCCACCAGAGGAACAGAGCTCTCCTGACACCCACCACTGAAGGATAAGAAATAGATGTTATTTTAAAGCCACCTTCTGTGCAAGCAAGTAGTATAATTCATCATTTAACAATTCCCCAAAAAGAAAAAACACATGCTTATGCCTGTACACAAGGAAAATCACATTTGACAAAATCTAACAAGTTTTCTGTACAAAAACCTTCATGAGACTCGGAAACTAAGTACCATCTATGGGAACCACAACAACAAAAACAACAAATAAGTAGAACCCATCATTCTTACTGGTGAAGGACTGAATGCAAAGATTTCTTAGATACCAGAAGCACAGTTCTAAAAGACTAAATTAAAACACTAGGGTTTATGAAAACGCAAAAGTTTTGCCCTTTGAATGACACATTAAAAGAATGAAAAATCAAGTCACAGACTGGGAAAAAAGATTCACAAATCTTTTCTTTCATAAGAGAGTTATTTCCAAAATATATAAAGAATTTGCAAAACTATCAAATGGGGACAAATAACCTAATAAAAGGCAATGATCTTTGAGCTAAAATTTAAAATGTTTCGACTACTGATAGAAAAAAAAAATCAAGTTGAAAAGGTAGAAGTGAATTCTCAGAAAGAGGATCAGCATTAAAAATATTAAGGAGACACAAACAAAAAGTTAAAAACTATGGATCTAGTTCGCTGAGGCTTGTACTTTTGTAACTCATATTGTCTTTAGTCTTAGCTGTGAAGTTTGTGTGTGGATCCTGGCAGATAGATGTTAATTCCTATCCTTGAAGTATATGATCACCAAATGAGATCATTTCTGTGGGTGTAATTTATAACTGTAAATTGTCATAAGTTATTATCATATAATTAATACATAATTATTATGAGTTAATATTATGATTAATTATTATTTCAAAGGAATTATTGTCATCAAGTAAAGCAAAAAATAGACAGATGAACTCTTAATATTAATATAAACTTGTGAACTTGCAGGGATTCAAGAATCTCTGGGATCTACTTTTAAGACCTCTATACTAAGACCCTTTCTCTGACCTGACAGGATGGCTGTCTACAGTGTAGTAAAGATATCTATAGCAGAGACAACAGCTGATGTACAATGAGATATTTAAGATGAGTGAGAAAATTATTGTTCTTTTTAACCACAGAGTATGTTTCATTTCTACAGCATAACCTAGTCTATCACAATGGCTGTACTTTCATTGACATAAATTGAAAGGTCCATACACTCTTTCCGAGCTCTAGCCATCAGAGGTGAACATAAGACTTTTTGCAGCCACATAGCGGGAACTATCTAGCATTTTGGATCATATATTAAGAAAGAGGTCATATAAGGTTCATTCTAGTGATGCAGTAGCCATAAGAACACCAAGGTGCCAGGTTTGTGTAAGCTGGTTCTCAGAATTTAACAGTGAAGGTTTCTTTGTCAAACAACAAACAATGTCTGATTTTTGAGGAACTTGAAGATCTTTCTTTGGTTTCTGTTTGTGAGCTTGGTTATCCAATCTTCCAATAAATACCCTCCATGCATAAGTCACCTTTCTGCGGTCAAATAAATATGAGGTTTTGTTCTTTAAGAAGTATGAATCCAGAATTCTTCAGGGGTCTGCAAACTTATTCGATCTTATTTCCCATCAGAAAAAAAAATGTGAGCAAATAACTTCAATACATTTCCCTGCCAGAAACTTAGATCGCTGTTGTAGACCAAACAAATTGTGCTTGATCAGAATAAATAATTCTATAATGGAACCTCACTTGGATAATTAGATACAAAATCAGTTTGAGATATAAAGTAGTCTAAGCAAGTAATAGTTGAAAAAATGTAATGTGTTGAGTAACTGGCACTATTTCTTACCTTCATCAGTAAGTGTCTTTAAATATAAATAACCAACATGAGTGAGGCAAGTACTATCACAGAATTTTCAAGTCTTATGCTTTGCAGTAGATTATAAGAAAAACATAGTAAGGATGTAGTATTAGAATGCACACTGTATATATTTTGATATTTGTTGACACAAATACATCGCAGGGCATGGATTGAGCTCCTAAAATGACCTAGCAGTTTGAGAAGAAATGTTTATTGAAAAATACATCACAAAGTTATTATGGCACTGGAGATCTAAATATGAATTAGAGAAAGACTAGATTTAGGTTTTTGCCTACTCTTAATCTAGAAGTAGTGACACTTTAATTAACATTTTAAATTTAAGTTTATTAAAAGAAAGTATAATTAAAACTTAAATCTGAAATGTAAACACACTGCTGTTACTCTCATTATAATTGAGCATTTTGGAAAAATATCATATATATACATATGTCTGTGTGTATGTTCATATTTGTCATTGTTGTTGTTTAGTGCTGGGGATTGAGCCCAGGGCCTGGAGTATACTAAGCACACACTCTACCACTCAGCTACACTCCCAGATATGTATGTCTGTTTGTGGTATTTGTGTGTGTGTGTATGTGTACGTGTGTGTGTATGTTACACATACATACACTAAGAGAATTACACTGTTTTGTTCTTTCATTATAAATTATTGAAATTCATTACTTAATTTTATGCTATAAAATTCTTTATGATAGCACAAGATTGCTTTCAAATTAACTTTCAAGATAAATGGAAAAATCCCCAAAGGCCTGTGCCCTCCTTTACTCATAATCCTTTTTGTGTATGTGTGTGAGTTTAACATAACTTTTTTACAGTTTAAAAATTTTTTTTGTTTTTTATTAATGCATATTATTTATATAGAAAGGTGGGTTCTGTTCTGGAATACTTGTGTGTACATATAATGTCATATAATTCTGTTTTCAGAATTATAATTTTGCAATGCTAAAAAATAATTCATTCCAGGGTGGGAAACACACTATGCCTTAGTGAGTATCCAAACGAGTTGCTTTTATCAAAAATATCTGGTTCTAAAGACCCAAAACCTTGTGTGTGTGTGTGTGTGTGTGTGCGTGCGCCTCTGTGTGTTTACACTTACACACATATAGTATTGAACCTGTTACAAAGTTCTCCCTGTAGTTCTGCAGGCTTCTCTCTTTGGTGATAACTTTAATAGTTTCTTAAAAAGTGATTCAATCTCAATGTACTTAACCCATCACGGAAACATGGTGCTCTTGATGCCTGAAATAATTCTTTTGAACCATAGGTAAAGCATAGTAAATGGAGATGTAACAGTGTTGGAAACACACACGAACAGAGACCACCAAGAGGACTGCCAGTAATTTCACTGCACCGAGTGTTTATTTAACTGTGGAAAGATCATATTTGGCATAGAAAGCACATTTTTTACAAAAGCTGACTGCAGTTTTCACTAGATAAGTGCTTTTATGGCTGATGCTTTAGACTGAAGCTAGAATTTTTATGACACAATTCCTTTGTTAAAACCACATTGTTGAAAAATCTAAATACTTTAAAGTGCCTGCTTCAAAACAGGTTTTAGCATGATCTGCGATTCATCAACTAGACAGTACTAATGGTAGGATATTTGTGTAAATAATTGGGGACTTGGTTATCTTTCTGAATTGTAGGTTTTGGTAGCTCCTAAACTGACTAATGTTAATAGAAGAGGTTTCTGAATAAGAACATGTTTTTTAAAAAAGTTGACTTAGTAAAGATTGTTTAGCATCTATGTTCTTCATTTTATCTTTTATTGTTTTGAAGACAACTTAGCCTTCTTATGAAGACAAATACAAAATACGTATCACTGGTGTGCCAAGCCCTAGAAAAAGAACCAGGTACTGAGTCAGAGATGGGAGCGTAGGAAATGCAGTGCCTTTCATTCAATGCAGAGAAGTGTGCCTGTGTTCTTCAGGCAGTTGATAGTGTGCCAGTTGTCAGCATGAGAGATATGATAACACTTAGAAGACACATAACACATATAAATGCTTTCTTGCTGATACTGTTTGGATTTTTTCGATTGCTCCCATTTTGAGAGTTCCTAGGAGCAAATATAACCTTGATGAGATTCCTCACTTTCGATTCCCTCCCATGCCTCTGTGCTCTGACCTTTGGAAAGGAGTTCTGGCACCCATGAGAAGAACTGACCAGATATGTGGACAAGTTATCTTCTGAAAGCATTGATAGCATCACCTCTCATTAGCCAAAATTTTCCCATAAGTTATGTTTCAGTCAGTTTTTTTGCTGATGTGACTAAAAGACCTGACAAGAGCAATTTCAGAGGAGAAGTTTATGTGGGGGGCTCATGGTTTCAGAGGTCTCGGTCCATTCTTCAGGGCTCCAGGTGAGGCAGAATTTCATGGCAGAAAGTGTGGAGGAGGGAAGTGGCTCACATGATGATCATATAGCAGAGACAACAGCTGATGTACAATGAGATATTTAAGATGAGTGAGAAAATTATTGTTCTTTTTAACCACAGAGTATGTTTCATTTCTACAGCATAACCTAGTCTATCACAATGGNAGAGAGAGAAAGAGAGAGAGAGAGAGAGAGAGAGAGAGAGAGAGAGAGAGAGATGCCACTGGCCAGATATAAAATATATACAAAATATATACCCGAAAGCCATGCCCCCGATGCTCACCTCCTCCAGCCATACTCCCCACCTTTGTTTACCACTGAATTAATCCCACCACAGGATTAATTCACTGATTGGTGTAAGGCTCTCATAACCCAATCGTTTCTCCTCTGAATTTTCTTGTATTGTCTAACACATGAGCTTTGGGGGAACCCCTCACATCCAAACAATAACATTACTTTTGTTCAGAATTTGAAAATATTTCAAACCTTGACCATTGGGTGTTTTGTTAAGTGCTCCCCTGTTGGTCGATTTAGAAGACACCAGGGCTTGTTCTGGAGCCCACCTGATATTTAGCATAGCATCATGTCCCTAGGAGTGGAGGAAACCTGACTAAGCTGAGTGAGGTATGAGCTTTGCAGATGCTATAGTTCAGACTGACATGATGAAAGCATGCTGTTTCTTATTTTATATTTTTCCTTCTGAAAGTCAATTCTTAGACTTTGAAAATTTATGCTTATGGTTGATTATTTGTGCTTTGTCAAGCTCAACCTAGGGAGCTGCTTTACCTTGCTAACCACGTGCACTAACATTGGCTGTTCCGGTGATCACAAACACCCAGGACAGCCCCCTTGACAGGTTCAGCCAGTGATTCTGAGTCAGCCACTTCCTGTTGTGCTTGGATCTCTAGGCAGATTACCTTTGCACAGCATGACTTAATAAAAAGTGGTCATAACGTTCTTATTTTATTATAAATATAATGACTTTTTCTCAGTTGCACCAGCATCAGCCTCAACCACATAGTAAAACCATTCTTGGTGGCTGCAGTAGGAAGTGTGAGAACTGCCATCCCTGGATTACAGACAGGCAGGTGTAAAGTGAACAAAACAAGAAATTTGTGAATTCATAACTGTCAAGGAAAAGAAAGCTTTGAAAATTTTTACAGCATAAACCCCATTTGAAGACAGAATTTTTTTATTTATAATGTGTTTCTCAGTATTTTCTTAGAAATGTGTATGCAAATTTATTAAAAAGTCTTTCTCAAAACATGTGAAATTGTACAAAATCCTTCTTTAGAGTCTGTTGGATTACCATTTCAAAATAATAAGGTTTTGCCCCCATGGGTGTGTTCTGTAGCATTACACCTCTCCAAGCAACCTACTAATCTTATCTATTCAAATGGAATTTTTTTTTAAAAAAAGCACTATGTTCTCTTTTAAATAGAAGACTACTGTATACATATCCTGCCATTCTTCAAACTCTAGGGCCACATGGAGAGAGAGATACAAACCTTCCTAAAGTACTTTAGTTTTTACCTTTTTTCATGCTTCTCAGGATTGAATCCATTAGAAGCCAACAAAGCCCTTCTGTGTTCCTGTCCCTCCTGGCTGTCAGCACACTGTGCATTTAGATAATTCAGCCAGAAGGCATTTTTATAAAAACAGCTTTCAAGATCTATTCTTGAAAAGGCATTTGTATACTCATTATGTAATTCTCTCATTTATGCATAGGGAGTTCTGTAAATAAAACACTGAGGTCTAATGCTGTAGTCGCTCATGGCAGTCATATTAGACAGAATAACTTCTTTTTCTTTATTTGTCTTGATAGTAAACAGCCAGTCATGAAAAAGATAAGCTCAAGGTTTTGTTGTCAGTGATGGTGAATGGCTGTTTTGGCCTATAAACTGTGATGACTCAGAGACTATATTCTAGAAATATTGCTTTCTATTTGCATATGCACCTGTTCACTTCCTCCAAATATCTTTTGCTCTAATATGAGCAGCATAGAAATCTCTTTACCTCAAGCTGATGACCACCCACATGTTGCCCTTTTAATTGCACAATGTGATTTCCATATATCCTGTAAACATGAAGCATTTATGAATAGACATTTTGCTAGATGGCATAATTGAAGATAATTTCAATTATGGGACCTTGAGCTGAGACTTGAAGGATGAACAGAGCTTTGTTGCTTTATCTAGGTATAAGGAGAAATACATGCAGATTTGTGGAGGTTGGGGAGAATTCTAGTGTGTATACAGAAATGAAATTTCTTAGATGCCATTTTATCAGAGACCTGCAGGGGGCAGAGTTTCTGAGAGTTAAGAAGCTACATGCATTAAGGGACCCCTGTGGTATTATAATCAGAAGATCTATAATGTGATTCTATTTGCTAATTTGGAATAATATTCTAGCAACAGTATGGGGTGAACCATTACACAATTTTGTTTTCCTTCTTGTCAGTTTAAATAATCATTACATTATTGGCCAGATTGCAAATGAAATCTTTATAATATCTTCATAAATTCATAAATGCTAACTCTTAGCACATATCCATATTCAACTTTTAAAATTTAATCATCCAAATATTTTCATATAGTCTGCGCATTATTTTTTGGCAATATGACTCATAACAAATTAAGCCCTGAACACCCAATCATTGAAAGTTTGAAAAGAAAGCTACCACTAACAAAATAAAAGCACCCTTTTCAAATAATTTTTGACATGATGATGAAATTTTCGAAACACCCTAGACAAGGATGGTTTTGTTTTTCCAAGCTAAAATATTTCAATATACAGTTAACATAAATAAAAATAGTTTTGAAAGACTAATCACAAGAATACACAATCTTAGTAAATACTTAAAAGTTTTATAGAGTAAGGCCATCTGTGGAGTCAAAGCCACTAGAAAGATCTCAGATATATGGCATAAAGTAGCAGGCATGAGTTTATTAGAAGGATAGGAAAAAGAAAAAAGGGGACAGTCTGAAGAGGGAGATTAGGTCCTCTCAGAGAAGAGAGAGACAGCATGTCCCTCCTGCCTGGGGTTTTACTGGGGGTCCTAGGGAAGTTTTCAGAGAGTACTGCCCACATCCACCTCTTGACTTTTGATTGATAGCAGGATTGCACCAAGATTTCCAAGTCCCCACTGTACATGGTCTTACCCCATTGAGGGGAGATTTTACTACTATGGTGACATGCTGAAGGTCCAAGGCAACTCTGGGTAACTTTGGTCCACACTTAACTGGTTCTAATTAGATCTTATTCTTAGAGATTTTATGGTTAGGAGGCCTTTCTTTTTAATTTCCTATCTCTCTGTATTCTGGAATATGGTCTGAGTTAAGGTAACACCATTAACACTGTACCCCTCCAGGCCACATGCATACCCACTTCAGGGTAACTTGTCTTCTTATTGGCAAAAAGGAGCCTTCTGGGCCTGCATTTGTCCTGCAGATAATAGGTTGTTTGCTGAGGAATGTAGCATATCCTATTGACATAATTCAGGCAGGGTCATAGAAAAATAGAAAACTTGTTTTTTCAAAGAATGTATGTGGGGTTCAGCACAGTGGTCCCAGTTTATAGAGTTATCCTTTACCCTCATGTTCCCACTGTTTATTTCTGTTACCTATCAAAAGTACCCAAGTTTACATTTTATTACTTTGTCCTCACATCCACATGTATACCTTTGAAACATTTTGGCATAAAACATATAAAAACAAAAATTAAAGTGGACATGAATTTTAAAAGTCATTTTTGTAGTAGTATTTAATAAAGGTTGCCTTTATTCATGTAGATGTAAGTATATGTAAATATCAATTTTGTAAACACCATGTAAACTTTATTATGTGCAAAATGTTACCACTACATCTTTCAGTTATCAACTCAATGAGAAAGTGAATGAATGAAAATAAAGAAAACATGCTAATCACATGAATTCTAATACTCAGGTATTGTTCTGGATTAATACAAGATTGAATATTCTATTGTCTGAATGTGTTGTGTTATCTAAAGACTCTTCTCCTCTTGTTTACAAAAATTAGCAAATTTTTTCACATTATTTTTTCACATGCTTACCTTGTAATCCTCATAACAATCCAATTTCTGTGTGTTGTTATTATCCAGGGGCTAATAATTTTCAAAAACTAAAT
This sequence comes from Marmota marmota marmota, assembly GCF_001458135.2. Classification (NCBI taxonomy): domain Eukaryota; kingdom Metazoa; phylum Chordata; class Mammalia; order Rodentia; family Sciuridae; genus Marmota; species Marmota marmota. Next base: position 14,778,637 of record NW_026000108.1, read on the forward strand.
AAATAAAGGTAAGGAGAGGAGCTTTCTCTTCTGAAACCTGATCCTTTTTTCTCCTACCCTAGGGAGAGTCAGGGCCAAAGAAAGTCCTGTTGAAGGCCATCTAAGTCTTCTTCAAAGTACTCCCAGAATTGATTGCCCTTTTTATCCCTTCTATACTTCATAAAGGCAAATAAAATTTAATATCATAAATCCAGCCAAACTACCTCTAGTTCTCCTAGGACCCTTTTGTATGTGTCTTTATCTATATTACTATAATTTTATTACTTATATGTAATATATATATATACATATATATATATGTGTGTGTGTATGCATATGATACATATATAATGTATATACATAACATATATGTAATTTTGTTCATGTAAATACATGATATTATCATTGAGTAAAAATAAAAATATTGAACATTAAGTGTTAATTTTATAATAATGCAGTTGTTCTTTGGGACATTTGAATAATCTTACAAAACATGCCAAGCAACTTAATGTTGAAATGACTATCATGAAAAGTATTCAACATGGTAAAAAGAAATAATATTTTTCTCAGATATTTCACTCCAGAAGCAGTTAAACTTTATTGTTTTCAAACTATAGCTGGATTAGAAAAGGACAGATGTAAGTAGCAGAATATAAATTTTCAGTGTACTATTTGGTGTAAGAAAAACATTCTAGTCAGCTTATGAAAGCATATTAATTTGGTTAAAATTATAATGAAGGTGCCAACAAACACTACATTCCTACGTCTGGAACCTGACTCTATGCATCCATTCCCAACTTGTCTGCAGGCCACCATATGAATATTAATGTCAATGGGAACGTCATTTCATGCTGACATGGAGATGTTAACCACAGGTATCTCAAACCTGGAGTTAGATGACTGAATGAACAGTTTTACCAAATTAAATAGCAAAATTGATAAAAGAGTCAACAGTATATTAGAGCCAGGCATAGAAGACAGAACTGAATTGAGTTGTGAAGGAGAAAAGAATATGCAATAACAACGAGAACCCTCCAGGACTAACTAGTGCCCTAAAGATTGTCAGCATGTAATTATCAAAGGAGGATGAGACATCTTACACATCTAGCAATGATAGTTCTGAGAAAGGAGGATGGGGGCCCTCTGGGTGGAATGGTGCTGCTAGGTCAGGTAAAATGAGGACTAGTCATTTATATTAGATTTATTGAAGTAGATAGTGAGGGCTGGGGATGTGGCTCACGCGGTAACGTGCTTACCTGGCATGCGCAGGGTGCTGGGTTCAATCCTCAGCACCACATAAAATAAAATAAAAGATGTTGTGTTCACCGAAAACTGAAAAATAAATATTAAAAAATTTCTCTCTATCTCTCTCTCTCTCTTCTCTCTCTTTTCTCTCTCTCTCTCTCTCTCTCTCTCTCTCTCTCTCTCTCTGTCTCTCTCTCTCTCTTTAAAAAAAAAAGAAAGAAATATATAGTGAGGCCAAATTAACTGCATTGAGAATGTTAGGCAGAGTAATGGGAGTAGAAGAAATATTGGAATCAGCCAGAAGTAAGAAAATAAAGATATCAAGACAAAATAACTCTTATGATATTTAACCTTGAAAGGAGCAAATGTAACTTTGTCTAGAAGAGGAAAGGAAGCTGAAGGAGTGGTCCTTTTTTTTGTTATTTTATAAAGAGAAGTAGAGTTTATCTGTGATAGAAAGGAGTCACTAGACTGAGAGCGACCAAAGGTAGAAGAGAAAGTTGATGATCGACATCTCAAGACTGCTGAGAAGGTAAGAGAAATCCAGAGCACAGAGGGAAAAGGCAGGGATGCTGAGGGAGTTTCTGTTTACTCCCTCTGCATTTCCATGGTGATAAGATGCCTTGGCTTCTACTGATTGTGGAGAAGGGTTTTAGAGTAGAGATTACAAATTTGAGGAGAGTTGAGAGTTTGAAGTAAACATGCAGACTGCCTTCTCAAGGGTAATGAACACTGATTTTATATGGATACCAATTGTTTCAGATTTTGAACATAAGCACCGAACAGCTAAGATGCATTTGCAAAGAGGGGTAGACACTGAGATTCACTCAGGATTGGGGATGACAGGACATAGGCAACGAAAGCCCAAAGGCACAAGAGAGTTCAGGCTGTAGTTTAGGATATGGCTGCAACAGTGGGGCCAGGACCAAGCTGGACGTTCTTCATCTTTGTCACCATTACCCTCATCCATCGTCATCTCCCTACTGTGGGTGAAACTGAAGTGGAGAAGGCCTGACAGAAAGGAAGAAGTTCTAAGTTTCTCTAAGAAAAAAAATAACACTTTCAAATCCATTGCTTTTATTATTGTTATACTATGTTTTCAGTTACCTACATTAATTTGTAAAATGAATATGTCACCTAGTCTAATCTAAGAGAGACAAGGATTGTAGCATTGTTGTCACACTGAAGAAACGCTGTGGGGTACAGTGAAAAACAGGGAAGTTGGCTGCAGTATTAGCATTGCCACGTGATCCAGGTTTTGTCTCCTTCCTCATGTCCTTCTGCTCCTCCACTCTTCCTACATACTCGGTTCACCTTGAGTACACAGGATAATTAGGCACATGCTGATTTATTTGTAACTGGATTAATAAACCTGGAAAATGCAAGTAGTGACCTAGAACTAAGAAGTCAGAGTTTACTCAAGCTCTCCGTCACCCATGAATGAAATTCCTCATATCAGATCCTCAGTATTTTTGGTAAAATAAGGACAGCAGCAATGATTAATTTTCCCAGTCCTAATGAAAAAAATCAATCAATCAGTCAATCAATCAAACAAACAGATAAACCCAGATACTTACATAAGAAAATGCCAGTATGTTTTTTAAGCTTTTAAAGATTTGAATGTGGGGAACAATAACAAGCAGACATATTTTAAAAATTTAAATATTGTAAAGGATTTTAATTTACAAATCAAATAATTTTTGGTATCGAATAACAAAGTAATGAGATTCTAAAAATAGTACAAATAGAGGTACTTTGTCAGCTCCAAATAGTATATAAATGTAAGATATTATTTTATAAAAAAAAATTCACTAAAATGTTGAAGTTTCTTCAGAGATATATCCACATTACTTCATTATAATAATGTATCAAATATTTATTAATTTCAAATTACTTTGAAGCTAAGCTCTTTGCTTTTAAGATATTTACATGTTTGTACTAGTTCAGATTGTTAAATGAAGGATGGCTACATTTTATCTTTGGAGGCTGAACAAGATAAAAAGTGGAAAAAAAATCATATTCATTTAAATTATTGTTATATAATTTTAAGTCAATTCATAAAACTCAAGGAAGTGCCAGTAAGTTAAAAATACAGGTAGATTGTAAGTATATAAATCTAGGTACGCAACAGTATAATGATGCTCTTATTTTGACTTAATCTTGAATCATTATCGTTCAGTATCATGTGAAAACATACCACTAGCAAACCACACACCAATTTCCCAGCTTTCACTAGAGACGGTTACAAGAGGCCATTGAACTTCACTTTTCTGAACCTCTGTTGCTGGGGGCCTGGTTTCTGGATTGCTATTCTGTTAGCATGATGAACTAATTGACCTAGCAGGACTCCCCGGAGAATAGCAGCTTCTGCTTAGTTCATCAGGAGTACAATTTGTTGTTTCATTTCCTCTTCTCATCCCATTGGGGAAATTGAATTGTGAAAAGACTACCTACTGGGAGCATTCAGTGCTCATGACCGAATAAGTAACTCTATTTATTTATTTACCCATTTATTTATTTATATATTCATTCATTTGATACTGTCTTAATTAGCAAAGAAAGAATGACTTTATTAGGCAAGAAATCAGTGCGGTTAGCAAAGTCACAGACTTATCCGAGTCAGCTTTTGCAGGTGCACAGCTTACATAAAATTTTAATTTGCTATGGTACAGCGATTTGCTGTTTTTATAATTGTTACTCATCAAGAGCAGACATTGAAGACAAGTCAGTGTCTGTTCACTGGGTTTATGATTCAAAGCAATAAAACACCCACAATTTGGAAGTTTAGGAAATTTCTTCTTTGGTTTACATGCAATATTGAAATTTAGATTTTACTTCAAAATTAAAAAGGAAAAGATGAATTACTTGTTCACAGTGGTGTCCGAAAGTGGACTGAAACACCTTGTCCTCAACTTTGAAGCCTTTATATAAGTTTTCCAGTTTCATCCCTTTTTCATCAGTGTATGTACTCTTAGGCAGAAGTGGAGATTATGGTCCATAAAAATAGTAATGAACGAAGTTTGGCAGTGCCTTCCTTTTATATCTTTAAGGAATTTGACATTATTTTCTGTATTTTAGCCAGTTCTTAAGCATATTAAGCAAGCTGCCTAGGCTATGATTTCTAGTAAATACTCTCTCAATCAAAGCCTCCCATGGTTTTTGAATACCAGTTTGATAAGTGACTTATCCTGAGGATAGAGGCAGTATCAGAGAATAGTGTCTGATTATAAACTCTTGTTCTGGAAAAGACAAGCTAGATTCAGTCTCTGCTTTTGCTCTCAATATCTTTGTGACCCTGGACAGGCAGCTTAAATCTCAGAATTTCATGAGGTTGTGTTAAGGAGTGTTAAAGAGTGTTAACACATTCTAAGCTCTTAAGCTTCAAGTGCCTAACATATAGGGGTTGCACAGTGAGTGTTAGTGATTATTAAATATATTTCTTGACAATCTAGCACAAAATTTGATGCAGGATACATGCTCAAATTTATAAATGAATGAATGAACAAGAGGAAGTGGTGCCCAAAAAACTTATATAAATCCATATATATTTAAACAAAATTACACATTTATGTAGGGTTATAAAAGTAGAGCCAAATGAAGGAAAGGCTTTAAGAAGCATAGAAGCATAGGAGAATCTTATCCCTAAAATATTTACTGAATTTGAAAAAAAATTTTGAGAGTTATTTGCAATGTTCTGTTAGTCTAGGTAATTAGAAATACAAAGGGCCTACCATTAATATAATATTGTAGAAAGCTTGTAGTTTTCACAAATATGGCTTATAATATGTAAACTTTACACTCTATGAAAGGCTTTATTTGTGTAGAATTCTATGATTTCTGAAGTGACAGGAAAAATATCTATTTATGTTGTAAGTTTGTACTATCTTTGATGCCAAATGCTATGAGTATTAAAGAAAAAAAAATAAGGCATGGACTTTCCTCCCAAGTAACATATAATCAATCTACTTGAATAGGCAGTTATAACCCATAATAATTAGAATTAACATATATGTACTTTTTGCATTCTCACACATATAATCATACTAAATAAAATGATACTATGCTAAATAGCATGTTAAATAACAATCTGATATTTATTAATAGAGTGCATACTATTTATCCATGCTCTGGAAGTTCAGAGAAATAAAAAAAATTCTTGAGTTACTGATTTTATTTAAAGCAGATTTATGTGAAAACATTGAAGTAGAATAGCTATCTTATACATTTTTTTAAACTCTCAGAAAGTTCTGAAATCTAGGAAAAGTTGAAAATATTGAATTTTTATTATAGGAATTAACTTTTTTGTGTTAGACTGAGAAACATGAGCAAGAATGAAACACCACTGCTGATGATATAAGTACTTTTATTTTGCATTACAATAATTCATGATGGTGCGGGAATTTTTTAAAATTTTATATTCATGATTGTATTTAACATGCTATTTAGCATAGTATCATTTTATTTAGTATGATAATATGGGTGAGAATGCAAAGCCTTGTGTTTGCCAGGTAATGTGCTTGACTGTCTGTTTGGCCTTCCTTTTTACCTTTTATTTATTAACCCATGATTATCAACAGAAAAATGTTGAGAATATTATAATTAAATTCACACAAATGGAAGAGGGTATTGATGTAACTGGTGCATGGTGGCCATGACAAAACTTCCAGGGGAGGTTGTATTTGGACCTTGTAGTATGGCAAGCTGTTTCTATGTCTGTCTCCACTTAAGTTCTTTCTTATGAAGGAATATGGAATTTTTCAATCTCCTTAATGTGAATAGATGATGATTCAGAAATTACATTTTCCTATGGTAGAAAAAATTTGTTATCCTGTCAAAGATGATAGGAATAACAATATTCACAAATACTCATATGCTGTTCTTGGCCCTTTTGCAGTTAGTTGAGCCACATGACTAGGTCTGGAGGGTAACACTGGATGTCCCTTCAGGTCAATTTAATGCTTGTATGCTACTGCAATCTCTCTTCTCCTGTTGTAAGGAAATGAAAGTATTTTTTTCAAAAAATGGCCCTAGGTCAATTGGATTTACACATGAAAGCAACTGAATCTTACATTTTTTTCATAGACATGAATAAAAATCAATTTCAGGTAGATTGGAAATTGAAACATGAAAGACGCAAACAACAGTATTTCTTAAAGATATAAAATATTTTCCAAGTCTTTGGTTAGGCTTTGCTATTTTTCTTTTTAATGAGACACATGAAACATGAACTATAAATGAAGACTGAGAAATTTAACTATATTAAAATTAGAAACATTTTAATCAGTGTTACTATTTTGTGAATGGAAGTAGAAGGTATGTAGAACATATGTAGCCCTGAAGAATTTTATACAGATTGCATATCTTTAAAAACTCCTACAAATCAGTAAGAAAAAGCAGATTTTCCAGAGAAACAAAAGAAGGAGACAGAAGTCTTGGCCAGTCACTTCAAAATGAGAACATACAGAGGGACAACAATCACTTGCATTCTAATTCATCAAAAGGATGTGGAGGGCTGGGGTTGTGGCTCAGTGGTAGAGCACTTGCCTAACACATGTGAGGCACTGGGTTTGTTCCCAGCACTACATAAAAATACTGAATAAACATAATAAAGGTACTGTGTCTATCTAAAACATATATATTTAAAGATATGGAAATGATAATTAAAGCCACTGTAAGATAACTCCACTTGACCATTAATATGGCCATTAAACAAACAAAAAAACCCCAATAACATTAATTGTTGGAAAAACCATAAAACTACAAAAGCATTCAGACATTGGCCTCAGTTTATTTTTTAAGCTAGCCCAATTAGTACAGAACACTCTTCTGAGGTACCACTGAAACTACACCTAATCATTCCCTAAGGTCCAGCAATTACACTTCCAGGTATGCACACATCAGAAGTATAAGCATTGCTATATAAAAACATGTGTACCAGAAGATTTGTGGTAAAGATATTTTTATGGACCTATTTTTAATTCATCTATGGAGCACAGTATGATGTGACAATTTGATACCTGCATAATGTACAATAATCAAATCAGGTTAATTAACATTACCATCTCCTCGAATAATTTCTGTATATTAGTAATCTTTTGCTTTTTCTTTTTAAATTATTTTGAAGTAGGAAATAAAATGTTATGGACAGTAATTACCGTCTTATGTTGTAAGGTAATCCAACTAATTCCTGTATGTTGGTACCCTTCTCTGTCTTCCTCCTCCCTAACCTTCCAAGTCTCTAGTGACCATTATTCATTTTCTACTTCTGTGAGATTAACTTTTTTTTTTAACTTCCATTTATTTTGATTGTAGTTGGGTTGTTTCCATGTGGGGTTTCTAACCTTAAACATAAAACTTCAAATGGAAATAACCTAACAGCCATAAAAATAAATACTTTTATATAAACATGAAGTCTTGCAAACATAATGTTTAAAAAAATGCCAAGACCAAAATGTTGCTTGACTTCTTTTGCATAAATTTCATTTTGACAAAGTCCAAAAATAGAAAAGTAAATCTATAATAAGAATCAAAATTTTATTTTCCTTTAGGGAGATAAATGACTGAAAATAATTATGGGGGAGAGAGCTGCTATAAATGTTTTCTCCTTGTGGAAAGGGAGATAGGTTCATTTTATTAAATGTCATCAAGGTGTATATACATGATTTGTGCATTTGTATAAATTCATCAGGGTCTGAAGCAACTAATTTAAAAGGACTATTTTGGATGATTATATGAGAAACATGGAATCACCAGTCAATATAATAGTGGGAAAATGCTTAATTTTTCAGGCCATGGAGAACAAAACTAGTTAATTTTTTTTTTTTTAGAAATTTCTGTCTTTTGTTATTTCTCTTTGCCTTGGCCAAATCACATCTTCTCCCTCATAGGCTTTGCCATCTCCTCAGCTACATTAATTCAATATTGCTAGTTGGCATGCATCAGTTGGGAAGTTGACTTTGGAATCTTAATAGCTTAGTTCCAAATCAGCCAGCAGAACATCAGAACACACAATTGGCAGAAGCATGAAAGTATCTTCAGAAGGCCAAATGATACAGTGTGAAGCCTCTGTTTGCCCACCTATTTTGTTTGAATTAAACTAATGCACACCAACTTCTGAAAAATATGTTTTCCATATTCTCAGACTTTTGATTGAGTTCTGGACTTGCAAGAAAAAAAAGGAGTTTCTTTGCAAAGTTCAAGCCCCTAAATATCCAGTGAAAAATTAGCATAGTGGAGGAGAGCCAAAGACCAGAGATTATATCGACAGCCCTGTGAAAAGCCTATTCTATGATCAAAAGCAAAAATAAAACAAAGCACTTTGATTGGCAGTGCTTATGATAGCCAAGTCTTTTCAGGCAGATGCAGAACTAAGGCTGCAGATAAAGAAAGGCAGAGGAAACAGAACAGTGGTGATCAGCAACTCTTGTTATCTCCACCTGCATCAAGTAGTATGTAATAAATGTAAGTAAATTATAGTGTTCCGTGTGAAATGTCGTTAGGTTTATGCTGGATAGTATTATTTTTTTGTTTTTCGTCATTTCTTTAGCACAAGTTTACTAAACCATTTTTCCATCTCAGTGATTAGCTGAGGATACAATATCCATATGATGTGGTGCCATAGCTCCAAGGGATCACAACCAAGTGCAGGGAAAAAGAAGTTGAATAGATTACAATGTGATACAAAAGAATTATAAAGTTTCCACCAGAAGAACATAATCCCAACCTCAGACTCATGCCAGACCCATTTCCTGGCCTTGATCTTCATTGCTTTCTTTTTCTGAGCCTCAGGACTTTGCACATTCTGCTTTTTATTCTACAGGGAATCTTTGTGAGTCCCTGGGCTTGATTGATGCCCAGGCCTCAGCCGAAACCTCTGTTCCTTTCTATTTTTTTTTTTCTTTTTTATGTTTTCTATTTTTATTTTTATTTTTTTTTATTGGTTGTTGAAAAACATTATAAAGCTCTTGACATATCATATTTCATACATTAGATTCAAGTTGGTTATGAACTCCCAATTTTACCCCAAATACAGATTGCAGAATCACATCGGTTACACATCCACATTTTTACATAATGCCCTATTAGTAACTGTTGTATTCTGCTACCTTTTCTATCCTCTACCATCCCCCCTCCCTCCCCTCCCATCTTCTCTCTCTACCCCATCCACTGTAATTCATATTAAAGCTCTCCCTCATCTGTGTTTCCCCGTAGGAAAAATTTCAGTTTGTTGACCTTCCATCTGCTCCACTAACCTCCCTCCTTTGTAGGATGGTATGGTGGTCTTTTACTCTCTCTGAGACCTACTTGATTTTAAAATTCTTTGAGATTCAGGTCATTCCTGTCTCATTCAAGGTGGAAACCACACTTCTGACTCTCTCACAGTTGTCGAGTAAATGATGAGTAAGCCTCAAAGCGTGAAGTGTAGGGGGCAGGATGACTCAACTTCTTGGAAGAACCAAAGAAAACTTAGGGAGAAACAGCTTGTGGCATTGACCAATAGTTATTTAAGTGATAGTTTTCTCCTTTAGGCTCTTTGTGCTAGACAGCACATAAATAGAGAAAGGTAGAAATACTCTTCACTGGTACAGTATAAGCTCCTGTGTTTCTTCTTTCACCTCTGCCTCCTAGGCACAGCAGTGCTCATATTTGTTTGTATATAATTTCTCAGTAACATCGACCTATGTATGCCTTGTTCAAGAGTGGAGGTTTCGGAGCATTAGCAGTCTAGTTTTTATACACCCAAAACCAGCCTGTGGAGGGTCATCTCTGACCTAGTACATATTTTTCATTCATTAATTGTGTTGGTAGACAATATTTAAGCACCCAGGATATTGTTTCATTTCATTTAATCATGACTGACAGCTTGTGACATTACGTCTACTTATCTTCCTAATATGTACAAGAGGACACTGTACTAGAGAGGTTAAGTAGCTCAGTAAAAGCATCACAAACTGTAATAAGTGGAGCTAGATTTCAAAGCCAGGCACCTCGCTCACACCCAGTGCTGACACACTTGAATCTTGGTGCACTGGATTCTCTCAGGGTCTTGCTAGGAAATAAATATGGGTATATCCATTTTATCGTCAAAGAAGCTTAAGCTCATCAAAGTAAAGAGACTTGTTGTAGACCACTTTCATATTTGTTTGTGGTAGATATCACTACCAGATGGATCATACTTTGCAATAAACCAGACTTCAAAACACTGGAACTGGTTGGTACTCATCTCTGAAAAGACAAAACTAGGAAATGGCAAATGTGAGATGGACCAAGGTGGTTAATTTTAAGATGTTTGGGTTTAACATATATTATTGAGACAAGGAATTAGGTAATTATTTAATATGCAGCATTGTTTGCTTAGGCAGGAAGGTGAGGGAGGGAGGATAATGAGACACTGAGAAGACCAAGAACTTCCCTGCTTTAAAATGAACCCTGTGAGTGCCATCTCTAAGGATCTCTCATTCGTATTGGTTTTGTTTTGGCCTTAGAAAGACAATATTTTCAGGGCTATTTTTGACTGAGAAGAAACTAGTTGTCCCATGGTCAAACTTATGTAGGCACAGACCTGCTTGTATGTATGCACAGACCTGCTTGTATGTATGCAATCATACTTAACTCGAAAGGTGATCATTTTTCTTTTTAGATTCCTTTGTTATGCAAAAAATTATGAATCTCATGTGCTTTTATATAATATTTTAATGCAGAAAAACTTTACTTTTTTGAGTCTATTTTTATATATTTAATTTTCTTCTGTAGGCCAAAAAATGCATATGTGATTGATTTATTTTCCTAACTCATTAGATAGAATATAGTATAAATTGATTATCATATGAGAAAAAAATGTTTTTTTTTTCAAGAATATTGCCCAGCTTATCATTGATATCTTTATCCTGGACCTATATCAGAACTGCTGATTTAATATGAAGACAAGACAATTACAAATTAACTGTTTTATATGTGATGAATTCTTTCACATTTATAAACTAGCAAGATGGATAAGCAGATATTGTAGACATACAGGTTTCCTTTTATTTCAGAGATTTAGGATGTGATGTTACTCTATTGCTTATTTTTACATAAAAGCTTTATTGATATAAAGTCTTAAAACACGTGAATGTGTATAGTTCAGTGTTTTTAATATGTTCACAGCATTGTACAATCAATCATCACACCCTCTTCAATTATGGAGTACTTTTCATCACTCCACAAAAGAACTTCTGAACCCATTAGCAATCATTGTTAAGAGACAGTTATTTTCCCATTGACTTGTCTTGGGATCTTATTGAAAATTAATTGACCATGAATGTAAGGCATGTTTTTATAATATCAGTTCCTTTGATTTCTGTAGACATATAGATGGCAGTATGACCCTGTGGTCACTATAGTTTAATAGTAAGTTTTGAATGTGGAAACTGTAAGTCCTCTAATTGTAGTCTTCTTATTCAAGATTGTTTTGGCAATTCTGAATCCCTTGAATTTACATATGGACTTTAGGATTAGCTGGTCAATTTCTATGAAAACACTAGCTGGGGCTTTGATAATAATTGTGTTGAAACTATAGATTGATTTGTATAGTGTTGCTATCTTAATATTATTGTCTTTCAAACCATGAACATTGAATATGTGTTAGCCTATTTTTTCTTACTATAATGAAATGCCTGAGACTGGGTACTATTGTATTTACTGTGCATATTTTTACATTTTTTTAATCTTTGTAACATATTTGTGTAGCATGTAGCTGTATCATGTATTTGTTAGGCTTTTCTATTCTGTGAATTTTTGACTTTTGAGTTCAACAGTTATTCTATTTAATTACTGATAAGCTAAGATTTATGCTTTGTAATTTTCTTTTTATATTTGGATGTGTTTTTCTTCTGCTCTTAAATTCATGACTGCCTTCCTTTGTACAAAATATGTATTTTCTAATATATAATTTTAGTCCTTATGTTGTGATTTGTGTTATTGTTTGCTTTGTTTGGCTTTGTTAATTTCTGTGTTGGTTTCTAAAAACTACCATTAACATCTTGATTTACAATAATATGATTTAGGTACATACCAAGTAAATTTCATTAGTGTACAGAAACTTCCAATATGGATTTGCTCCCTCCAGACTCCTTTATTCTATTATTGTTATACAAAGTACATTTTCACCCTTTGAAGGCCCATCAGGACGGCTTATAACTGTCATTTCATGTAGTCATATTTGAAATTCTGTAGAAAAAGACTTGTGAAAATACATATATTCTCTGGTTTATATTTTCCTATACAGTTGCCTTAATGGCACTCTATTTCTTCATATGGATGTGAATAACTGCAGCCTGCTATTATTTTAGCCTGAATGACTCCTTACAGGGTTTTTTGTGGTACAGGGGATGGAACCCAGAGGTGCTCTCCCACTGGGCTGCAATCCCAGTCCTTTCTATTCTTTATTATGAGACAGGGTCTTGCTGAGATGCTGAGGTTGTCCTCAAACATGATCCTCCTGCTATAGCCTCTGAAGTGGCTGGGATTACAGAAGTGACTGCCACACCTCACTCCTTATAGTTTTTTTTCTTGTAAGAGAGATCTGGTAGCAGTAAATTCTCATACTGTTTTTTCCCCAAATCTAGAAAGTCTTGATTTCTCCCTCAATTGTTGAGCTTTGCTGGGTATAGAATCATTGTGTGATATCTTCCCCATAACCACCCTGCCCCTGGTATATCATTACACTTTATGGAGAGGGTTTTTATTTATTGAATTATTATCTTGAATTGCCGGAAAACATTAAACACTCAGTTAAGGAAGGTACAGTAATAAAATCTATTTTATATTCTATTCTGGCTCTTTTTCTCAGGCTCTTGCTTTATGTCTAAGTCTTTAGAAAAAGAGGCCAATTTACGGTTTATGTATTGAAAGTAAAAATCTTGAATGTATTATTGTCATTCTTTCTGTATTAGTCTGCCAGGGCTTTTGTAACAGAATACCGCAGACTGGGTGACTTGGACAGCAGAAATTTATTTTATCAGAGTATTGGAGGCAGGAAATTCAAGATCAAGGTGCCAGCAGAGCTAGTATCAGATGAGGTCTCTTTTCCTGGCTTGCAGATGGCCACTTTCTCTATTTAAAAAAAAAAAACAAAAAACTCTTTTTGTACTTTTCTCTCTTATTTAAGGACACATTTCTGTGGAGTAATGTCCCATAATTATTGGCTCATTTCACCTTAATTACTTCCCTACATGTCCTATTTCCAAAAATAGTTACATTGGGAGTTAGGGCTTAAAGATAGGAATTTTAGAAAAACACAATTCAGTCCATAATACCATCTGTTATATAATGATTTTGAGATTCTGAGGAATATGCACCTTTCAGAATATTTACAAATGAAGAAAAGATCATATTGGCTCCCTCCCTTCAAAATTAAAATTAGTAGTAAAGCATTATTTAGCAGTGCTTACTCTGGTACACTTTTTAGAAAACCGTAAATCCAATTAGCAGAATTCAAGCCTTAAAACAATTAAGACATTTACAAACAAACTGAATAGTTCTAATTATGAGAAGACAAACACAATTCCAGATCAATGTCTTTCACTCAGCTCTTTCAGTTCACCTAAGACTTACTAGGAAAGTTTTTCGTTCTGTTAAGCAAGTTGTCTGATTATTATGAATTGAAGTTGCCTTCTGTTTTGTTTCAGCCATGGGGAATTCCTCCATGGTAATCGTTTAGATGTCCATAGATTTTTTTTTTCACTCAACTGTGACAAGTTTAAATATGAGTACATGTGGCAAATGGAAATAAGTAGAATTTGGAGTTCAAATGTGCAATACCTGACTGGTGAAGAGCAAATGCCTTGCTCTTTACCAGTCAGGTGTTGTGGAAGTTATTTCACCTTATCCTTCCTTACCTCGCCTCTGAAATAGGACTGGTAATACCCAGAGTGTGTGGTGATCTTGAAGAGCAAATAAAGTTATAAACGTGGGACTATCATATTGTGTGACTCCTTCTAATTTCCTTTATACTCAACTGCCATTTCCATGTTGGTTGGTTGGTTTTTGTCCAAGAATTTATTCTTTGAAGACTGAGCTCCAGCTTCCTATGATAATCTTCCTATCCCCGTCCTCCTTCCTCAGTTACAAGAGAGCTGTCTTCTGTTACACCCAGCTCACTCTCCCTGCAGGACTTTCTAGGTGTCTTTTCCTCGGTCTCCCTCCACATCTGTACCTCCTCATCCTTTTGATGTGCAAAAAAAGTCATCTTCCTCCAGTGGCTTCCCTGATCTTGCTTATCCTAAATAGCTCGCCCCTTCCAAACAAACTCCAGCCCCATCCTGGTTAGTCTCTTTTGCCTTATTAATTGTCTAACATCCTTCATTGAATGAGATGATTTAAATCTCCTGTAGTAGAATACCACTGAAATGGCAGAGACATTTGGGGTCTGTCCATAAATATCAGTTGAAGCATGTGAAGGAATGACTATACATATAATGCCAAACAAAAATATAAAAGCCACTTATCTGAGTTAGGGACGTATCTTTTATTCACATGAGCTGTTGTAAGTTTTAATTCTCTGAAGTTGCACATAGTATATAAAGTAGTCCAGAAAAATTTGAGGAGAGATAAGGATAATAAGAATAGAGATAAGGATTCAAATCATATTACAGTGAATTTACAGGTAGAAAATAATGAAGACTCAATAACTATGATCTTATGGATATATCTATATAAGAACTATTTTTTCTCCATTACACATAGCTGGAAAATAAGTAAGGACACATATTACTACCATTCTCATTCCAAAAGCCTAGTTATATTGAAGGGAAACATGAGATCCACTGTGAGATAAAAGTGACTATTTAATTTCCTTTAGATATAAAGGATGTGATCCTTTGACAGCCAACAATGAAACCTTGAGGATGATTTCACTAATTCAACCTTGATAGTATGTGCTACTCAAAGCATGACACCAAAGAACCTTAGAAATAATGATGAATTTCTTGGAAGAATAAAAACACTGCATATTAGGCTTAAGAACAAATCCTCCCAAGTTATATCATATTGAAATTTTCTTTTAATTACTAAAAAAAAAAAAAAAAACCACAACATTTTTCTCTTATTTCTGGCTTAAGTTAAATAGAAGGAAAAAAAAATGCGAACACATACTCTGAATGATGTCTAATTAAAAAGGAGAAAGGTTTGAGAGGTATGTGGTGCAACTGTTTTCCAGCACACTTATTTTCTATTCCCAAAAGCCTAATTAATGTTTTTTTTTCCCCTACAAACTTAATACATAGCATATTTCCTTCTATTTGCATTAAATACATAACAGAATCTCTGTTTTCATAGTTCACCAGTTTCCCAGTAGATGGCACCATTGTGACTCACAAAGTTGTTCCACCTTGGTAAGAATGTCAGGAGCACTTCAAAGCCTGTGCAAATAGTGCAATATGTAACACTTGTGGTGTTGTTTTAAAAAGTAAATACATCTAAACTAGCTAGAAAATGATCCAAATGTTGAAAGCTGGTAAACGTCACAGGAATCTCCACATTTTGTGTAAATTTAAATCTCCTCTTTTTTAAAAATTTTAATAAAGAACATATACAGACACAAATACATGTGTGTGCATGTTTGTTTACATATGTGTGTATATATCCACACATCTATACTTACGTATCTATATACTTTCATATTCACAGATACATAGATACATTCCTTTTCTCCCTCTTGCAAATTAAGGAGCCTTTCATGTGTTTCTGTAAACTTTAAATTTTTACTTTTGCACAGTTTTCATCTGCCATAGCCTTGCAGGGGTGTGAGTTTGGTGATCACTGAATAAATGGCTGAACTTCTCTCCATCCTGGTTGACTTAGATGATCCCTACCACATGAATTACTTAGACTGATCTCTAGACACACACATACATGAGTAGGATTTACAAGATGCTATATTTAGTCTTCTATGTTATAGCGACGCATAGTGAGATCCACTCGATTCTGCAACTTAAAAGCAAATCCCACGTTTTGTAACTGAAGGATTTATTGGCAAGTTTAAAATGTAAAATCAGGGACAAATTTTTCTCTAGGAATTGCATTTAAATTATTGTTAGGTTTGGGTAGTCCATAATGATATTTTAAGCTGAGATCTGATAACTCCAGTATGACCTTGAGGCAATAGGACATAAGAATAAAACCAAAGCAATTTATATGAGATAAACATCCATGGCTTTCAGTGCCTGTCCACTTAATAATTTACTTGCAAGTTTTAATCATTTATTTATGTTGCTTACTTACTATACTTACTAATTCTTACTACTTAACTGTGACATACCAATGAAACAAACAGAAATTTCTGATGGCTTCAGGAAGCATTGACCCTAGTTGTTCCTGTGAGAAAGGAGTGTAGGACAGTGGTTCTAGATCCAGAAAACAGCAGACACCAACTTCAGATTGTCTCCTTGATACTTGGGTTACCTAAGCAATTGACACAATCTCTCTGTCTCTCAATTTTCCCATCTTCCAAGTGGAGAAGATGGCACATAACAGGTTGCATTGGTGTTAAAGATAAGATGTTGAACAAGATGTATATGTGGGAGGGTATGTGTACATGTGGTACACAAGTCTATATACATGGAGCTAGTTACAGAATAGAAGTTCAAAAGTGATGTCTCTGGAGGCTGAGGCAAGAGGGTGGCGAGTTCAAGGCTAGCCTCAGCAAACTAATGAGACTCTGTCTCAAAAAGTTAAAAGGTCTGAGAATGAGGCTGAATTAAGCATCCCTGGGTGCAATCTCCAGTACTAAAAAGAGAAAAAAAATCAAAAGTTGCTATGACTACTTGTGTATAAATGGAGAGTTAAAAACAGATTGCTTGTGGTATGTTTTATGACCTTCACACGATTTTTGATGCCTTAGAATCAGTCCCAGTGTTCAGAGATTTCCTTTTAACTGTGTTCGCTCTTTTATTTTAGTCCCTGAAAACCTCACAGCTTTAAAAATAACTAAATATAATATAAACATGCTCCTGGGGTTCTGTGCAGCTGTCTGCATGCGTCTGTGGAATAAATAGGGCCAGATTAAGTGCTTGAAATGATAAATTCAGTAATAAACTGTACCTACTGCCTCAAACATCCAGTCATTCCCTCCTCGTCTTTTGTCCATTGAGCTTACACTTCATTGCACCACCTTCCTAAATAACTAGCCCAGGCACAGCCCTGCTTCCCCCACCTCCCATTCACACAGACTATGCAACAGGCTATGGTCGGGGTCTTCTATGTGTACCCACTGTAACTATATGGGTTTGAGAGCAGCCCAAATGCTAAGTTGGTCCCATAGGTTAGACCAAATTTGCAGTTCTGAGAGGCCTTTGGGGACCACGCTGTGTTTATGGAAACTATTGCTCTGCTTTCTTCTCAAAGCAACTAGTCTTTCACTCATCCTTTCTTCAACCAGTATTGAGACAACACTTCGTCTGCTAGTTACCATGTCAGATGCCATATCATGTCTTATGGTTCTTTATGTTTATCTAAAAATATTATCCATTATTTCTTGAGCACACACGAGGTGTCAACTGTCTTACACACACCACCATCGTTTATCCTTGGAGAACCCTGTGGCCTTAGGGCAGTCAGTTACAGCTGTGGAAACTAAGAAACAGGGCATGATAAATTTATGAGAAAATTAAGAAATGAAGGAGGGAGAGGGGAGGAAAAGAATGAGGGGAGGAAGGGAGTTGATGGAAGAAGGGCACAGAGGAATGGAGGGCTAGAAGCAGGGAGGAAAAAGAAAATTGTTACAACAGAGTGAGTAGCAGAACCATTACTATTACAGTAGAAGTCTGCCTGATTCCAAGCCCACGATCTCACACCTCCTCATGTGTGATTGGGCTTCATATCGGGTGCTGGCATGCAAAGAGGCTTCCAATGTTACATAGAAAAGAAGCCATATTAAATAATATGTGATGCACTATATAAAAGCAAAGTTACCAAGATACAGTTAAGATCATTAAGTACATAGGCTTACTTGTGGCTGAGACAGCTGAAAGAGTTTTAGAAAGTGTTTTTAGTCGTCTTGCTCTTAGTGCGAAGTGGTGAGTAATCATTGCTAAAAAAAAAGTAAATAAGGAAAAGAGTGATTCTATATTAGTTTTTTTGAAACTACTGCTGGAAGTTTTAACCTGATGACAGTAAGTCTCATTTTTAATCAGCCAAACTAATTCTAAATGTTTTCAAGTGAAGACAGTTTGACTTGAACATGGGAGTAATATTTGAAAATTTGCCTAGTTTCCCACGTTAATTTGTTATACCTGTGAAATTGCTGATATTTCTGCTTAGTTAAAGTCCACATTCATTTGGGATAAATGCCATAAATACTTTAATGAAAATGCTGGGACCCCATACTGTCCTGATGTTTCTTTCAAGACTGAAGATATTTTGAGTAACACTTTATGAAATAAAAAAAGAAAACTGTATCTGGAAATAGTTATTAATTTAATATATCTATTTAAAATTCTAGTAGATTAATATTGGAAAGTTATAAAACAATGATCAACAAGCAGTGAAAGAATACACTTACTATGAACACTCTGACTTCCTGTCCTCATTTGACACTCCAGAGATTGTGGTAGCAGCACATGTTAACCTGAATTCTGAGTCTGATAAATATCTCTCTCTCCCACTGTGTTTACTGCAGGAAATTAAAACAATTGAATATACATCTCTCCCACAGGGCTTCCTCCTTGATTGGCTTATTCTTACCTACTGGTTAGTTCCAGCCTGTCATCCTCCAATCCACTCATCCCACCTACCTTCATATCTAGTAATTCCCCATAAAACTTTCCTGACAACAGGTGACCAATAAAATGAAACAAGTAAATACTCAACAATGACAAAATATGACCTAGTAAAAACATGGAGGTCATTTATTTCACAATATTATTGCTCAACCTCTTGTTGGCCAATATGCCAGTTATGTATTTTACTTTCTTTATCTGATATCAAGCAAATCTTAAACTCCCAGGATCTTAGGTTTCTCATCTATAGAATGAGGGAAATATAGATCTACTTCACAAAATATTTTTGAAGTTGAAATGGAGCAATCTTGGTAAATATTTAGCATAGCTCCTGGATCATGATAAATACTCCATATTCTCATGGAGTTTCACTATTATTATTCATATTGGTTTTTTGGTATTATTAATAAAATGAAATCCTTGTGCCACATTATTTTTGTGATCTGAACTGCTTTGAAATTCTAAATTCTCAGAACCTACTCACATGAAAAGGACAAGTTGAGGAAATCTTTAATATATCTGCAATGGCTGTATAAATAGCATTTTATCTTGAACAAACAGAAAATCACAAATTTAAGAAACTTCTCCCTTCCTGAACTGAGTAATTTTTTAAAATTTTTTTTTATTTCTTCTTTGCTTTTGCAGAGACAATTTAGTGCAGTGGTTTTCAATGCATATTCTGTTCTTTGCAAAATAGAGAAAATAATAGTGTATGCCTCTTAGGAAGGGTGAGCAAAAATAATATAAGCATATTACTTTGTTCACACAAGATTAGTATTATAAGACCGCTAACCATTATTATTATTTTCTTCTTTTGTATTTTACACGTGGCATATTTCATTGCTTCTGTTTATAATTCTTTTAGAAGGAACACAGAAAAAAATCTAATTGTTATGCATAAATATATTCAGATATTTCAAAGTACTACCTTTTATACATTATAACTATTCTATTAATGTATTATAAAGCCAATGTAAGTATGTATGCACCCGATTTTAAAAATATACTTGACATCAAGATGAATAAGTTTCCAGGCTGAATAAGCATTAGCATAATGATGTTATTTATCCTTAGGGAGGAACAAAGATGGCTATTTTCTGGACAAAAAGGGAATAATACAGTTTTTTTTTTCAGTTAGAGATATAGTTCATCAAAGCAGAGGGCTGTGCAATAGGTGAGAATATATTCTAGTGTCAGTGGCTAAAATGTCACCATTTGCTTTTATGAAGAATGGTTAGATGACAGGATTGGCTAATGTGTTACATGGTAAGGTCTGAAAGTTGGAGGCTACATTTTAGATTAGGTTCCCCAGAAGCAGTATCTGACACAAAGATTTGAGTCAATAAATGTATACCAAGTGTTTGTAAGAATCACTAGGAGTAGAAAAGAGTTTGGAAACAGGTAGGTTGAGATATCAAGCCCAGTTTAACAGAATATCACTCTAGCTTATCCTCCTAGGTTAGCTACAAGAATAGCATAGGTCAAACCCTAGACTTGTTTTATCAGGGACAAAGGAGAAGAAGAACTGAAAATAATGATGTCATTGTTACTGAATTTACCTTTTTAAAAGCTGGCTTTGGCAACTTTTGATAGCATTACCATCCCTAGCTATAACTCAGTACATGTTCTTCTAAATTCTCAAAGTATGCCATTCTACAGTTTCACATCAGCAACAAAAAGTAAGCATCACAGAGATCTCAGATGTGCACTGTATCTAAAGTACTTGAACTCACATTTCCTTTTGGAATAGGTAACTCTGATAATGAGGAAACATGAAATTGTGCCCTTATTCTGGAGACAAAGTTACATATAATGTGAGATGACATCAGAATCCTAAATTAAACCTAGAACAATCATCCTCCATGACCACCAACTTATGCACATCTATGGTTAGAAGGTGGCTTTGGACAATTTCAAAGGACTGGTCATAATAATTTTGATCATTACTATCTTTGTTATAGTAATGGTCATAGAATAAATACTGTTATGTTTATATGTAGAATGTGATAAGATCCAATGTCCCTGTCATTATTCCTTCTATCAAAATATCTGATGGCATTTATAAAATTCTGCAGGTACACAATAAATATTGTTTTCCTAGGAAGTTCACCCAATATTTCAGGCCTGTAAAAGATATATATATATATATATATATATATATAT